>NC_138315.1:44122500-44437500 GCF_965601325.2 Salmo salar
TCTCCCTAATCGTGTAGATGTATCATCTCCCTAACCATGTAGATGTATCATTTCCCTAACCGTGTAGATGTATTAGTTTCCTAACCGTGTAGATGTATCATCTCCCTAACCGTGTAGATGTATTAGTTTCCTAACCGTGTAGATGTATCATCTCCCTAACCGTGTAGATGTATTAGTTTCCTACCCGTGTAGATGTATCATCTCCCTAACGGTGTAGATGTATTAGTTTCCTAACCGTGTAGATGTATCATCTCCCTAACCGTGTAGATGTATCATCTCCCTAACCGTGTAGATGTATCATCTCCCTAACCGTGTAGATGTATCAGTTTCCTAACCGTGTAGATGTATCATCTCCCTAACCGTGTAGATGTATCATTTCCCTAACCGTGTAGATGTATCAGTTTCCTAACCGTGTAGATGTATCATCTCCCTAACCGTGTAGATGTATCATTTCCCTAACCGTGTAGATGTATTAGTTTCCTAACCGTGCAGATGTATCATCTCCCTAACCGTGCAGATGTATCATCTCCCTAACAGTGTAGATGTATCATCTCCCTAACCGTGTAGATGTATCATCTCCCTAACCGTGTAGATGTATCATCTCCCTAACCGTGTAGATGTATCAGTTTCCTAACCATGTTGATGTATTATTATTATTACAGGCAAGAGTATCTTAACTAGATGTACACATGATCTACACATTATCTGCACATGTTCTACACATTATCTGCACATGATCTACACATTATCTGCACATGATCTACACATGACAAAATGTAACTAATTGTAAATACACTTCTATAAACTACAGAGGAATAAAAATGTCCAACTGGCCCTGTCTAGTGGAGCCATAGACCGCAGAACTTGGAAAGTGCCATTTTCCCTGTTGGGGTTTCAAAAGGGGGTGTCGGGAGCATTTGAAGTTTACAGTGAGAGAAGTGAGGTTTGCTGGGCGGTCTTAAAAACCTCAGTGCAGGCTAGGGTAAGGAAGGGGTGGTTAACTTTTTCCTCCCCCTCAGCTTAATTCATCACAGGTTCCGTACTTTCAGCAGATGCCGCATAAACCGGATAATCGTGACAACGGTGAAAAAGCATGCTCGTCTGATGCATATTTTCCATTAGTATTCTCACTCAGTCGGTTGGTTTCCCCCACTGTTCTACAACATTTACTTTCTCCAGGTTTCTGAGAGAATGAGAGAATGTCTGGCTGTGTTCTTTGTACTACAGATTCACCAGACTGTTAGACGTTCCTCAGGGGGAACAAAAGCCAGATAACAATAAACCGCAACATTCGACACTGAAACTATGTCACACATCTATGACAACTTGGAACAATCAGGGGGAAAGTGTGGAATACAATCATACAGCAGGCTGCATTTTTTAAAACATTTTTTTAACCTTTATTTAACCAGGCAAGTCAGTTAAGAAAAAAATCGTATTTACAATGACGGCCTACCCCGGCCAAACCCTAACAACGCTGGGCCAATTATGCACCGCCCTATGGGACTCCCAATCACAACCGGTTGTAATACAGCCTGGAATTGAACCAGGGTGTGTAGTGACACCGCTAGCACTGAGATGCAGTGGCTTAGACCACTGCGCCACTCGGGAGCCCAGGAAATGGTTACTTTATGGGTTTTCCCCGGTTAATGCGGAAAAACTCATGACACACTGTGTTTGGGGAGTAGACTGTTGCAGCCAGAAGTCTAGAGGTTAAAACATGACCTTATGGAAACAATGAGTCATTTAAACTCTCTCTTTTCCAAGGACTCAACGCCAGCCAAACTGTTTCAGAAAGTAGGCTTACGTTTGTTTAAAATGAGCAAGATTTCCCAACTGCTCTGTCAGGTGTCAGACACATTCAAAAGCTGCCTAATCCTTGTACTAAGACTTAATCCTTTTATATATTGATGGTTTTCTTTATAGCCTGAACAGATCTGTCATCTGGCAAGACCAGAATGTTCCGGCTGACTCTGCCTTCTTTCCCAGGTCATGCAGATGAGTTCCAGCTGCTGGGTGGCTTTGCGGCAGCTGTGCATGCCTGCTTTGAACCATCTGGTGGCATACATAAATCTTCCAGTTCCTGCTCCCCTTTGACTCCCCCCTCCTATAATTGGTTCACTGATAAATCTATCCAGGACAATGATTGGTCACAAACAACTGGGTCACAATTTTATCTACTGAGCTTAATGTCGGCTTCATAGCCCTTTATAACAGCTAGGTAGATGTTTCACAAACCATTTATAAGCAAATACCATAATATGAAGGGTGATATGACAGGTCCTTACATGAATTCCACGTGGCAGAAGCATTATTATGTGTGAAGCTTATGAAGGCTTTATTAAGCCTTCATGAAAACCTTGGGTAAGTATAATTCCACTGTTTTTCTGAAATTTGTGTTAAGCACTCCAACATGTTGACCTGTCTTGTCAGCAACTAGTTGCTACAGTGTCAGTTCAAAGTGAACATTAACCCAATGATTATACCTGTCTCTTTGTTAGTGTGACTAGAAGAGATGACTCCCTCCATTTTATAAAGACATCTGTGTGTCTGTAAAAAAATAATCTACAACATTATCTACATGTTCCAGAGTTGTGAGGTATGAGCATTGGGGATCATAGGCAAACCTTGTTGGCGCAAGAGAACATTGTTGCTTCTGGTTTGAACACGCACCTCACCTTCCCTTCTCTTCTCTTCCACAAACATGGCTAGGGGATGGGGGTGGGGCTAGGGGATGGGGGTGGGGAAGGAAGGAAGGCCAGCCAGGAAAGTTAAATGAAAAAGTAGCTGATTACACGTCTGTGCCTCTTTTCCTTCTGGAGCTGTCTCTGACAGCCGGGTCTTCCTGTAAAGGAATACAACACACTGCTGTGGTTCCCACCATGTTGGCTTGGGAGAATGTGGTTGCTGTAAATTACCCCCTTCTACTGACTCCTAGTTTTCCATTGTCTCTATTCCACACAACTCAACTATGGTCAACTGCTGTCTACACTGTGTTCAAAATGTTTTCAAATCTGTCAAGGTTTGCTTCTTTGAGCTTTCCTTGTAGAATGGAACCAATTGCATAATCCAAAATGTGCAAACCCTGCCTATAGATAGCACCACAAGCAAGCTCAACAAAACCCTCAAAGTCTTCGAAATCTTAGAAAGAATTCAAATACTACTTGAACCCAGGCATGTTGCAATGTACACTAACTTTCTCAAACTGTTGCCAAAAGTTGGAAGCACAGAATCGTCTAGAATGTCATTGTATGCTTTAACGTTAAGATTTCCCTTCGCTGGAACTAAGGGGCCTATACCTCCTCCACCAAACATTACAGTTGACACTCTGCATTCGGGCAGGTAGCGTTCTCCTGGCTTCCGCCAAACCCAGATTCATCCGTTGTACTGTCAGATGGTGAAGCGTGATTCATCACTCCAGAGTCCAATCGTGGCGAGCTTTACACCACTCCAGCTGATTTTAGGTTTGTATGCGGATGCTCGGCCATGGCAACCCATTTCATGAAGCTCCCGAATAACATTTCTTGTGCTGATGTTGCTTTGAGAGGCAGTTTGGAAGTCGTTAGTGATGTTGCAACTGAGGACAGACAATTTTTACGCCCTACGTGCTTCAGCGCTCGGTGGTCCCGCTCTTGTGTGGCCTACCACTTCGCTACTGAGCCGTTGTTGCTCCTAGACGTTTCCACTTCACAATAATAGCACTTGCATTTGATCGGGGCAGTTCTAGCAGTGCAGAAAGTTGACGAGCTGACTTGTTGGAAAGGTGGCTTCCTATGACGGTGCCATGTTGAAAGTCACTGAGCTCTTCAGTAAGGCCATTCTACTGCCAATGTTTGTCTATGGTGATTGCATGACTGTGTGCTCGATTTTATACACCTCTCAGCAATGGGTGTTGCTGAAATAGCCTGATCCACTAATTTGAAGGGGTGTCCACATACTTTTGTATATACTGTATAGTTTAAGTGCATTGCCTGAGATGTCCCTCTTAGTTAGAGGCTGAATCTTTACAGTAATACCACGGTATTCAAGGCTTTTTAGTAACTATAATATGTGGAAACATATTTAGCCGGCTATACTTATACTAGATTTGAAATACAGCCCAGAAAGTAGTGGGGCCCTGGGGAAGATTATGGGATGAGAACAGTAAATGGGACTTCACATAATCATATCAAACATGACTAGAAGCTACAGTAACAGACTAGGTTTTTCTCTTGTGCACAACTGAATTTGTGCAAAGCAAAGTTATTCCAGTGAATTAAGAGCAATGTAGAGCAAGCCATCCATCTGAAAATTGTCAACCAGCAGTGCATCAAAGGAAGAATTATAATAGCCATACTTGGGAGGATAGAAGCATCTACTGTAGCAAGTTTCAACAATATGCCAGTTACTGAATAGAATAACCTTGAAGGACATTGGTCTTGCCTTGCCGTCAACTTGACTGCAATCTTCTCTAGGCTGTGGTTTACCTCACGGTGGCATTTGGCATGCTCTGTAACCGTACATGGTTTGTATGTTTGCTTTTTTCACTTTCAGATGAATTACAGCCCTCTGACCACAAAGTCAGTGATGTTGAGCATATGACATATAATTTACGGTATCATAACACACTCGGCACATAAACACAGGCATGAGGAAGAAACACAGATCAAAGAATATGATACAATATGATTCATCTGTATTGAAAAGCCCTTGAACTCTCCTTAACCTGAACCAGCTGTGGTATACTTAGCATGTCTGTAACTGTAATGAATTTCCATTTCACTCCAAAGTTGTCTTGAAAGGCATATTGTATTGTGAGATAAATGATTGTCACAATCCAGAACTAACACTATCTATAGGTTGAACGGAGGAAAACCTCTGTGTGTATAGTGATGATCGTCATGACATCATTTGCGTACATATTAGGCGTGAAAAATAAACATACACAGGTAAAATGTTTGTCTGAAACTACTGCTTGGCTTCCACAGGTGTAGGTTACCTGTCACGTCCTGACCAGTAAAAGGGGTTATTTTGTTCTTATAGTTTGGCAGGGGGTATTTGTTTTATGTGGTTCAGGGTGTGTTTGTGTATGTGTTCATGTAGAGGGGGTATTTGGTTTATATGGTTCGGGGTGGTTGTTTATGTAGAGGGGTATTTGATTTATTAGTCCAGGGTTTTGGTTATTGTTCTATGTTAGTTTAGTTCTATGTTCAGTCTAGTCGTTTGTATTTCTATGTTTAGTTAATTGGTGTTGGGGCCTTCAGTTGGAGGCAGCTGTCTATCGTTGCCTCTGATTGAAGGTCCTATAAATAGGTATGTGTTTTGTCATGGGATTTTGTGGGAGATTGTTGCTGGGTATAGCTTTGTGCCTTACCGGCCTGTTCTTTGTCGTCGTGTTTATTTTGGTTTTCCTTCTTTATCCTTTAATAAAGGAAGATGAGTATACATTTTCCCGCTGCGTCTTGGTCTAAACCCTACGACACCCGTGACATTACCTGTTGGATTTTTAACAATGTGATTTCCACATTGTCTCAGGTGGTGTCCACTAGCACACTAGATCAAACCAAGCAAAACACATTGACATGCTTTAACAAATGGGAACAACATTTTCTCCTTCGTGATTTTAATAATACAGTATACATGGTAGACTATCCTGTAACAGACCTTCTGAATCAAACTCGGATGCATTACAAAATCGACATTCCCTGTCTCTGATGTTTAATTAGCTTGCTATCAATTGAGCCTCAGACAGGCAACCTTAAAAACCAATAAAAAGCATCGCGTTGACTACGACACACAGGGAAATAACTTCATCATTACTTCGATAGCAATTTCAAGCTCCATTTCCTTCTTCCATGCATGAGAAGCCAGCCAGTCCATACATCATGCCAGGGTTGTATTATTTAGGGCATGTAATAGGAAACGTTTAAAAACGTTTTGCAACGGGGGGGTGACAACACAAATCCATGTAGTCCCTCTCCGTTTCTGTCCATTTTCTTCTGTTTTCTTCTGCTAGAGCCAAATGAATACAACCCAGGTATGACTAAAGGAAACTTTACACGATGACGTACATTCCAGTTTACCAGTCTGCACTTTAACATATACACAAGGTCACGGTCTCCTGGTGTTTTACATCAACTAAGTGCATATCCAGATGTAGGAGAATAAACGGTCTGCAGCTCTGCTCCTGAGGAGGAAGAGTAAGAGGAAAGTTATATGTACTTGTGGCTCTATTGAAACACTAGGAGGAGAAATACAACAGTTATTTTAGTCCATATATTTTACATTAGAAAGTGAGAATAAATGTAAAAGAGTGAGAAATGTTTGGTATAAATGGAGATGTAAACAAAAGGGAGTTGCTCCTAATCCATGACCAGGTGTTATATTTCTGAGGCTGCGTATCTGTGAGGGCACACAGTCTCGCAGGAATTTGAGACTTCCCTAATTTTCTCATGCCGAAACCAGGTTAGAAAGGAAGAAGAAGAAGAAGAAGAAAATGGCTGCTTATGTGGCCATGCTGTGGGGGTAAGATGGAGGACAGGGAAAAAATTAGAGAAGTGGAACACAATATAAGTAAATATGGAGTGGGGAATGCAAAAGCCTTCTGGAAGATCTGATGAAGGATAAGATGGTGGACAGGAAAAAAAGCAGAAATGTGGAAGATGTTTTTAGTGAATATAGAATGGTGGATCACACAGAACTTTTGGAAGAGCATCAGAAGGAAATTGAATGTGATGAGTGTGAGGAGGAATTAACTGTGGTGGCAGGTGCAGTGAAGACTGCTGATGTTGAAAAAGATGATTCTGGCCCAGTGGGAGTGACATTTCTGGAGAGAATGGATCCTTGCCTTCTGGTAGATTCTTACGTGGTGTCAGGTTGGGTGGAGAAATGGTTTGGGACTGTGTTGGTGAAAGTAACTCGAAATGGACTCGTGAAGATATTTTGCCTTTCCTCTGGCCAAAGGGAGTAGGCGCTCCGGACCGCGCAACTAAGGACAAGAGTTGTGACTTGCTTTGTAGAGCACCGTTGAAAGGAGTGAAAGCATTGGTGGCATTAAGTGTGGAGGAGAATCAACTGAAATTGAAGATCCCCGTTGTCTGTGACGCCCGGCGTCTGGTGCGACACGGTGGAAAGGATAGGGAAAGGGAGAGGACACTGTCTGTCCTGCTGAGTTTTCAAGCAGAGTCTTTACCTGACAAGGTATGAATTTAAGTATGCTCTCTCTAATTCTCTCTCTATTTCTCTCTCTCGGAGGATCCGAGCCCTAGGACTATGCCTCAGGACTACCTGGCCTGATGACTCCTTGCTGTCCCCAGTCCACCTGGCCGTGCTGCTGCTCCTGTTTCAACTGTTCTGCCTGCGGCTATGGAACCCTGACCTGTTCACCGGACGTGCTACCTGTCCCAGACCTGCTGTTTTCAACTCTCTAGAGACAGTAGGAGCGGTAGAGATACTCTGAATGATCGGCTATGAAAAGCCAACTGACATTTACTCCTGAGGTGCTGACCTGTTGCACCCTCGACAACTACTGTGATTATTATTATTTGACCATGCTGGTCATTTATGAACATATTGGCCATGTTCTGTTATAATATCCCCCCGGCACAGCCAGAAGAGGACTGGCCACCCCTCATAGCCTGGTTCCTCTCTAGGTTTCTTCCTAGGTTCTGCCCTTTCTAGGGAGTTTTTCCTAGCCACCATGCTTCTACACCGGCATTGCTTGCTGTTTGGGGTTTTAGGCTGGGTTTCTGTACACTACTTTGTGACATCAGCTGATGTAAGAAGGGCTTTATAAATACATTTGATTTGATTTGACAAGGTCAATTTAGAATGTGTAATTTATCCCGTGGGAGCTTTTGTCCCGAACCCATTACGGCGTTTTAAGTGCCAAGGTTTTGGTCATGTTGCAGCAGTGTGTAGGAGGGAGATTGCTAAATGGGAGAAGTATTCAGGGCGGCATGAGACAAAGGAATGTGTACTGTCGGTTTTAAAAAGCTGTGTGTGTGTTAGCTGTGGGGGTGCCCATGGTGTTGGAGATCGGAGGTGTCCAGTGAGAGAAAGGTAGGTTGAGGTTGCCGGGATCAGAGTAGTACAGAAGGTGTCATATGCTGAGGCAGTGAAGAGAGTAGCAGAGGAATATGGATCTAGGGCGAGAGATCCTGAGAGGATTCCTGTGAGTAGGCCGAGTCCAATAGAGAGTGATTGGAATAATATTTGTTTCAGTAAGGTGGGTTTCTTAGCATTTATAGCCATGGTTGTCAATTGTACTCTAGAAATGAAATGTAAGTCACAGAAAATGGTGGCAGCTGCAGAGAGGTACTTGGGATTGCAAGATTTTACTGCAGAAGAGTTGCAGGGGGTTGTTGAGCGGCAGTGTTCTGTCCTCCCAGTTCATCGACTTGGTGTTTGACTAGATAGGGTTAAGAAGGAATTTGATATCACAAAGTACTGTACATGTCTAAAATATATGTACTGTACATGTCTAAAATATATGTACTGTACATGTCTAAGAGATCCATAATTGTTCTTCAAAATGGCCAAGATATGTTAATAGTGACATTTTAATAGTGACATTTTTTTTGCAATTGCAATAGTGACATTTTACACCAGTGCAGCAAGCTAGTGGACTTCATTAAATACTGTTGAAATCAATTTCATCTGTGGGGATATGATGACACCTTTTATCTCTTCCCTTGCTGTGATCTGGTAGGTCCCTGAAAACTGTCTCCACTTCTTTCCTGTGCAAGAACTACGAGCCAAATGTCAGAGAAATTGTGGACTAATACACAATGTATTTGGAGGTATTTTGTCGTATTCATTTTTTTATGCGATAGCAAGATAATGGAGATGATGAGATGCTAGCTACTTTACAGTTTACAACATGGTCGTTCATAGCTATGTGAATTTATGTGTACTGACTGCTATTAACTACAGCTAATAAAAGATTGTTGCATTGCATGAGAGCTTCATCTATGTATGTGCCGGCATTTTCGCGTCTTGTAGGACAATCCGTTCTGGTTGACATGTTGACACAACAGCGGAGACGGTCTACCATCTTGGCAACACTGGTCCTGCCATAAATGTAAAGCTAGCTGGCATCCTCTTTGATAACTAGTCTACCTTTGCTAGCTAGCTAACATAGCTAGCTCATCAAACGGTATTTTCTTTGCTACTTCTGCACGATGGCACTTAGCATGCTAACCTTAGCTTAAAATTAAGCAAATAGTACTGAACTCATGACAAAATCATGTTTTGACATTGTATTGGCTATTGGTGTTTTGGTTTTTGCTTAGTGACATTGTGAATATCATATTTTGGGCATTTAACTAGCTATGTATCTAATCAGGTTAAGGGCGTAAAAAATGACTGAAGTTCCAAATTCCTGTGAGATTCTGTGAGAATTTGTGCACTCGTCGATATGGAGCTTCAGAAATAAAAGATCCGGTCACAGATGAAGAGCCACTCCTTAAACAGAAATCTGTGTATATGTCTCTAACCTTACATGAGATAAACTACGGTCTAATGATGAAATACACATGTCCGGTCATTATCATTACTTTTGGAGGGATGGACGTGGACCTGGTTTGTGTGGAAACATATATATATATTATATATATATTTGTATGTCATGGGGAACATCCCTGGGCTAGTGAAGATATACTGCCACGACCTTTCATTTGACCACTAGGTGCTTTAACTAAATAATACCATATTACCTCGCAAGCTAGTGAAAACATCCTTGCCTGGTTTTTCCTTCTAATGCTAAATCTCTCTCTCTCCCCCTTCTCTCCCTCCTTTCCATTCCCTCTCCGTTTGTTTGATAGTGCTGAAAGCTAGCAGAGCTCATGCAGCTGGTTTGCCATGACACTGGCTTACATTACAGCGTGTTACTAAGTGCAGCCTAAGGCAAGGCAAAGATGTATGTTATAAATATTTACATCTTGCGACTGGACTGCAGATTTGTGTACATTTGAATACTCTCAATACTTCTCAAAGTATCGCAAATAGGTTTGATTCATGTTGGAGAATAATACAGTATTACTGCATCACAGCAACTAGAAATGAATTGGAATGCTTTTCTAGTTAGCTTGAAAATGAACTGTTGACGATCTAACAAACACTCAAGGGAGGTAGAAAACACAGAAAGCTGTTTGCAAGAACAACAACCTATCTGGGGATAGGGCCCATTGTCTCAGATGACATTACTCAAACTAAGGCCTAGGGTGGGGGAGTGACATGATCTATGGTTTTCACTTTAAAAGTAAATGGACCCCTTGAAGTTTACGGTGCCCTATATCTCTGTTATACCTGGAGACAGAATCTAGAGCGGACACAACTCCAAAGTGCACTCTTTAAAATACTAGCACACACTTGTTGTTTACTTGACTTCTGCATTTAAACAATACTTGAACGGATTCTGTAATTGTAGTATCCTACATAGCATAAAGATACATTATGAGACCTAAAAAAGTAATGTTGAAACCTAGACTGCCAAAATAATTGAATAGAATTTCACGTTTTGGAGCAAATCGATTTCTAATCTAATTGTAGACAGAAAATCACAAACACAGTGGCTTTGAGTTCTGGGATGAGTGAGAGCTGTGGAACATTTCAAACTATGTTTCCTACTGACCTCCTGATAGTGAAAGTAAGGTCAAAAAGCAATTTGATGGTTACATTCCAAACTGACTATTCCGCCAAAGAGAATCGCCCCAAAGCAGGCGAGGACATTTACCTTTATCTCCGTTGTTATGAAAAGTACAAAACTTAACTGTAAAGTTAACATTCAATCAATGTTATCAACATCTGAACCAGGAATAAGAAACACCCACTGGGCTCAGACTGGTTGAATCAACGCTGTTTTCACGTTATTTCAATGAAATGACGTTGAACCAACTTGGAATAAACACTGAATTGACGTCTGTGCCCAGTGGGCGTTGTCTTGATGTATTACTGGCGAATTTAGAATGAAAGCTTGTCAAGTTGTCTCCAGTCTGTTGACTGCGGCTCCTCCCTTCGATGAGCAGCCATTACATATTTTCTGAATATGTCATCAGCAGCTGTGTCAGCTTCAGCAGTTCCAAAATGTCTGCTCTGAATTCACAGTAGGGTGGACATTTTCCCATTAGGAAACAAGTATGTCCTTCACCTATTCTCATTTGACCTAATTAAATGGATAACCAGCAATACATCCTATTGATGCTGATGTATGATCTAAATGGTTGGATCACCTGGTATTGTTGCAATCAAAACAATGCGATTGATATACAGTGCCTTTGGAAAGTATTCAGACCCCTTGATTTTTTCCACATGTTGTTGCGTTACAGCCTTATTCAAAATTGATTAAATTGTTTAAATTGTTTTCTTTCCCTCATCAATCCACACGCAATACCACATAATGACACATAATTTACATTTTTGCAAATGTATAAAAAATATAAAACAGAATTATCACATTTAAATAAGTATTCAGACCCTTTACTCAGTACTTTGTTGAAGCACCTTTGGCCGCAATTACAGCATAGAATCTTCTTGGGTATGACGCTACAAGCTTGGCACACCTGTATTTGGGGAGTTTCTCCCATTTTTCTCTGCAGATCCTCTCAAGCAATGTCAGGTTGGCTGGGGAGCGTTGATACAAAGCTATTTTCAGTTCTCTCCAGAGATTTTCGATCAGGTTCAAGTCTGAGCTCTGGCTGGGTCACTCAAGGACATTGAGAGACTTGTCCCGAAGCCACTCCTGCATTGTCTTGGCTGTGTGCTTAAGATCATTGTCATGTTGGAAGGTGAACCTTTGCTCTGGAGCAAGTTTTCATCAAGGATCTCTCTGTACTTTGCTCCATTAATCTTTGCCTTGATCCTGACTAGTCTCCCAGTCCCTGCTGCTGAAAAAGATCCCCACAGCATGATGCTGCCACCACCATGCTTCACCGTAGGGATGGTGCCAGGTTTCCTCCAGACGTGACGCTGTGATGTTCAATCTTGGTTTTATCAAACCAGAGAATCCGTCTGGCCACTCTACCATAAAGGCCTGATTGGTGGAGTGCTGCAGAGATGGTTGTCCTTCATTCTAGAAGGTTCTCCCATCTCCACAGAGGAACTCTAGAGCTCTGTCAGAGTGACCATCGGGTTGTTGGTCACCTCCCTGACCAAGGCCCGTCTCCCCAATTGCTCAGTGTGGCCGGGCGGCCAGCTCTAGAAAGAGTCTTGGTGGTTCCAAACGTCTTACATTTAATAATGATGGAGGCCACTGTGTTCTTGGGGACCTTCAATAACGCAGAAATGTTTTGGTACACTTCCCCAGATTTCTGCCTCGACACAATCCTGTCTCGGAGCGCTACAGACAATTCCTTCGACCTCACGGCTTGTTTTTTTCTCTGACATGCACTGTCAACTGTGGGACCTTATATAGACAGTTGTGTGCCTTTCTAAATCATGTCCAATCAATTGAATTTACCACAGGTGGACTCCAATCAAGTTATAGAAACATCCGAAGGATGATCAATGGAAACAGGATGCACCTGAGCTCAATTTCGAGTCTCAAAGCAAAGGGTCTGAATACTTATGTAAATAAGCTATTTCCGTTTTAGTTTTTTAAAGAATTTGGCAAAAATTCTAAAAAACAGTTTTTTGCATTGTCATTATGGGGTACTGTGTGTAGATTGCTGAGGGACATATATATAATACATTTTAGAATAAGGCTGTAACGTAACAAAATGTGGATAAAGTCAAGAGGTTTGAATACTTTCCGAAGACACTGTACTTGCTAATATCATGCTCCAAATGGTAGTGCTGATTAGTGCTTTTTTTTTACCTCGGTTGTGTCAATTCGATTATAAACATATAATCACAGTTTTGAATGCTGTAACAACACTGAATAAAACAATTAATGAAAGTCAAATCATGTTAGGGACCACCCATTACTGCTTATCACATTACTTTAGTAAAATATTAGTTATATTTGATGACATTATTCTAAATCATCATCTCTATAGAGCTGCTATCTGACAAAATCACTATTTTAATAGTTCTTCAAAGTAAATAAGGCATACTTTTCTGACTGCTGAGTACCAACTATCAATCACTTACTGTAGATCAGGGTGTCAAACTCATTCCATGGAGGGCCTAGTGTCTGCAGGTTTATTGTTTTTCCTTTAAATGAAGACCTAGACAACCAGGTGAGAGGAATTATTTACAAATTATTTACCGTAATTCGTCAATCAAATACAAGGGAGGGCAAAAATCCACAGACACTCGGCCCTCCATGGAATGAGTTTAACACGTGACTTACATCATATTTTCAGGCTCCCGAAGCAAATGCTTTATATTATTCTAGAGCGTTCTCTCTATCCACGGTCTCCATGTCTGCTCCCTGCACAGACTGCACAAGTTTAAACTGGCGAGCAGTGGATTATGGTCATTGTAGTTAATTACCATGTTTTCTGCCCTAATCTATGTAGAATATTGGCCTGTTGGAAACTCAACTCCCTACGACATCGCACAGTTCAGGCTTGATCTGATTTAGCTTTACAGAAACTGCACATCGAGGTCACAGAAAAAACATTTACGAAATAGAATTCAATTATTGAACTGACATTTGTGAATTAGTTGTTTAAAAACCAAAAATAACCGACGTTTCAATTAATCGCTCAGCATTACCTAATGGTATCAACTCAAAGTCAGTTCATAACTGGTTGACACAAGATATGGGTGCCATAGAACATCTAAACAGAATGTTTGAACTCTAGAATATAGATGCTAAGTTCTTGGTCTACTTAACACAGATATACACTGAGTAGACAAAACATTCGGAACACCTATTTCAGGTGATTGACCAGGTGAATCCAGGTGAAAGCTATAATCCCTTATTGATGTCACCTTCAGTGTAGATGAAGGGGAGAAGACAGGTTAAAGAAGGATTTTTAAGCATTGAGACAATTGAGGCAAAAAAAAATAAAAAAAAAGGCATGGACTTTATATGTGTGCCATTCAGAGGGTGAATGGGCAAGACAGAAGATTTAAGTGCCTTTGAACGGGGTATGGCAGTAGGTGCCAGGCGACCTGGTTTGAGTTTTGTCAAGAACTGCAACGCTACTTGGTTTTTCACGCTCAACAGTTTTCCATGTGAATCAAAAATGGTCCACCACCCAAAGGACATCTAGTCAACTTGACACAACTGTAGGAAGCATTGGGCCAGCATCGCTGTGGAACGCTTTCGACACCTTGTATAGTCCATGCCCCGATGAATTGAGGCTGTTCTGAGAGCAAAAGGTGGTGCAACCCAATGTAAGGAAGGTGTTCCTAATGTTTTATACACTTAGTGTATGTCCTCTAACACATATCTGCAGTACAATGGCTGTGTTTACACAGGCAGCCCAATTCTGATATTTCTTTCACTAATTGGTATTTTGACCAATCAGATCAGTTCTGAAAAAGATCTGACATGGACAGATATGTCATTGGCCAAAATACCAATTTGTGGAAAAAATATCTGAATTTGGCTTCCTGTGTAAACGCAGCCAATGTGTCCTTGTACACAATATCCTGTCTCTCTGTCACAATCTTCTTCGTCAGACAATAAGGAAAAATCATTGTCGGACCAAAACGCAGCGGGATCATGTGTACTCATCTTCTTTATTTAGGAAAAGAAGGGAAACCAAAATAAACACGTACACAAAACACAATGACGCATAACAGGCTGGTAAGGCAACTAAGCTATACCTAGCACAATCTCCCACAAACTCCAAACACATACCTAATTATAGGACTCTCAATCAGAGGCAACTAGAAAACACCTGCCTCCAATTGAGAGTCCAACACCCAATACCTAAACATAGAAATACTAAACTAGAAAGAACATAGAAATACAAAAACATAGAACATAACCCAAAACCCGGAAATAATAAATCAAACACCCTTCTAAACAAACCACCACCCCGAACCACATAAAACAAATACCCTCTGCCACGTCCTGACCAAACTACAATAACAAATAACCCCTATTACTGGTCAGGACGTGACACTCTCTCAGTTTCCTGTCTCTCTCCAAGGTTTTACAGGGGCATAAACGACCGTGGACATGAACAGCCCAACCCCAGAGACCAAACACTAAACTCTTCCAGAGGAAATACCACTGTGACAGGGCTTCCTGTGATGGAGATAGCCCAGCCTGTGAGGAGGGGACTGGGCTGAGAGAGAGATGAAACTGCCCTGGATGAAATGTATTACACAGAGCTATCCCACCACCCACCCACCCGCCCACAAGATTTTGATAACCTGCCAACCCACATCACTGGATGACTAAAGATTTGAAGGGGAAAAGACAGCATCAACATGTCTTCAGTCAGATACAACAATTCAAACTAGTCATAGACTGTTCTCTCTGCTACCACACGGCAAGTGGTACCGGAGCACCAGTCTAGGTCCAAAAGGCTCTTTAACAGCTTCTACCCCCAAGCCAGTAGACTGCTGAACAACAGCTAATCAAATGGCTACCCAGACTGTTTGCATTGACCCCCTTTTTTACGCTGCTGCAACTCAACTTCTTCAGTTCCCTCACTGAGTCTGTGTGGGTAAATAAAGATGTAATAATAAAGACCCTGTATGGCTGTGTTGATGTTATGCTAACTAAAAGTATTCGCAATGGCAATTAGAAGGCAATTAAATTGTTCCCAACAGAAAACAACATGTGGATCCACTTTGAGCACTGCACATATCTACAGAATGCATCCAAAAGCTGCACTTAATAATACTTCACTCACTCAGGCTTTTTTGTTCTCTGTAAATTACTGCTTTCAGACGTTTGATCCCAGAAAATAACCATCAATCTTTGTTAATGGCTGTTGTATAGGCTAATACTGTATGTATATATGCCATGTTCTAAATGTCATCTAATGTGTAATATGTCACATCTAATGTGTAATATGTCATGTGTAATATGTCATGTCTAATGTGGAATATGTCATGTCTAATGTGTAATATGTCATGTCTAATGTGGAATATGTCACATCTAATGTGGAATATGTCACATCTAATGTGTAATATGGCACATCTAATGTGGAATGTGTCATGTCTAATGTGGAATATGTCACATCTAATGTGGAATATGTCATATCTAATGTGGAATATGTCACATCTAATGTGTAATATGGCACATCTAATGTGGAATATGTCATATCTAATGTGGAATATGTCATGTCTAATGTGGAATATGTCACGTCTAATGTGGAATATGTCATATCTAATGTGGAATATGTCACATCTAATGTGTAATATGGCACATCTAATGTGGAATATGTCATATCTAATGTGGAATATGTCACGTCTAATGTGGAATATGTCACGTCTAATGTGGAATATGTCACATCTAATGTGTAATATGGCACATCTAATGTGGAATGTGTCATGTCTAATGTGGAATATGTCACATCTAATGTGGAATATGTCATATCTAATGTGGAATATGTAACATCTAATGTGTAATATGGCACATCTAATGTGGAATATGTCACATCTAATGTGGAATATGTCACGTCTAATGTGGAATATGTCATATCTAATGTGGAATATGTCAAATCTAATGTGGAATATGTCACATCTAATGTGTCATATGTCACATAGGCCTAACCTGACATCTCTGTATAAGAAATGCAACACTCTGAGGTTTTCAATGTGTCTTTTCATTCAAACGTACCCGTTAACAGCCCAGTTCCTTCAAATCATAGAAACTCTGGTGAAATCATCCAATTTAGTTTCCTGGTACCCATGACTCAAACATTTCACTGGTCAGACGTTGACATTGGTCTGTCTTACTGTGTAGTCTGCTTGTTGGCATGGGAATGGACATCTGGTGGGTGACTGTCTGACACACAGTCCTACATTGTGCTGAAAGAATTCACTCATTTTCAGGATGGTTTATTTCCATGGAGGATTTCTTTATGGCCCATGACACAGTCCAGCAGGAATGACCCTGATTCGTATTGGCAGCATGCTGAACTGCATGGTTTTGCAGAATCTAAATTCCCTCCTCTCATCATCTTAACGTCTTTAAAGAACTCTCATACACCATTTCACCAGAGAATCACCTCTCGGTGTGTGTATGTATGTATGTATGTATGTATGTATGTATGTATGTATGTATGTATGTATGTATGTATGTATGTATGTATGTATGTATGTATGTATGTATGTATGTATGTATGTATGTATGCGTGTATGTGTGTATGTATGTATGTGTGTGTGTGTGTGTGTGTGTGTGTGTGTGTGTGTGTGTGTGTGTGCGTGTGTGTGTGTGTGTGTGTGTGTGTGTGTGTGTGTGTGTGTGTGTGTGTGTGTGTGTGTGTGTGTGTGTGTGTGCACATGCAGGTGTCATTACATCATCCATGACTATGTACATGAGGTAGTACAATTCAGTAATGGTTAATCATACAACAAATTCATTGTATTGTAATGAGGACCAGAAATGCATATAACATCAATTTTTTTCATCACATCTGATGTGGATCTGCTTTGCCAACCGGTGCGGGGCGGGACGGTCTACTAGGAACTGTCAGAGAAGTAAAGTATTCGGCACTGTTGCCATTGGACTATTAAAGGTTAAATAAAAAATATATATAATAATAAAAATGTAACGAGTACTATTGGGTGTCAGGGAAAATTATTTTGTAAAAAGTACATATTTTCTTTAGGAATGTAGTGGAGTAAAAGTAAAAGTTGTCCAAAATATAAATAATAAAGTAAAGTACAGATACACAAAAAACTACTTAGGTGGTACTTTAAAGTATTTCTACTTAAGTATTTTACACCACTGTTAGTAGTATAGTGGACACAGTACAGCAGCAATTCAAGGCTTGACTCAAGTCCAAGGAATTCTCTGAACCGGAATTCCAAATCACCAGAAACATCCATTAGGCAGATCTGTTCTGGGATTTGACCAGGAAGTCTAGAATCATGCATGCTGTTGTGTATAAATGCTGTGACTCTCAAAGTCATGCAAACACAGTTTACAGTTAATGTCCACAATAACAAAATAGCCAACATAAAAGTGCTTCAGAGAAAATTAGAGGTCCTAGGGTACTCTTGAAAGGGTCATATATTTGCCATGCTACCTGCCATTGGAACCCTTTTCACTTGAGCCAGTGAACTTGGGAACCTTCACCTGTAATATTTCACCTGTAATCTTTCACTTGTGACATTTCACATGTGACCTTTCACCTGTCATAAAAGTAAGGAAAACAGACAAGCAACTGGTGTCCTATTTAAAGATGTTCTTTAAATAGTTGAACGTAGTTGTCAAAGCCAATAACATCAATACTTAAACGTTAAGCGAACATGGCAGACAAGCTGAGTTTGAAAGGAGCAAACACATACTATACTAACACATACTGTATCTGACCATCTGAATAACTTAGACATGCTTCCATTCCTTTATATCATGTCCCTGACTGAGCCAACTGAACCACGTGATGTTCTTCTGGGTACTGTATGTGCTCTGCTGCTAGGACATTGTGGGCTAGACAAGGACCAGCAGAGGAGACACACAAGAGAAGGACCAGCTATTGTCAAGGAATCAACCTCTAACCCACGTCAGCTGTCAATCAAGTTTCCTACACGACAGGAGCATGGAACCTAAACATGACCACCATGACCATTGCCACCCACTAGTCATTGCAGGCAGCAACCATAGATCTTAACCACAGAATAAAGCCTAGAATTTAGGTTTGCGAAGGCTGCTTGTAGTCAAACATCAGGCAGCACATGGCCCACAGATGGCACAGTACAGACAAGCAGCTATAGGAAACCACTTCTGACATCATGCTGTACACTCAGTATCCAACAAGTAGAATTTAATATCAACAAGGTTCCATAATTGCGTTTATCAATTCAGGAAAGTATCTGTTTAGTTGTGTTGCAGACCTGGGTTCAAATAGTGTCTAAAATATTTGACTTCTGGGCAGGGTTTGCACTTTTGGGACTATTCCATTGGTTCCATTACGCCAGGCAAGCACAACCAAGTACAACTAATGTATTTGAAAGAAAACAAATACTATATGAACCCAGGTATGTGGTGCTGACTCATGTTCAAGACAACTCGGAACTCAAAACTCTCAAATTTCCAATTTGGAAACTGGTTGTAGAAAGATGAGGTCTGAGTTTCTCACTTGGAAAGTATCAGAATCAACCACTAGGAAGTTCTATGCAAAAAGTGTACGCACATTTTTACTTGAAGGTTCAGAGTTTCCGATTTGTCTTGAACGCATTGAACCCGCATGGGAGAACCTATCCTAATGTGACATAGCATGTCATGAAATTGGAGGATCTAAACCAATTACACCAGTCTTTGAAATGGTCACCAGGGGACAGATCGAGAACACTCTCGGAGGAAGAGAACAGTATATTTAAGACTGCCAACCTCCAGCGGATCAACTCCAGAGGGCAGACGTCCTTCATGATCTCCTCCGACAAAATACAACCAGCTGTATAAACATTCAAAACCTGCAAAGGCAACTCAAAACAACAGACGCACACCGTTTGCCAGCAAGTCTGCGTTTGTGTTCTTGAACAAGGCACACGCTTACGGACCATCTCGTCATCATCTACATTTCCTAAAACTGGACAGGTTGTGGAGCGGGTAACAAAGCTGACTGAGAAGGAAGTGCCACTCAGAGCTGACTGAGAAGGAAGTGCCACTCAGAGCTGACTGAGAAGGAAGTGCCACTCAGAGCTGACTGAGAAGGAAGTGCCACTCAGAGCTGACTGAGAAGGAAGTGCCACTCAGAGCTGACTGAGAAGGAAGTGCCACTCAGAGCTGACTGAGAAGGAAGTGCCACTCAGAGCTGACTGAGAAGGAAGCGCCACTCAGAGCTGACGCAACATGTGAGAGAGGCTCAATTGCATGCTTTCAAAAAGGATCATTTTTTACTTTCAAATCATGGAGGCTTGAGGGTGGAAAGAGGAGAGGGGGCTCCATCTCTCAGGCGTCCCACAGCCCCAGGCCCAAAGCCGTTCCCTGACATACCGCATCTTACAGCTCGATAACTTCACCCCCCAGCCTCCCTCCCTCCTTTCGGCTAAGACTTGTTTTAATATTTTCCAAATACTGCCAAAGCAACTATTTTAACATCTGGAAATCATCCCCCCTCCACTCCCCTGTTTGCTGATGCTGTCATTTGGTAGTTCCCATGGAGCGGCCTCATTGGCACGAGCTGCATTAAACGTCTATAATCTCCATCCATTTGGTAGTTCCCATGGAGCGGCCTCATGGGCAAGAGCTGCATTAAAAATCTATAATTTTCACCGTCTGTGGGGCAGACGATGGGGCAGGTTCAAAGCCATGGGCTATCACGCCGGGCAGTTGATAAAACATGGATGTCTGGTACTCTGGTTGAGGTGAAATCCGACACAAAGCACAATCTGGATTTCTTTTGGTCTGTAATCAAGTCATAGCGCAAAAATGCAGCACATGGTTCCAATCAGTCCCGCGTCTGGTGGACTTCACGTGTTTGGACATTAGCTTTTGGGGAGAAAACAGCCCATTTGTTACGATGTAAGTAACAAATGTGGCAGCAACAACTGGAACCAATTTGCGAGACAAAGTGACCTAATATATGTAGGTTTGTTGATTCAAAATACCAGCTTTGTTTGCCTCTTGCACATTACCCACAGAGAGAGAGAGAGAGAGAGAGAGGAGAGAGGAGAGAGAGAGAGAGAGAGAGAGAGAGAGAGAGAGAGAGAGAGAGAGAGAGAGAGAGAGAGAGAGAGAGAGAGAGAGAGAGAGAGAGAAAAAAAGTTATCAGTCTGGCATTTGTCTTAAATAAATACCAAAATGTTTAATAAAACACCTAAGACCAAAATCTAAAATAAACACATGTATAAGTAAGTTGAAAGAACACATGCTCCACAAAGATTAAATGGTCTAGTTCCTTTGATGTACAGTGTTGTGGCCATCTTTGAAGATGTTTTACATGCGTGTCAGTTTGCCCGTTGGGAGGGGGAGTGTTCACACACTAACATGTTTTGCATGGATTCTCACTGGTCCACTGCTGGGCACGAACCACTGCTTTTAGTTACTTGGAACAGAGATCCATTGCCAGATTTATCTTCATGTTCCAAAGGCGAAATTGTGGTTTAGATATTGGGGGGAACGAACAGTCGACGGGGGGTCCTGGGTGGCCTCCCCGAGAAATGTTTCTGCCATTTTATGACGCATTTCTACACAGTTTGACGTCACTTATTTAGCCTCTCTTGAGGGGTATTATGAGGAGTATTTGGAGGGGTATTATTAGGGGTATATGGAGGGGTATTATGTGGAGTATTTGGAGGGGTATAATGAGAGGGTACTATGAGGGGTATATGGAGAGGTATTATGAGGTTTTTTGAGGGGTACATGGAGGGGTATTATGAAGGGTACATGGAGGGGTATTATGAGGGGTATATGGAGGGGAATTATGAGGGGTACATGAAGTGGTATTATGATGGTATTATGAGGGGTGTATGGATTTTTTTGGGGGGGGTATATGGAGGTGTATTATGAGGGTATATGGGGGGGTATTATGAGGGGTATGTGGAGGGGTATTATGAGGGGTGTATGTGTAACCGATGTGAAATGGCTAGCTAATTAGCGGTGGTGCGCGCTAATAGCGTTTCAATCAGTGACGTCACTCGCTCTGAGACCTTGAAGTAGTTGTCCCCCTTGCTCTGCAAGGGCCACGGCTTTTGTGGCGCGATGGTAGATGCTTCGAGGGTGGCTGTTGTCGATGTGTGCAGAGGGTCCCTGGTTCGAGCCCAGGTAGGGGTGAGGAGAGGGACAGAAGCAATACTGTTACATATGGAGGGGTATTATGAGGGGTACATGGAGGGGTACATGGAAGGGTATTATGAGGGATACATGGAAGGGTATTATGATGGGTACATGGAGGGGTATTATGAGGGGTATATGGAGGGGTATTATGAGGGGTATATGGAGGGGTATTATGAGGGGTATATGGAGGGGTATATGGAGGGGTATTATGAGGGATTCATGGAAGGGTATTATGAGGGGTATATGGAGGGGTATTATGAGGGATTCATGGAGGGGTATTATGAGGGGTATATTGAGGGGTATTATGAGTGATTCATGGAGGGGTATTATAAAGGGTACATGGAGGAGTATTTTGAGGGATATTATAAGGGGTAAATGGAAGGGTATTATGGGGGTATGTGAAGGGGTGTATGGTGGGGTAGATGGAAGGGTATTATGAGGGGTGCATGGAGGGGTATATGGTGGGGTGCATGGAGGGGTATTATGAGGGGTACATGGAGGGGTATTATGAGGGGTATATGGAGGGGTATTATGAGGGGTATATGGAGGGTTATTATGAGGGATTCATGGAAGGGTATTATGAGGGGTATATGGAGGGGTATTATGAGGGGTACATGGAGGGGTATTATGAGGGGTATTTGGAGGGGTATATGGAGGGGTATTATGAGGGGTATATGGAGGGGTATATGGTGGGGTACATGGAAGGGTATTATGAGGGGTATTATGAGGGGTACATTGAGAGGTATGTGGTGGGGTACATGGAGGGGTATTATGAGGGGTACATGGAAGAGTATTATGAGGGGTGCATGGAAGGGTATTTTGAACACACAGTATAAGTGGGAGGATAAATTAAAGGTCCGCCAACCTTCCACTTACAAATATATTATTTGGGGATTTTTTTTGTGGGGGGTGGAACTCCTAACTTCCTGCATTTCATCACATTATGCTATACTCATGTTTCTGTCCAATGCAGAAATTGCAACAAAAAAAATGCTTTTGCGTGTTGTTTCCTCAAAGAGGATGATGTCCTGAGGAGGATCAGCTGGCCAATCTGCAGTCTACACTTCTGTTGTTGCGGTATGCCCACACCATTCCAACAAGCTGCTTTTTAACATACTTAATTAACATTTTTGGGAAGGAAAACTATTTAATTCAGATTATAATTAATTATTGGTCATTTTTCATGGAAATCTGGAAACATTGGACAATTACTTTAAAGGTTGATGTTGGACAAAAACTTTGGCTACAGAAGTGCCATTTCTTACTGATCTCAACAGCTTCCGTCCAAAAACAAATCCTCTGAAATGACATCATACACCCCCCCCCCCCCATGCAATTTCCCTATGTTCACAAACTTGCTTGTTACAACTTGTATGTGTGTGTGCCAAGCTTAGACCTCTCGTTTGTCATCCGCAAGTCTATGAAGAATTTGAGACCATTGAGCAAGCAAACTTCCAACTTCCAACTTCCAAAACTGTAAAAAAAAAAGGATTTCAAACATTTGCTCTAAACATGTTTCCAGTCTTCAAAGATTCATCTAGAAACTCTCCCTAATCAGAAATCTAACCAGTTTTGAAAAAATATCTTTAATACCCTCCACAATCTTTTCTTCTTCATGGTTACAGTCTCTATTTTCTAGAACAGATAAATATTACTGTTGTGTTCCAACTTCTCTGAGACAGAATGTCTGTTTGCAATTCCTCACTTTAATCAACATTCAACCACACTCCATTTTAAGTCGCCATTTTCCATATAAAAATCTCAATTAAACCCAGTTACACTGCTTATTATAGATGAGGGCATAGAGGGCGATATATGATTACTATGCTGAAAACAAATCTTGGAATATAATTCTACAATGCATTTACACTTTTCAAAAATAGCTTTTTCGAATGTGCAAAATAACATATTGAATCATTGGATGTCTCTAGAGTTTTAGTCAGCAGCACGTCAGCCTATTCAGCAGCTGGTCTCTGCCACCACATTACATACTTCACTTTTCAGAACATTTCAATCTAACTGCAAATCGAAAGTCTCATTCTGATTCAACCAAGTTTGATGGGTTCTTGAAATGACAAAGTTCTAAATACAGGGATTTGTTGCTGCTATTCTAAGGACTAATAAACGCTTTGGAAAAATAGGATGGCCTTTCTACTCACAATGACATAAAGTGGCTAAAACCTCAACTGTACTCCATACTTAACTCAACATAACCATTCAATGATAGCCATACCCTAAAACATTCCTCAAAAGCAGAGTTGACTCGTTTTTCACGTAGTTGCAAGAATTTGAGAACTTTTCCGCTGCTTTGACAGGATTGAATTAGAATGTTCTTCTCCCTGGGTTGGCATCATTAATGTTCTGTGGGAACATGAGTTCAAGTTCTCTGTGCCTCGTTTCATGTGGACAAATGTGGAAACCTTGGCCTCCACCCTGAGCAGAGACCAGACAGGGAAACGACTAGTGGGACAAGTACTCTGAAATCCAATAGAATGTAAGGAACATAACTTTCCTCTGAGGAGGAGTCGTCACCAGTCGTCCATTTTGAAGAGGCATTAGATCAGGGGCCCTACATAAAATATGTCGTCTTTCGAGAATATTAGGTTTAGGTCCTCCTCTTGTCAGGCTTGGTAGATGAACATATATTCTTATAATACCTAAAGTAGTCCCATGTTTTACTGGAAGATATGCCTCTATTGTAACAGTATTGTCATAATGGTAATTAACTCAACATAAAATGTGCAGACATGTTGAACATCATTACGCTTCATACATGCTCAGATGTGAGAGGCTTTTTAAAGTACCTGTTCATTCCACCACAAGGGGGAAACAAACTCCAATCGAGCATTTAGCTACAAGTCAAAAAGATTGACTTGACAGCACACTGAAATCAGGGGCCACTCAAGGGCCACAGAGGTACTTTCAGTAGCCTGCTTTATGTATTTTGCCCTCATGACATCATACATAAAATAACATTCCATGACATCATAATATTTAAAAAAAAATCACTGAAAGAAGACACGACATCACTAAAACAATAACACTCAAGTGTTTCAGCTCTGGGTTTTAAGTGTTGGCCACCTAGTCTGTATAGGCTACCTATACACTCTTAGAAAAAAAGGTGCTATCTAGAACCTAAAAGGGTTCCTTGGCTGTCCCCATAGGAGAACCCTTTGTACAACCCTATTGGTTCCCGGTAGAACTCTTTTGGTTCCCTTTTGAGTTCCATTTAGAACCATTTGCACAGAGGATTCAACACGGAACCCAAAATAGTTCTACCTGGAACCAAAAAGGGTTCTCCATGAGGACAGCCGAAGAACCCTTTTGGAACCCTTTTTTCTAAGAGTGTAGAGAGCTCTAATGACTCAGTGAATCCAACACCATTTGCCCTTTATTTGTCTCCTCTCCTCACATCTGCCCTGCATTAGAATGCAAGCTGTGTTCCCTCCAAGACGTGTGGTGTTGAAATAGTCTCGGCAGATGTAGAATACAGAGGGAAAAAATCTGCTTGTTGGTGAACAAGAGAGGTGAGGAATAAAGTTAGTCCTGAGGCACTCCTTTTCTCTCACAGAGCTTTCTTCTGACACCTTAGAGTAACATGTAACATCATTGGCAATCACTAACATATGTTCATACAGGACACTACAGAATCTTACTGAGAGTTTATTTTCCCATTTAGGATAATCCACTCTATAAAGTTACTCTCATCTCTTTTCAACCTTTCCAAAGTTGGAACGAATCTCAGACAGCCTACCGGCTAAGGTCTGTCCCAATCATCCTTTAAATAAATCTATCTTGCGTGTTCCATGCCGTCACTCTGTCCTCAGCTGCTAACCATTAGAATGTAATAAAAAGAAAAACCCCAACAAGGTAACGGTGCACTTCATATTGCCTTGCTATTAACTTTGGCAAAAACAGATCCATCTTAATAAAGAAACAAATTGTTATCTGTACGTCCAACACTCTTTTTCTCATTAGCAGAACACTTCAGAACTACCATAACTAAATATATCCAACAACTTGAAACAAATTAAGCTCTTCACAGATAAATGTAAAAATTCAACACCAGAGAAGTCCTAGTCCAACAAGCTCATGTTAAAAGTTCAACTCAGCATGCAACCAGCACCCACACTCTTAACGCTATACCAATCAACTTTAATTAACTAAGCATTAATATAAACAATCAGTGAGGTACTTACCACTGTTTCCGTCCTGGCATTTCACATAAAAAACCTGAGTCACAGAGACAACCAGAAAAAGGCAAATCCTTGAATACACAAAGCTCATCATGTCTATAGGAAAGACATGGGCTCTCCTTGTGCGCAAAGTGGGGTGAAAATGTACAGGGTATCACTGTACCATGTACACAGAGAACACTACCAGTAAGCAGCGAGCAAGACAGACCCAACCCAGACTGCACCAGTGCTTTTTTTGTGGAGAAGAGTTAAAGCTTTAAATGAGAAGAACGCTGGCAACCCTAATTTTCCTCCCCCTCTTGTCAGCCCTCTCTCATAACCATCCACTCACAGGCATTTGTGGTTTTGTGAAAACTACACCCTTGTTTATAAGTTCCCATCATTCTACTGATTCTTGTGTGTTACTTTTTGTTCTCAGTCTAAAACAATTGAGATCAGAATTAGAGCAAAGATAGGAAGAAAAGCTTTGTTTGTCACTGATTTCATTTTCCCCACCCCCTCCCTGGAGTGGTTGCTAAGCAGGTCTGTTGAAGTACTGTTTTATGGGTTGAAAGGCTTTTTTATTAGAAGAATAAGAATACATTTTATGGCCCATAGTCAAGGTGATGGGGAACCCGAACTGCTGGTGTCGTTGTAGTTGGGAGTGAGATTTCTAGATTTTTTGGGGGGGGGGGGCAGATTTATAAGTGAAAAATCAATGTATTATTTATTATTTATGTATTTATTTATAAATTATTTCAATATTTGTTCTTCACCATGATGATTGCGAACATACTCTGATGTACAGTGAGGGAAAAAAGTATTTGATCCCCTGCAGATTTTGTACGTTTGCCCACTGACAAAGAAATGATCAGTCTATAATTTTAATGGTAGGTTTATTTGAACAGTGAGAGACAGAATAAATTGCAATGATCATGAGAACAGTGAGGAATCAGCCCAGAACTACACGGGAGGATCTTGTCAATGGTCTCAAGGCAGCTGGGACCATAGTCACCAAGAAAACAATTGGTAACACACTACGCCGTGAAGGACTGAAATCCTGCAGCGCACGCAACGTCCCCCTGCTCAAGAAAGCACATATACATGCCCGTCTGAAGTTTGCCAATGAACATCTGAATGATTCAGAGGACAACTAGGTGAAAGTGTTGTGGTCAGATGAGACCAAAATGGAGCTAGTAGTCATCAACTCAACTCGCTGTGTTTGGAGGAGGAGGAATGCTGCCTATGACCCCAAGAACACCATCCCCACCGTCAAACATGGAGGTGGAAACATTATGCTTTGGGGGTGTTTTTCTGCTAAGGGGACAGGACAACTTCACCGCATCAAAGGGACGATGGACGGGGCCATGTACCGTCAAATCTTGGGTGAGAACCTCCTTCCCTCAGCCAGCGCATTGAAAATGGGTCGTGGATGGGTATTCCAGCATGACAATGACCCAAAACACACGGCCAAGGCAACAAAGCAGTGGCTCAAGAAGAAGCACATTAAGGTCCTGGAGTGGCCTAGCCAGTCTCCAGACCTTAATCCCATAGAAAATGTGTGGAGGGAGCTGAAGGTTCGAGTTGCCAAACGTCAGCCTCGAAACCTTAATGACTTGGAGAAGATCTGCAAAGAGGAGTGGGACAAAATCCCTCCTGAGATGTGTGCAAACCTGGTGGCCAACTACAAGAAACGTCTGACCTCTGTGATTGCCAACAAGGGTTTTGCCAGCAAGTACTAAGTCATGTTTTGCAGAGGGGTCAAATACTTATTTCCCTCATTAAAATGCAAATCAATTTATAACATTTTTGACATGCATTTTTCTGGATATTTTGTTGTTATTCTGTCTCTCACTGTTCAAATAAACCTACCATTAAAATGATAGACTGATTATTTCTTTGTCAGTGGACAAACGTACAAAATCATCAGGGGATCAAATACTTTTTTCCCTCACTGTAGGTGCAAGTTCCATCAGAAGGACTGATGTATTGTTAACTCACAGTCATAAACTCATAGGTAAATGATGAAACCACAAATTACATGTGGTTTTTTACTATTGGGTTGATTTGGTCACAGGTGTTTTGAGATCGTCTCTCACATGTTTAACAGATGTTCACGTTGACCAGAAAACATTAATATTTATGAAGGAGGGCGATCAAGCGTATAGTTTGGCTTTATGTGAGTGCCCTGCTCTTGCGCTACAAAATATGGATGTACAGTATCTATCTCTACAACTCATGAAGGAGATGTCGTCATTGACCTTGCGTAGGCTTAAACACTGGTATACACTGATTTATAAGGCCATATTGGGTAAAATGCCATTTTATCTCTGTTCTTTTTTAGTTAGGTCAGTAAATAAGTGTCAATTATGGTCCCATTCTGATTTGCTTCTAACAATACCAAAAATTAGAACAGGTCATCGTAGAAATAGTTTTAGTTACTTAGCATCGTGGTCCTGGAATTCTCTTTTGAACATTTTAAAATGTGATGATCTAGTTTCGTTGGCGGAGTTCAAACACTTGATCGATGTATATATTATAGAAGAGTGTAATTGTTTTTAGGCCAGCTGTTTTCAGTCAAGATGTTTGTGTTTTTAAATGTAATATGTTTTTGTTGTACTGTATGTGTGTTTTTAGTTTTGTTTAATGTTGTGTGAGTGTATGTAATTTGGTTTGTCTGAAACGTTGTTCCCCTTGCTGCTATTGGACCAGGTCTCGCTTGGAAAAGAGATATTTATCTCAATGAGAATAAACCTGTATAAATAAAGGTAAAATAAAAAAATTAAAATGTTGAATGAGAATAGTAGACACGGGTCACTGGGATGTATTTCCAAATGTAGGAAAGTTGTTGAAATGCTCTTAGGCAGGTCCCATTGTCTTTGATTGATAGGTCCTCAGATATGAAAGGAATTCCCATTAGATTCTCCTTTCATAAGACGATGCTAGAGGATGCCACTGGCCTGCCAGAGGAATTTACAGCCAAACACAGTATAGTATATGAACGAAGAGTAGGCAGCACAGCAACTGTATCCAATCAGGAACTCAGAAGCCCCAGCAAATTACAGAGGAGATAGAAACAGGGGAAGCTGATGTCACATAACCATGTACGGAGCATGAGAATCATTTCATTGCTCTGAAGAACATTTGTCATATTGCTTACACCCATCTGACTCCTTCATATCTGCAAACATCAAGAAAGGAGGGAGGGACTTTATCTAGAGGGAATAGTCTCTTGAGACAGCCTCAGCTGTCCTGGCTGCTGAGATTAGGAGGGAGGGACTATTTCATTTCTGGACCAGGCCAGAAATCAGCTGAGAAGAGCTCCTTCTCCAGCTCAGCTCAGTTGTTAGAGCATGGCTCTTGCATTGCCAGGATAGTGGGTACAAATCCCCATCACCACCCACCAATAGTTAAAAAATATATGCATGACAGTAAGTCACATATGTTACAGTATTATACACTGAACAAAAATATAAATGCAACAATTCAAACTATTTTACTGAGTTACAGTTCATATAAGGAAATTAATTAGGCCCTATAAATTTCACATGACTGGGAATACAGATTTGCATCTATTGGTCACAGATACCTTAAAAAAAAGTTAGGGGCATGGATCAGAAAACCAGTCAGTATATTGAGACATAGAGCCGAGCATTATCATGCTGAAACATGAGGTGAAGGCAGTAGATGAATGGCATGACAACGGGCCACAGGATCTCATCACAGCATTGCTGTGCATTCAATTTGCCATTGCATTGCAAATGCAATTGTGTTCCTTGTCCGTAGCTTATGCCTGCCCATACCATTACCCCACCGCCACCATGGGGCACCCAAACAACTCCATACTGCCCGGTACAGTTGAAACCGGTAATCATCCGTAAAGAGCACACTTCTCCAGCATGCCAGTGGTCAGCAAAGATGCCCACTGTAGTCGGTTACGACGCCAAACTGCAGTCAGGTAAATACCCTGGTGAGGGCAACGAGCACGCAGATGAGCTTCCCTGAGATGGTTTGTGACAGTTTGTGCAGAAATTCTTTGGTTGTGCAAAAACACAGATTCATTATCTGTCCAGGTGGCTGATCTCAGACAATCCCACAGGTGAAGAAGCAAGATGTGGTGGTCTTGGGCTTGCTTGGTTACATGTGGTCTGCGGTTGTGAGGCCGTTTGGACGTGAAATGAACATTAAATTCTATGGCAACAGCTCTGGTGGACATTCCTGCATTCAGCATCCCAATTGCACGCTCCCTCAAAACTTGAGACAACTGTGGCATTGTGCTGTGTGACAAAACTGCACATTTTAGAGTGGCCTTTTATTGTCCCAAGCACAAATCAAATCAAATCAAATGTTATTGGTCACATGCACATGGTTAGCAGATGTTATTGCGAGTGTAGCAAAATGCTTGCGCTTCTAGTTCTGACAGTGCAGCAATATCTAACATGTAATCTGACAATTCCACAACAACTACCTAATACACACACATCTAAGTAAAGGAATGGATTAAGAATATATACATAAATATATGGATGAGCAATGACAGAGCGGCATAGGCAAGATGCAATAGACGGTATAAAATACAGTATATAGATATGAGATAAGTGATGCAAGATACCTAAACATTATTGAAGTGGCATTATTAAAGTGACTAGTGATCCATTTATTAAAGTAGCCAATGATTTCAAGTCTGTATGCAGGCAGCAACCTCTCTGTGTTAGTGATGGCTGTTTAACAGTCTGATGGCCTTGAGATAGAAGCTGTTTTTCAGTCTCTCGTTCCCAGCTTTGATGCAGCTGTACTGACATCGCCTTCTGGATGGTAGCGGGGTGAACAGGCAGTGGCCCGGGTGGTTGTTGTCCTTTAAGATCTTTTTGGCCTTCCTGTGACATTGTGTGCTTTAGGTGTCCTGGAGGGCAGGTAGTTTGCCCCTGGTGATGGGTTGTGCAGACCGCACCACCCTCTGGAGAACCTTTGCTGTTGTGGGCGGTGCAGTTGCCATACCAGGCGGTGATACAGCCCAACAGAATACTCTCAATTGTGCATCTGTAAAATTTTGTGAGGGTTTTAGGTGACAAGCCAAATTTCTTCAGCCTCCTGAGGTTGAAGAGGTGCTTTTGAGCCTTCTTCACCACACTGTCTGTGTGGGTGGACCATTTCAGATTGTCCATGTTGTGTATGCCGAGGAACTTCAAACTTTCCACCTTCTCCACTACTGTCCTGTCGATGTGGATAGGGGGGTGCTTCCTCTGCTGTTTCCTGAAGTCCACGATCATCTCCTTTGTTTTGTTGACGCTGAGTGAGAGATTGTTACCTGACACCACACTCCTAGTGCCCTCACGTCCTCCCTGTCTCGTCATTGTTGGCAAGACCACTACTGTTGTGTGGTCTGCAAACTTGATGATTGAGTTGGAGGCGTGCATGGCCACTCAGTCATGGGTGAACAGGGAGTACAGGAAGGTGTTGGGCATGCATCCTTGTGGGGCCCCAGTGTTGAGGATCAGCGAAGTGGAGGTGTTGTTTCCTACCTTCACCACCTGGGGGTGGCCCGTCAGGAAGTTCAGGGCCCAATTGCACAGGGAGGGGCTGAGAGCAACGGCCTCAAGCTTAATGGTGAGCTTGGAGGGTACTATGGTGTTAAATACTGAGCTATAGTCAATGAACAGCATTCTTACATAGGTATTTCTCTTGTCCAGATGGGATAGGGCAATGTTGCATCGTCTGTGGACCTATTGGGGCGGTAAGCAAATTGAAGTGGGTCTAGGGTGACAGGTAAGATGGAGGTGATATGATCCTTGATTAGTCTCTCAAAGCACGTCATGATGACAGAAGTGAGTGCTACGGGACGATAGTCATTTATTTCAGTTACTTTTGTCTTCTTGAGTACAGGAACAACGGTGGCAATCTTGAAGCATGTGGGGACAGCAGACTGGGGTAGGGAGTGATTGAATATGTCCGTAAACACACCAGCTAGCTGGTCTGCACATGCTCTGAGAACGCGGCTAGGGATGTCGTCTGGGCCGGCAGCCTTATGAGGGTTACACGTTTAAATGTCTTACTCACTTTAGCCATGGAGAAGGAGAGCCCATAGTTGTTGGTAGTGGGCTGTATTATCCTCAAAGCGGGCAAAGAAATTGTTTCGTTTGTCTGGAAGCAAGACGTCCGTGTCCGTGTCATGGCTGGTTTTCCTTTTGTAGTCCGTGATTGTCTGTAGACCCTGCCACATACGTCTCGAGTCTGAGCCGTTGAATTGCAATTCCACTTTGTCTCTATACTGACATTTCGCTTGTTTGATTGCCTTGCGTAGGGAATAACTACACTGTTTGTATTCAGCCATTTTGCCAGTCACCTTTCCATGGTTAAATGCGATGGTTTGCGCTTTCAGTTTTTCGCAAATGCCGCCATCTATCCACGGTTTCTGATTAGGATAGGTTTTAATAGTCTCAGTAGGTACAACATCTCCAATACACTTCCTTATAAACTCACTCACCGAATTAGCGTATACCTCAATATTATTCTCTGAGGCTAACCAGAACATGTCCCAGTCCGCCTGATCATGGTGCACCTTTTAATGATCATGCTGTTTAATCAGCTTCTTGATATGCCACACCTGTCAGGTGGATGGATTATCTTGGCGAAGGAGAAATACTCACTAACAGGGATGTAACAAATTTGTGCACACAATTTGTGATAAATAAGCTTTTTTGTGCATATGGAACATATGGAACATTTCTGGGAGCTTCTATTACAGCTCCTGAAACATGGGACCAAAGCTGTGTTCGAATACTCATACTAACTGCAATAACCATACTATTTGTGATGTGAATTGAGTATATAGTATGCTTATTGGTCATACTATGGATATAGTTATTATGCCAAAAGTTCCCCGATGTTGTACTAAATTCGCCAAAATATGAAGTATACACACAGAGGACACTATTTCCGTACTTTAGGGCCTATAATGAAATTCTTCAGGAAATGGGCGTGGCTTCATACCTTTTTCAGATTTGAAGAAAATGGCGAAAAATATGCAGCCGAAGTACAACGAGAGCGGATACAAATTCATTGGGGCAGTGGGTAGCCTAGTGGTTAGAGCGTTGGACTAGTAACTGAAAGGATGCAAGATCGAAACCCTGAGCTGACAAGGTACAAATCTGTCGTTCTGCCCCTGAACAAGGCAGTTAACCCACTGTTCCTAGGGCTTCATTGTAAATAAGAATTTGTTCTTAACTGACTTGTCGAGTTAGATAAAGGTTAAATAAAAAATTGCTTTGACAAATGTTGATCAATGTAATAAAGTAGTTACTTTTCAAATTAGCTACCTGACATATTATGTTGGCTGACAATTTGTTAGCTACTGTCTTTACGAACCATATAGAATATCATTACAATGGTATGTTAGCTAGCTACCTAACGTTAGTTGGCTACTTATACATCAAACTTTCCAGTATATTAACTATAGGCCTTCTAACTACCCAACATTTATTGACTTGTTTATTCCCGTCATTCTTAGCTTAGCAAAATGGTATAGTTGTTGGGCGTTCTCAATGGACATTTGGGTGCGTTCTTAAATTCGCTCTGGCTATCTACTACGATTTCAGAGCACTCTAGTCTGAGTGTACCAGAGCGCAGAATAATTAATTTACAAGCGCTCAACACCCGTTGAATATGGCAAGTGTCAGTAAACGTTGGCAAAAAGCCTTAAATTGTTACCAGCTGAACAGTTACAGTCACCAATGCACTGGATAACATGAAAAAAGCCTAACCAGCTCTGCTAGGGTGAGTAAACGATCAGAGTGATCTCATTTGTGTCTGGAAGTAGCTAGCCAATGTTAGCTTGGGTGCTTGACTACCGTTGTAAGGTCAGACCACTCAAATCAACCCCACTCCTCAGCCCGAGCGTCCAGTGTGCGCTCTGAGAGTGAAACGCTCTGAATTTACAAATTGACAATCTGAAAATGCTCTGAATTTAGGAACACACTCTGGCACTCCAGATTGAATTTAATAACACACCCAAAGTCGTAAAATGTCTAACTAGTAAATTGTTATGCTAACTAGCTTGCAAGAGGTTGCATAGCAACAGCATCAACTTCCGGTAGACAGGCAAAGATCTAGTATGCTCAACTGAAAGGATCCCATTCATTTACAGTATACTAAAATTAACTAATAGTAGAGTTGAAGTCAGAAGTCATTAAAAGTTGTTTTTCAACCACTCCACAAATTTCTTGTTAAACAAACTATAGTTTTGGCAAGTTGGTTAGGACACCTTCTTTGTGCATGACAATTCATTTTTCCGACAATTGTTTACAGACAGATTATTTCACTTCTAATTCACTGTATCACAATTCCAGTGGGTCAGAAGTTTAGATACACTAAATTGACTGCCTTTAAACAGCTTGGAAAATTCCAGAAAATGATGTCATGGCTTTAGAAGCTTCTGATAGGCTAATTTACATCATTTGAGTCAATTGGAGGTGTACCTGTGGATGTATTTCAAGGCCTACCTTCGAACTCAGTGCCTCTTTGCTTGACATAATGGGAAATTCAAAAGAAATCAGCCAGGACCTTGGAGGAAAAATTGTAGTCCTCCACAAGTCTGGTTCATCCTTGGGAGCAATTTCCAAATGCCTGAAGGTACAACGTTCATCTGTACAAACAATAGTACACAAGTATAAACACCATGGTACCACGCAGGAAGGAGATGCGTTCTGTCTCCTAGAGATGAGCGTACTTTGGTGCAAAAAGTGCAAATCAATCCCAGAACAACAGCAAAGGACCCTGTGAAGATGCTGGAGGAAACAGGTACAAAAGTATCTATTTCCACAGTAAAACAAGTCCTATATCGACATAACATGAAAGGCCGCTAAGCAAGGAAAAAGCCACTGCTTCAAAACCGCCATATAAAAGCCAGACTACAGTTTGCAACTGCACATGGGGACAAAGATCGTACTTTTTGGAGAAATGTCCTCTGGTCTGATGAAACAAAAATAGAACTGTTTGGTCATAATGACCATCGTTATGTTTGGAGGAAAAAGGGGGAGCCTTGCAAGCCGAAGAACACCATCCCGAACCTGAAGCACGGGGGTGGTAGCATCATGTTGTGGGGGTGCTTTGCTGCAGGAGGAACTGGTGCACTTCACAAAATAGATGGCACCATGAGGCAGGAAAATGATGTGGATATATTGAAGCAACATCTCAAGACATCAGTCAGGAAGTTAAAGCTTGGTCACAAATGGGTCTTCCAAATGGACAATGACCCCAAACATACTTCCAAAGTTGTGGCAAAATAGCTTAAGGTCAACAAAGTCAAGGTATTGGAGTGCCCATCACAAAGCCCTGACCTCAATCGTATAGAACATTTGTGGGCAGACCCGAAAAAGCGTGTGTGAGCAAGGATGCCTACAAACCTGACTCAGTAAGACTAGCTCTGTCAGGAGGAATGGGCCAAAATTCACCCAACTTATTGTGGGAAGCTTGTGGAAGGCTACCTGAAACGTTTGACCCAAGTTGTGAATTGTGAAAAACTGAGTTTAAATGTATTTGGCTCAGGTGTGTGTAAACTTCTGACTTCAATTGTATATAGTATGTTGTATATACTCATTAAGTAAATAGTATACACTATCTCAGTATAAAGTAGTCGAACACAGCTCAACACTCTACATGTTACGTTTATATTTCTGTTCCATATATGGGCTCCGGAGTGGTGCAGTGTTCTAAGGCACTGCATCTCACTACAAGAGGCTTAACTGCTGTCCCTGGTACAAATCCAGGCTGCATCACATCCGGATGTGATTAGGAGTCCTATAGGGCGGCGCACAATTGGCCCAGCGTCGTCCGGGTTTGGCTGGGGTAGACCGCCATATAAATAAGAATTTGTTCTTAGCTGACTTGCCTAGTTAAATAAAGGTTAATATATATATATATATATATATATATACAGTGAATTCAGACCCCTAAACTTTTTTCACATTTTGTTATGTTACAGCCTTATTCCAAAACTGATTAAATAGTTTTTTCCCCCTCATCAATCTACACACAACACACCATAATGACAAAGCAAAAACTGGCTTTTAGACACTTTTGCAAATGTTATAGATATAAAAACTTAAATATCATATTTACATAAGTATTCAGACCATTTACTTCGTACTTTGTTAAAGTACCTTTGGCAGCAATTACAGCCTTGAGTCTTCTTGGGTTTAACGCTACAAGCTCGGCACACCTGTATTTGGAGAGTGTCTCCCATTCTTTTCTGCAGATCCTCTCAAGCTCTGTCAGGTTGGATGTGAGCGTTGCTGCACAGCTATTTTCAGGTCTCTCCAGAGATGTTCCATCAGGTTCAGGTCCGGGCTCTGGCTGGGCCACTCAAGGACATTCAGAGACTTGTCCCGAAGACACTCCAGCGTTGTCTTGATTTGTGTGTTTAGGGTCGTTGTCCTGTTGGAAGGTGAACCGTTGCCTGAGGAACAGATTTTCCTCAAGGATCTGTCTGTACTTTGCTCCTTTCATCTTTCCGTCAATCTTGACTAGTCTCCCAGGCCCTGCCGCTGAAAAACATCCGCACAGCATGATGCTGCCACCACCATGCTTCATCGTAGGAATGGTGCCAAGTTTCCTCCAAATGTGATGCTTTGCATTCATGGCTTCTCATGGTCTGAGAGTCTTTAGGTGCCTTTTGGCAAACTCCAAGCGGGCTGTCATGTGCCTTTTACTGAGGACTGTCTTCTGTCTGGCCACTCTACCACAAGGCCTGATTGGTGGAGGGCTGCAGAGATAGTTGTCCTTCTGGAAGGTTCTCCCATCTCCACAGAGGAACTCTGGAGCTCTGTCAGAGTGACCATCGGGTTCTTGGTCACCTCCTTGACCAAGACCCCTTCTCCCTCCATTGCTCAGTTTGGCCGGTGCGGCCAACTCTAGGAAGAGTCTTGGTGGTTCCAAATGTCTTCCATTTAAGAATGATGGAGGCCACTGTGTTCTTGGGGACCTTCAATGCTGCAGAAATGTTTTGGTACCCTTCCCCAGATCTGTGCCTCGACACAATCCTGTCTCGGTTCTCGACAGACAATTCCTTCAAGCTCGTGGCTTGGTTTGCTCTGACATGCACTGTTTACTGTGGGACCTTATATAGACAGGTGTCTGCATTTCCAAATCATGTCCAATCAATTGAATTTACCACAGGTGGACTCCAATCAAATTGAAGAAACATCTCAAGGATGATCAATGGAAACAGGATGCACCTGAGCTTTATTTTGAGTCTCATTGCAAAGGATTTGAATACTTATGTAAATAAGGTATTTCTGTTTTTTATTTTTAATACGTTTGCAAAAATGTCTAAAAAAAAATTCTTCACTTTTTGTTACGGGGTACTGTGTGTAGATTGATGACAAACTATAAGTAATTCAATGCATTTTAAAATAAGGCTGTAACGTAACAAAATGTGGAAAAAGTTAAGGGGTCTGAATACTTTCCGAATTCACTTTAAAAACCTCTATTTGGTAGACCCTCTTCTGTTAGAGAAGACAATACTAAGATAACCTTAACCAGAAATTAACATTGAGACGAGTTATGCTGATTCCTAGACAGGTTTTCCCTAAACGTATTCATTTTCAAACTCAGAGGAAGTTTTCATGGGACCCATCAATTTAGGGGAAAATGTTGTCCCCATGGAGGTTGTTCATTTAAAGTTGCAAATGGAAAGATTTTTGTTGATTCACGCTCTGTGACAAATTACATTTACTGTAAAATGTCTACTGTGACTTTAAGGAGCTGAACAGGTACTCCCTGTATGTAGGTAACCGTTATTTTTGTTGATTCACGCTCTGTGACAAATTACATTTACTGTAAAATGTATACTGTGACTTTAAGGAGCTGAACAGGTACTCCCTGCATGTAGGTAACCAATAACCATGTTATTTTTTTACTTGTTATTCGTTATTCACTGTGTATGTATTCCTCATTTTTATCTTTATCTTTAACTCTGCATTGTTGGGAAAGGTAAGAATTTCACTTTTTCACCAGCTACACCTGTTGTTTACAAAGCAAGTGACAAATAACATTTTATTTTATTTTATTTGCCATGTCAATGAGCTTTCTAACACGAGGTATTGATGAAGTGTTTTGAGTTGAGTAAGGAGTGAGGTTGTGGAATATGCTGTCAGCCAGACATACTTTGTTCTGAAGTTCAATGGTTATGTCCATTACCTGTGTTGTATGTATCTCAATTAGGGTTGCAACGCTACTGGTAGTTTACCAAAGTTACCGGAATATTCAGCAATTTTGGTAATTATTCTGTAATCTATGGTAACTTTGGTCATTTATACTTGAATAACTGTAAAATAAATGTCTTATATCTGGGTCCGTATTGTCCATGAGCTTCTAGTAGATAGACCATATGGTTCAAGATAACATAGCATTACATTTACATTTACATTACATTTAAGTCATTTAGCAGACGCTCTTATCCAGAGCGACTTACAAATTGGTGCATTCACCTTATGATATCCAGTGGAACAACCACTTTACAATAGTGCATCTAAATCTTTTAAGGGGGGGGGGGGGGGTTAGAAGGATTACTTTATCCTATCCTAGGTATTCCTTAAAGAGGTGGGGTTTCAGGTGTCTCCGGAAGGTGGTGATTGAATCCGCTGTCCTGGCGTCGTGGGGGAGCTTGTTCCACCATTGGGGTGCCAGAGCAGCGAACAGTTTTGACTGGGCTGAGCGGGAACTGTGCTTCCTCAGAAGTAGGGAGGCGAGCAGGCCAGAGGTGGATGAACGCAGTGCCCTTGTTTGGGTGTAGGGCCTGATCAGAGCCTGAAGGTATGGAGGTGCCGTTCCCCTCACAGCTCCGTAGGCAAGCACCATGGTCTTGTAGCGGATGCGAGCTTCAACAGGAAGCCAGTGGAGAGAGCAGAGGAGCGGGGTGACGTGAGAGAACTTGGGAAGGTTGAACACCAGACGGGCTGCGGCATTCTGGATGAGTTGTAGGGGTTTAATGGCACAGGCAGGGAGCCCAGCCAACAGCGAGTTGCAGTAATCCAGACGGGAGATGACAAGTGCCTGGATTAAGACCTGCGCCGCTTCCTGTGTGAGGCAGGGTCGTACTCTGCGAATGTTGTAGAGCATGAACCTACAGGATCGGGTCACCGCCTTGATGTTAGTGGAGAACGACAGGGTGTTGTCCAGGGTCACGCCAAGGTTCTTAGCACTCTGGGAGGAGGACACAATGGAGTTGTCAACCGTGATGGCGAGATCATGGAACGGGCAGTCCTTCCCCGGGAGGAAGGGCAGCTCCGTCTTGCCGAGGTTCAGCTTGAGGTGGTGATCCGTCATCCACACTGATATGTCTGCCAGACTTGCAGAGATGCGATTCGCCACCTGGTTATCAGAAGGGGGAAAGGAGAAGATTAATTGTGTGTCGTCTGGATAGCAATGATAGGAGAGACCATGTGAGGATATGACAGAGCCAAGTGACTTGGTGTATAGCGAGAATAGGCGAGGGCCTAGAACAGAGCCCTGGGGGACACCAGTGGTGAGAGCACGTGGTGCGGAGACAGATTCTTGCCACGCCACCTGGTAGGAGCGACCTGTCAGGTAGGCCGCAATCCAAGCGTGGGCCGTGCCGGAGATGCCCAACTCGGAGAGGGTGGAGAGGAGGATCTGATGGTTCACAGTATCAAAGGCAGCAGATAGGTCTAGAAGGATGAGAGCAGAGGAGAGAGAGTTAGCTTTAGCAGTGCGGAGAGCCTCCGTGACACAGAGAAGAGCAGTCTCAGTTGAATGACCAGTCTTGAAACCTGACTGATTTGGATCAAGAAGGTCATTCTGAGAGAGATAGCAGGAGAGCTGGCCAAGGACGGCACGTTCAAGAGTTTTGGAGAGAAAAGAAAGAAGGGATACTGGTCTGTAGTTGTTGACATCGGAGGGATCGAGTGTAGGTTTTTTCAGAAGGGGTGCAACTCTCGCTCTCTTGAAGACGGAAGGGACATAGCCAGCGGTCAAGGATGAGTTGATGAGCGAGGTGAGGTAAGCCTAATTAATAAAAAAACATCTTATCAAAAATTGCATTATTTTCAACTAACTTGGCAACTCTTCCAAAAATTGTTTTTTTTTTCACAACAGCCACCAGTTTGGCCCCAAAACATTGACAACAAAGATATATTGACATAGTAAAATAAAAAAAAAGTGTAAAAAGAAATTAAGGATATTTCATGTTTAAACCCTTATATTAAACACCAGTGGTTTTCACTAAGTTGAAGGTTTATTTTTAAGATAATGTTTGACAATTCTTTTTAGTAATCTTAATTGTTTTATATATTTTACCTGTGATGGCCACACAGAGGGCCAGAGATAATTACAGACACCGCTGATAATCTGAAGTACCCAAAAAGGCCAATAGATGTCATCTGATAAAATACCCATATATTTCTTGAAAGTTACCAAAATAATAATCATCTCAATACACATAATCGATCATAGAGTGCGGATTCATCCTTTAGAACATGACGAGGCATGGGTCGTATTCAGTAGGTGGAAAACGTTTTGGAAGGCAATGAAATGGGGAGGTACAACCTGAACCCATCCTATAAGTACACACATTTTCATTTTCTGTTGCAATTGTTTTTCCTACATTGTGCCCAACTCAACAGGGCCAGGATTTTGAGGTATATCAGCTTAGCACTTGAAACGGGACACATGTGTAACAGTTCCTCTGCCACAGTCACAGTTCAGTCTTTGGGCCCTGTTGTAAGTCTTGGCTAGTTAATGAGAGGAAACAGCTGTGGACTGTGTTCTCAAGGTGCAGAAACCATCAGGTGATTTACTTGCCATCAGGACTGGATGTGTTGGGAGCCATTGGGACTGTGGCGGAGATGGAGGAGAAAGGCAGCTGTTCCAGCTGTAGCCCTGCCCGTACATGGAGGGACCCTCAGCCAATTCAACCCCCCTCTGCAAAGAGCATCAGTTTTCTTTTCACTTGAGAAAAGGGAAATAGCAAGCCTTTGTGATGCTGGTTAGCATGCCTGCCAAGGATGGGATCATCAGAGAAGGTAGCCAGAGGGAGGGTATAGCTGCACAGGGAGCATGCATTAGGATGAATCATGGCCTGTCTCCTCTTCTTGTTTAAGTATTGCCTATCTGGCATTGGATTGCTGAAAGTAATGACTTATATTTCTCTTTTGATGGAAAAAGGTCAAGGTTACAAAAATGTCTCTGTCTGTCTGTCTGTCTGTCTGTCTGTCTGTCTGTCTGTCTGTCTGTCTGTCTGTCTGTCTGTCTGTCTGTCTGTCTGTCTGTCTGTCTGTCTGTCTGTCTGTCTGTCTGTCTGTCTGTCTGTCTGTCTGTCTGTCTGTCTGTCTGTCTGTCTGTCTGTCTGAACATCTCTGCTGGATGTCTTGATCATTCATTGTACAGCTATTTGGAAGCTGTATGTAAATAGCCCCTAAAGTCGTCCAACACGAGGAAAAAATGTATGTCAATATAGAAAGAAAACCTGTTGAAACAATGTCCAGCAAGAATGCAAGGCCTAGTATTTCCATGGAGCCTGACAGCTTGTGCAAAGCACTCCACTGTACTATACATGTGATGAAAGGAGTTGTGAAAGAGATCATATTATAGGTAAATACCAACCAGTAGTTGGGGATGGTGACAAATGTTGAACTCTGAATTGCACCTTCCACTGAAATACAATGAATGATTTATCCCAAAGAATGCCTCGCCTGGACTGTAGCCAGTTACGATCAAGTACTGTCTAGCTCACTGACTTTTCTATCGTTAGCAGGGCAGTCATATAAACAAAGACCATGACATTGGGAAGATGGCTCTTTAGATTCCCTCAATTTGTTGTAGAACAGGTGTTGATTGGACAGCAAGGAAGGGAAGGAGTGGAACCACCGCCCACTACAAAGGAGAGGCTAAATGTCCTGGGTTTGTGAGAGTGGTAATTTTCAACTCTAACACTCTTGATCAACAGTGTACTAAGCTATCAACCCTGATCTAGTATATGCACATCTAGCTATCAACCCTGATCTAGTATATGCACATCTAGCTATCAACCCTGATCTAGTATATCCACATCTAGCTACTATAATACATCTGGTTCTGATGCATATAGATAATTCACTACCTTGGTTGATAAACAGTGGATCAATCTACAACCCATGGTTTGAATTTCATAAGGAGAGTGACTGCTGAGTACCATCATTATGCTGTCATCACTTACAGTATTATAAGAAAGAGCGGAAGCATCCAGGGTTATTTAAACCCAGATAGCAGTCTTAAGAAATAATTACAATGCTCCTTCGCTTTCTCCTTTAATATTTTTATTTAAAAAATGCCTACATTATGTCCTTTCCTTACAAGAGTATAATGTTACTTACCCAAATGCACATGGATGCCATGTGTTTGATGTATTTGATACCATTCCACTAACTCCGCTCCAGCCATTACCATGAGCCCATCCTCCCCAATTAAGGAGCCACCAGCCTCCTGTGGTGTATTAATAATACTAAGGGGCCTGTTGGTCAAAACAATGTGGTGTGTAATGAAGAGCTTTGCCATGCTAGCTTCACCCATCCAGTCTTTACAGATTAGTAGAATAAGGAAGCATTTTAGAACTCTGACAGAGCTCAACTTGCATCCATCCTTGTTCTGACTCCTCCCATGACAGCTGCCCCTAAAAGTGGAATACTAATGGCAATAGCGGGAGAAACCCCATTTAATTTAATTGGTTGTTCTACAATCTAGCACCTCCCCTTACTGTAAGTAAGTTCCAAGATGGAGGAATATTCACCACCTTTAACCTCTGTGGCTACATCTGTTAACCATCCTAAACATTTCTGGGAGAAAGACGATTCCTTCCAAAAGTGTTTTTCTTATTCTAGAAAGATGTCCTAAAATGTTAAGCTTCAGACTGTGTTTCCTTACTGTAGCTAACTACATTTAAAGAGACACAAAACCCTTGAGCTTTTCTTCAATCCTAGGAACATACATTCCCTACTTCCTTCTAAGAAATGGTCGACTCGTAGATCAAATGTAAGGGAATTGTATAGTGGGCTTCTTTGATAGAGGCTAAACAACCTCAGACTCAGCTAGTGGACTCGAATGGAGAATGGAAATAATTAGCAACATCTCCAAGGGAACGCCTGCCAAATATTGCTATAAACAATTTATCCAGACAGAGCTCACACACCATCATGAAGTGAATTACTCCCCCACTCCTGAAACAAAAAACAGCATTTGTTTCCACATATGATTTTTCAAAACACTTTTCTACAAAGTTTCTTTTGACTCCTGTTTGCTCCTTTGTATACAAAGAGGATGTAAGGAATATGTATGGAAATATATACCCATAACCAACGTTTTACTGCAGTATTGTAAAATGGTCTTTGCAGAATACGCACCGTATCCTTTCTAAAATGTGTCATGGCGTCACATTATTGTTTGGATTAGAGCAGTTCTGTTTCTGTGTCAGGGAAAACGAAATATCCTTGCAGCAAGGATTGTAGTATTGGCAGAAGCCTCTCCCTGGTAATTCTCCATGGTAATGTAAGCTGTGAGCAGACTTCCTACGGAGGAAACCTCCCTCATGCTTCAGTATCTCCTGCCTTTACATCTCCCTCCACAACAACCCCAGGATCAAAGAAGCAGTTCTACATATGACCAAGCTGCCCTGCCAAGATCCTAATCACTTTCCCTCTTCCAACTTGAAGTTTCAAGGGTCTTGTTCATCTGCAAAAGACATCTACCTCCTTGAACCAGAGGACATGTGTGGCCAATAAACGAGAGAAAAATAAACAGGAGATACAGTACCTTGAACAAGGCAGTGTAGTTTTATAGGAGGAGAGCAATGCACGTTCAAGGTTTGGTTTGTATCTAATGTAAGTAAACATACACCACACCATTTTATTATGTCTCCCATACATTTGTTGTACCTGTATGTTCTTACCTTTTTTAACATCCTTTTTTAACATCCTTTAACATCCAACTATGGGGGCCCTAAGGGTGAAAGTACATAACAGTGGCACATCTTAGTTTATGTCATGTTTCACACTACATTTTCAAAAAATGAAAGTAGGTCCGTCTATGCACCATAATCAACCAACATTACTAGAAACGTGAAACCATGACCTGCGCTTTCCATGGTAATTGATGAAGATGATTACCATGGCATTACCATGCTTTATTCATGTGATTTGAAACCCATCTGGACTCAAGAGGGTTATGTTGTTTTTAGCCCCTGGTAGGCATGTTTCTGTCAGGCAAGCCCCCAACGTATACAGGGCCCGTCAGTGCCCACATACAGTATGAACACCTCCTGCTGCAGTGAACCCAGCATTTACTTCCAATCCCCAGATGAGAAATGAATTACTTCCTCCGGAGCTTTCCTGTTGAACTTTTGACAAGTGGCGCAACATCCAGAGTGAACCAAGGAATTTTCAGCAATTCATGAGTCATCAAACTGGTCTTTAACTACTTGCCACTTGTTTGTGGACCAAGAAATGTATTAATTTGCTACTGTCGATATTATCTTTCCTTAAATTACATTTAATACATTTTCTTTTTTTCAATGAGTAGGTTAGCGGTCAGTGTATTTCTCAGCCCCTTAAAGAGTTTCCCTTGGAAGTATATCGTAAAGCTACAATATGTAACGTTTTGGGGATTCAACAAAACTAACATAGAAATGTGAGTTATAGATCTGTCATTCTCACTGAAAGCAAGTCTAAGAAGCGGTAGATCTGTTCTATGTACGCTATTTCTATGCTTACCGTGTTTAAGTTATGTTTTTGCATGTTTTACTTTCGGTTTTGTACATCAGCTTCAAACAGCTAACAATACAATATTTTTGGTTATGGAAAATATATTTCACAGCCGTTTAGATGGTACAACGATATTCTACACCACACTTGGTTGTTGTGTCACATAAACTGAAATTAGGCAAACTATTTTAGCAACCAGGAACAGGCAGAGAGGTTTCTGCATAGTGCATCTTTAAATTGCAATTAAGTTCATGGACTTTCTGTATAATACGTAGGTAGCCCAGGTGAGTTTCCGCTGACCTGAGGTCTGTTTCTCCTTCTTTCCTCCTACTCGCTCACACCGACTCAATAACTCCTCCTTAACGGTGAGTAACAACCCTGAACAGATTTTCAAAGTACTGTTGGAGCCCTTTGAGCACGTTCCAACAGGACTTCTCAAAACAGACCGGCCACTAAGGCTGTATGCAGTGACAGATTAGGAAATAAAGAATAAAGTGAAAACACAACAGTCATCTGTCACTTTCTCAGACAAGCTCATGCAGGGAGAGAAAGGGATCCTAGGCTAGGGATTTCCTTACCTGTGGGGTCATGGAAAGCACTGGCAACATCTTAGTTAATTGCATTCCATGTTCATCGGTCAGTGTGTGTCTTAGCTGTGTACAGTAAAATATGTTGAAGTCTACACTCAAGATAGTTACACATACATACTGCGCATTCAGAAAGTATTTACACCCCTTGACTTATTCTACATTGTGTTGTGTTACAGCCTGAATTCAAAATGTATTAAATACACAAAATACCCTATAATGTCAAAACATGTTTTTAGAAATGTTAGCAAATGTATAAAAACTTAAATACAGACATATCTAATTTACATACACTACCGTTCAAAAGTTTGGGGTCACCTGAAAGAAAAGCAAATTTTTTGTCCATTAAAATAACATCAAATTGATCAGAAATACAGTGTAGACATTGTTAATGTTGTAAATAACTATTGTAGCTGGAAACGGCTGATTTTTTTATGGAATATCTACATAGGCGTACAGAGGCCCATTATCAGCAACGATCACTCCTGTGTTCCAATGGCATGTTGTGTTATCCAACTTTATCATTTTAAAAGGCCAATTGATCATTAGAAAACCATTTTGCAATTATGTAAGCACAGCTGAAAACTGTTGTTCTGATTAAAGAAGCAATTAAACTGGCCTTTTTTAGACTAGTTGAGTATCTGGAGCATCAGCATTTGTGAGTTCGATTACAGGCTCAAAATAGCCAGAATCAAAGAACCTTCTTCTGAAACTTGTCAGTCTATTCTTGTTCTGAGAACTGAAGGCTATTTGGTTTTCGCCCATGGAATACATGGGCGAAATTGCCATGAAACTGAAGATCTCGTACAACGCTATGTATTACTCCCTTCACAGAACAGCGCAAACTGGCTCTAACCAGAATAGGAGGAGTGTGAGGCCCCGGTGTACAACTGAGCAAGAGGACAAGTACATTAGAGTGTCTAGTTTGAGAAACAGACACCTCACAAGTCCTCAACTGGCAGCTTCATTAAATAGTACCCGCAAAACACCAATCTCAACGACAACAGTGAAGAGGCGACTCCGGGATGCTGGCCTTCTAGGCAGAGTTCCTCTGTCCGGTGTCTGTGTTCTTTTGCCCATCTTAATATTTTTTTTTTAATTGGCCAGTCTGTGATATGGCTTTTTCTTTGCAACTCCCATAACAAAGGGGTTGAATACTTACTGACTCAAGACTTTTCATTTTTTATTAATTGGTCAACATTTTGAATTTTGTTTGTAGGTGTACATGCATATGTTTGTTCTTCCTAAAATGACACATGTAAGAGTAGGCATTGTTCCCCAAAATCACTATAAAAGTGAAACTTTAAAAAAATCCCTTCTATCTGATCATGATTCTCAAGCTTTTAGAGAAAGCTGATCAAAACTACTAATTCAAGGCTGTAATTGAGAGCAAAATAAAATGTCTGAATCTGACGAATAAAAAAAGCGCAAAAAATATTGTTTTCTTTGCTTTTTGAGTTACACTGCTTAACGTGAGAACCACATGTATAATTGGTTTTACATGGTGGTAGGGAAATGATTTGCACCTAGTGGAAAATCTGAAGAGAGTTGGGACCACAGAGTATGACTCACTGCTCAGCTATCTTAAAGGGGGGTTAGAAGGATGTCTAACTTGGGGGGGGGGGGGGGGGGGGGGGGGGGGGGGTAGAGGGACGTCTAAGAGGGGGGATGGCGGGAGCCTCCCAGTCTTTGAATGCTGGACTCAGACTTTTGTTTACTTTCCAGGCAGTGTAGCCTGGGAGGCTCCAGGAGGGTAACCCATAATGCAGGGCAGAAGAACATGACTCTTCAGGGTTCATTGACTCAGAGACCAGGGTCAGCGCTAAGCCATAGCTATAGCTAGGTATGTACATACTGTAGGAGTGTCCGTATGCTGCAGCATGTGGGATGTATTATAAGCAGGAAAACATTCGTAATTACCTTCCAGCTCAACCTCTAGCCCAGTCTTGTGCTATTCTGGCCTCATCACGCAGTTGCGTAAATCATGGAGCATTACATGCAAAAAAAGAGATACTGGACATTTCTGTACCTTTTGGAGAAAAAAATACTAGATGGATTGCAAAGAAACCTTGATTGTAGTAAAAAAAAATATATGCATAGTCTTTTTTGTATGACAGAATTATGGTAGTTGGACTATTGAGGAGCACAGTTGTTTTTTCCCTACTATTTGCATCTGGTCTACCTCTCTGGGTAAAAGTAAGACTGCTGGAGTATCCTTGTGTTTTGTGAGACAGACGAGACAGCGCAGAGTAACAGACTGGGAAATTATGACTACCGCTCCAGTCTCAGGAACTCAACCAAGTATTTCCTGAGATGTCTGGCAGGTTCACCACAAGGGACGTAGGGGTATTACTAATCTTTAGGACAGAAACCACAGGCTAAAATTACATCAAAATGTCATGAATTTTAACCACTTTTAAATGGACATTCATCCATAATTTCAAAGCTCAATACTTTGAATCACACATGATTTAAAAGCCCATTTTATAGAGAATGATACCACTTGGACCATATGTACTAACTTACTTTGAAGAGGTGGTGATTGGGTCTAAATAGGTGTTTGGTGTTTGTTGTTTGGTAGTCTAAATTCTGTGTACTTGTCTTTAACTGCCATTTCAAGTCAGACTCGTCCCACACGCCAACAAATGTTTCTCAGCCTCCGAAGCATCTAAATTCACCACATGTTGTGTGTTTATCCTTAGACGTATTCTCCAGACGTATACACAGGGTATTGTTAATAGGTTGCTCAATTTCTATTTTAGATTACATTTTCTGATTACATAAACTGTATGCACGAATTTCCTCTGTGTTGTCTTAGGAAATCAGCCTTCTCTGTGTTGGTCTTGCCAACCCCCATTGTCACTCTGAGAAGCAATGGTTACATCATGTAGGTCTGATATCTGATTGGAGGTTACCTTTACAGTAATATTATTGAATCCAAACAGCTCAGATGCTTATAAAAGGGTCTTAGATTAATTGTGCTTTCTTTTATTTGATCCTGACTTGCTGTGATGAGATTTTCTTTCTTTCTTTCTTTCTTTCAGTCTTTCTTTCTTTCTTCCAGTCTCAGTCTTTCTTTCTTTTTATTTCTTTCTTTCTTTCTTTATTTCAGTATTTCAGTCTTTGTTTCTTTTTCTTTGTTTCTTTCAGTCTTTCTTTCTTTCAGTCTTTCTTCCTTTCTTTCAGTCTTTCTTTCTTCCAGTCTCAGTCTTTCTTTTTATTTATTTCTTTCAGTCTCTTTCTTTCTTTCTTTCTTTCTTTCTTTCTTTCTTTCTTTCTTTCTTTCTTTCTTTCTTTCTTTCTTTCTTTCTTTCTTTCTTTCTTTCTTTCTTTCTTTCTTTCTTCCTTTCTTTCAGTCTTTCTTTCTTCCAGTCTCAGTCTTTCTTTTTATTTATTTCTTTCAGTTTCTTTCTTTCTTTCTTTCTTTCTTTCTTTCTTTCTTTCTTTCTTTCTTTCTTTCTTTCTTTCTTTCTTTCTTTCTTTCTCCCTCCCCCATGAGATATGGGCCATGGCATCAACCATGGTTTCTTTGTCTCTCTCTATCTCTCTCCCTCCTTGACCATGCTTAGAATATTCCGTTGTAATGCTTGTTAATGCTTTGTAACTTAAGCTTCATGCCTTGTATGTGAATCCATACATTTTACAAAGTAATTAAATACACTTGTATTTAGAATTCCATTCTCAGACGTTTCTTCATTGCCTATTACTGTAAGCCAACCCCCATTGTCACTCTGAGAAGCAATGGTTACATCATGTAGGTCTGATATCTGATTGGAGGTTACCTTTACAGTAATATTATTGAATCCAAACAGCTCAGAAAATGATTTACTTTTCTGTTTGATAAGTGACTGAAGCCTCAGAGAACAATGACTATTCAAAGATTGGCGCCCTCGTCAAAAGTGAGTTGAAAACAGATAGATTGTTTGCCAATTCCCAAACAGTCTCTGACAATTATAATGCAAGCCTTGAGGACATTCAAAGTGTGTTAAGCCTACAAAAAAATGGGTCTCTTGCACACAGAAACACACACGTGTAGTCCTGCTTATGTGAATAGCATTTAGCTAAGTTATTTTGGCAAAAGTAACAGTCTCCTGCTTAGTGCACTAACAAGAGATAGGCTTTCAGATGGTGTTCATATGGTAAGCCTACCTATCATACCAATCTACCTGGTCTCAAATTTATTGATTCATTGTCGATTGACTTATTATTATTATTATTATTTTCTTTCTCAATTGCTTGGTAAGATCTTTAAGTATTTACAAAAGTGAAGAAAATGTTGGTATTTTGTGTTACAACTGAACAAATAATGTACCTGGTTCGGTTGAGAAGTAGCATAGATCACTTAACATTAGTGGAAGAAAAAGACGATAGGAGATACTGGGAGTTGGCGCTCTTTGAAAGAATACAAGCTGGACTTAAACTTAGATCATGGAGTCATTGGGAAACCGATCTCCTGATGTACGTTTGTATATCATAGTGGTGAATTTTCTATGCTGTTAAGACTTAGGATATTTTGTATTCGTTTTTTTCGTTCATATTTCAGGTATGTACCATCTGTTAATTCTATTCTTATTGCATAACTGTAATACATCTGATTACTTTTAAATACACTGCTCAAAAAAATAAAGGGAACACTTAAACAACACAATGTAACTCCAAGTCAATCACACTTCTTTGAAATCAAACTGTCCACTTAGGAAGCAACACTGATTGACAATAAATTTCACATGCTGTTGTGCAAATGGAATAGACAACAGGTGGAAATTATAGGCAATTAGCAAGACACCCCCAATAAAGGAGCAGTTCTGCAGGTGGGGACCACAGACCACTTCTCAGTTCCTATGCTTCCTGGCTGATGTTTTGGTCACTTTTGAATGCTGGCAGTGCTTTCACTCTAGTGGTAGCATGAGACGGAGTCTACAACGCACACAAGTGGCTCAGGTAGTGCAGCTCATCCAGGATGGCACATCAATGCGAGCTGTGGCAAGAAGGTTTGCTGTGTCTGTCAGCGTAGTGTCCAGAGCATGGAGGCGCTACCAGGAGACAGGCCAGTACATCAGGAGACGTGGAGGAGGTCGTAGGAGGGCAACAACCCAGCAGCAGGACCGCTACCTCCGCCTTTGTGCAAGGAGGAGCAGGAGGAGCACTGCCAGAGCCCTGCAAAATGACCTCCAGCAGGCCACAAATGTGCATGTGTCTGCTCAAACGGTCAGAAACAGACTCCATGAGGGTGGTATGAGGCCCGACATCCACAGGTGGGGGTTGTGCTTACAGCCCAACACCGTGCAGGATGTTTGGCATTTGCCAGTGAACACCAAGATTGGGCAAATTCGCCACTGGCACCCTGTGCTCTTCACAGATGAAAGCAGGTTCACACTGAGCACGTGACAGACGTGACAGAGTCTGGAGACGCCGTGGAGAACGTTCTGCTGCCTGCAACATCCTCCAGCATGACCGGTTTGGCGGTGGGTCAGTCATGGTGTGGGGTGGCATTTCTTTGGGGGGCCGCACAGCCCTCCATGTGCTCGCCAGAGGTAGCCTGACTGCCATTAGGTACCGAGATGAGATCCTCAGACCCCTTGTGAGACCATATGCTGGTGCGGTTGGCCCTGGGTTCCTCAAAATCCAAGACAATGCTAGACCTCATGTGGCTGGAGTGTGTCAGCAGTTCCTGCAAGAGGAAGGCATTGATGCTATGGACTGGCCCGCCCGTTCCCCAGACCTGAATCCAATTGAGCACATCTGGGACATCATGTCTTGCTCCATCCACCAACGCCACGTTGCACCACAGACTGTCCAGGAGTTGGTGGATGCTTTAGTCCAGGTCTGGGAGGAGATCCCTCAGGAGACCATCCGCCACCTCATCAGGAGCATGCCCAGGCGCTGTAGGGAGGTCATATAGGCACGTGGAGGCCACACACACTACTGAGTTTCATTTTGACTTGTTTTAAGGACATTACATCAAAGTTGGATCAGCCTGTAGTGTGGTTTTCCACTTTAATTTTGAGTGTGACTCCAAATCCAGACCTCCATGGGTTGAAAATTGGATTTCCATTGATTATTTTTGTGTAATTTTGTTGTCAGCACATTCAACTATGTAAAGAAAAAAGTATTTAATAAGATTATTTCTTTCATTCAGATCTAGGATGTGTTGTTTAAGTGTTCCCTTTATTTTTTTGAGCAGTGTATATAAGAACCATAGTCCTCAAATGTACTATTTGGTGAAATGTCTAATGGTAAATGTTATTCAATTTAGATTTTGGAGTGTAGTTACCCTTTAATTCAAGTACACAGGCAGCTAGCACTGTTGTTTGGTTAGCTGTGTTTCTGTAGCGCAGGCACCAAGCACTGTTGTTTGGTTAGCAGTGTTTCTGTAGCGCATCACCTAGCACTGTTGTTTGGTTAGCAGTGTTTCTGTAGCACATCACCTAGCACTGTTGTTTGGTTAGCAGTGTTTCTGTAGCGCATCACCTAGCACTGTTGCTTGGTTAGCTGTGTTTCTGTAGCGCAGGCACCAAGCACTGTTGTTTGTTTAGCAGTGTTTCTGTAGCAAATGGCCACTGGATTTATGCAAATAATCATGATATCATTCTGCCAGGTAAGCACAGGCTACTTTGTCGCTTGTTAACATTTTATTTAGAAGGTTTTTGGGAAAGCTTTTCCATCTACCAGAAGACGGTTAGGCCTGTCATTAGCATGGCTATATTTGGATTGTTTCTTAATTGTTTGAAACCTCGGCGTTCTACTTCATATTACGCAGTGGTGTAAAGTATTTATGTAAAAATACTTTAAAGCACTACTTACGTCGTTTTTTTGCGTATCTGTACTTTACTATTCATATTGTTAACCGCTTTTACTTTTACTTAACTACATTCCTTTTCTTCTTCAGGATCCTGAAGATGGATCCTCAGTGTCCTGTCCACGGTATGGTTGAGCTAACGTAGGCTAATGTGATTAGCATGAGGTTGTAAGTAACAAGAACATTTCCCAGGACATAGACATATCTAATATTGCCAGAAAGCTTTATACTTTGACTTTTGATACTTAGGTCTATTTTAAACCAAATACGTTTAGACTTTTACTCAAGTAGAAATTAACTTTGTGACTTTTACTTTTACTTGAGTCATTTTCTATTAATACTAAAGTATGACAGTTGGGTACTTTTTCCACCACTGATATTATGAGGCGTGTCTTACCTTGCTTCAAAGTAGCCTATAGCCAAAATCCCATCATAGAAACATTGAGGCAATTATTTTCTAAAGACTTTGGTTTTCTTTTAACTTTCTTTCATAGTCTAACAGCAAAAGGTATTATCCTAGTCAGAATAGGAACCCATATTAGTTGTTGCATCTTTAGATCTCTCCTCTTGAAAACATTTTCAAAGATATTTCCATCTCTGTCAATGAAACCGCTCAGTGCGCATTTTAGAACCGTGTTCTCCCGCAAATTGCATTTTGGAACATTTGTTTGTAGGACTACTGCCGTGTGCACATTACTGCATGTAGAATTTGAAGAAATAATAGTTGATAAACATTTTAAGTGAAACATTCTGATCTGTTCAAACAGCCTTATTAAATGATGCGGCGTATACCTTTACAACACTACTTTGACACGCACCGTGGGGATTAATGCCCTCTGAAAAATAATTGGGTATACGGCATATACTTGCGTATATCCTTCACTACACAACTGAATAACACATACACAAAAAAAATATAATCCCTATTGCCTCAATAATGGCAGAAGTTAGAGGGCTTTGCTTCCATTGTAGCCCATACACACACCATTCTGCTCTTTCATTCTGTCGAAATTGGAGCAATTAGACTCTTTTGACATAGAGACAAACATCATGTTCCTCCAAACTCTAGTGACCACAAGTTGGGGAAGCATTCCTGCAAACGGAAGGAGAAAATCTTAAGGCTTTACGGAACTGGGGTAATAAAGCCATCTCTCCTTACATTTTATGATGAGGCCAAATCCAAACTCCACGGTTCCTGGGAACTTTCACTAGGAGAGGAATCTCTACTCACTAAACCAACACCTTAGGTTCAATCTAATTGTATAGCCTCAACATCACTGTATAGCCTCAAACAATTTTAAGAATGGGTTTACACACTTTTACTGTACATTTCTGAAACAATGCATAAAAACAACTTTTGGTTAATTTTAATGCTGATAAATAAAAAAGTTGTTGGCCTAAATGCAATGAAAGACAAGCCACATTTCCTGGTGAGAAGGTTTACACTCTTCTACAACACCACAATCATCACTAGGTATAAAACAAATGTGCATGCAGCTGATGTCATACTTTTATAGAAGGGCCCTGTGAGTGAGCTCCTTTTTTCCACAGTAGAGAAGAAGAAAAAAACATGCCGCTCCAGTAAGTTTAATCCAGATGCTTCGACAGATGCTTTAGCCACCCCCATGTGTCCAGCGAGTGAGGGGGATGGGGGGGGGTATCCTATCCTACTATCCATAATGGAATGTTCCATTGAGGTTTATCATGCTGAGGTCTGTGAGTCAGGAGGAACCAATATCTATTATTTCCTTTGGAAAAAGTAATGAACATGGGAAAGTTACTGATAACACAGGCTAACTTACATTTTGTGACAATTACACAGCAAATAAAGTACCAAATAAATAACAGTGAAAATATAATTCTAAGCTGGACTCCTGTGTACTTTTTCAATTAAAAAAAGACGTTTTTTAGGGAGGAAGTTGGAACCGCCAGATCTCCTTGTGTCATCACTGCATCTCAGTGCTAAAGGCGTCACTACAGACCCTGGTTCGATTCCAGGCTGTATCACAACCGGCAGTGATTGGGAGTCCATAGGGCGAGGCAAAATTGGCCCAGTGTCGTCCGGGTTAGTGTTTGGCCGGGGTAGGTCGTCATTGTAAAGAAAAATCACCTTGAAGTCCCTTGACTCCCAAGTCAACACTAAATCTCTCTTTCTTCAGAGTATCCTCCCTCATGACAGGCCTGCTGCTGCATGCCTCTACAAAGACAATGTATGTACCCCAGTCCTAAAACTGAGCATGATTGCCGCTGCAGTGGAGCTGATTGACGGATGAATGAATGGATGGATGGAGAGGGAAGGCAGAGCCTCAGGGAAGGTTATGTTACAAAGAGCTGATAGGTGAGTAATGACAACTCAGCACAACGTGATTTATATAACACTGCCTTGGCTTTGGTTGCTACAGGTAACGTGTTTGCTGTGTTACTGACTGCCAGCCTGCAGAGGTCTGTGTGAGTGTCTTGTCAGTGGTCTGAGGTGTTGTTCATGGAATCCAAATCAGAATCATAAAAATCACAGCGCTCACATACTGTACCTAGAGACATCCATTTGATGTTTTCTTTTATTTAGCTCCATCAATCCCCTTCCCCTTGAGTCCGCATCCCCCCCATACCTGTGCAGTTGGACTTATTCAAAGTATTCAAAGTGTGTGCACAGTGAGTAGCCATTGATTAGATTCAAAGCGCTTTATAGAGTTATAAAACAGTCATACATTCTCTTCTTAGGCAGCCCGTCTACCTCTACCAAATAGTGTTATCTAATCCAAAGGCCTATAGCCAGTAATCATCATGTGCGATTGAGCAGGTCCACGTGTTTCTTGTTCCCCTTTTAAACTAGCTGTGCTTGGCACCACTTGCTTTTTTTTGTCTTCCAGTTTGCTTTATGTTTCTTCTGAAAATGCTGCTTTGCATCAGTAATCAGTACTTCTAACCAACCTGTAGTTTTGTCAAACTACAGATGTGTTTTAACCGTATTTCCGCTATTCCAAGCCAAAATGACCCCAGCCATTATCACATTGGTTGCTGCAGCTTCATTTACCTCAGTCGATCTACAAACACAATATTATATCAAAATCAAATCAAAATTCTATTCGTCACATGCTTCGTAAAAAAACAACAGGTGTAGGCTAACAGTGAAATGCTTACTTATTTCCTAACAATATTATCTATAAAATGAGCTGCTACACATTAACTCAGCACTGGGATGAAAAAACTATACTTTAGTACATACTGAGGAATCTGTTAGCAGAAAATGTATTTTATTAACAAAAGGTAAACATTTATATTTGCTTTACAGAACTTTTTTTGGTGCAGTTTTATGTAATATTTCCTGCAATTATACACATTTTGCCATGGGATGGAGAGACATTAAAAAAAATGTTAACCAAATTTCCTGCAATTCTACACATTTTGCCATGACTTATGCCAGGTAGGTTAATATGATATCTGATTGAGAGCGACTAACAAAACCCCCTCGAAGTCAGAAAATGCTGGAGCCATGATGAATGGAGGACAGAAGGGAAGATGACCTCAGCTCTGAAGATCTGTTCACCGCATCAGGCTGGGAATGAGAGGCTGGGCTAATGAGCTATTGGTTACCTGGAGCCACAGATTGACCAGAGGCCCTGGTCTGGCCTGGTCTGGCCCCTGACTGGGCTAGAACGTAGTGAAGGTCTACCCAACTTGGTAGTACTGAAATTACATTTCTTTGTAGAGGTACTGATGTGGCCTTAACCTTGACAGTAACTTAACACGACCAATTGCGTTCTAGATGCTTAGCTAAACGGTATACTGTATATGCAATACAATGGACCAACTTCAAACAATTCCCTCACAGTGTTTACTTTGATATTTTCCCTCAAATATGGATGTTGGTCTAAGCAATAGCTAAAACTCCTCTTTACCTGACAAAAGCTGGGAGTAGCTTTTATCCAGGGGCGGAAATCCCGGGGGGGATGGGGGAGACACGACCCCCCCATCCTGGGAAAAATATGATTTGTCCCCCCCAATATATCACTGAAACATAACTATGTAATTTAAATAATATTAATAATACGCAATGAAAGCAATTGTGCTGATTATAGACACTTAATAACTCGTTTTTAAGTTTCAAAAGATTGCGACCCCCCCACCCTTTGTCTCACAATGGTTTGATCCACTGCCAGTTCCTTAGCTTGCGAGGTAACTAGAGGTCGTATCTACTGTCTGAAAGGCACTCAATGCACGTAACTGACGTGAGGTTAATCCAGTCAATCGCGCACACACACTAGCTGAATATGCAGAGCTAGCGCGCAAATATTAACTATTAAGCTAGCTAGTACCTATTCCATTTATGTGGCGTCGTCAAAGATGGAATCTTTGCTATCGTCAATTTATTACAAGATCAGCATGCATGTAAGTTAGTGCTTCAAAGTCCCTGTGATAAGGTTATCGATAAACTGAACAGAACTACACTCTCTTCTACCATTGTTTTAAATATATTTAATGGTCTCGTTGCAAAAGCTAAATTGTCGCAAGGGAACTTTTATTTATATATTTTATTTCACCTTTATTTAACCCGGGTAGCAAAGATTATAGCAAACACCACTGAATTGGTGCTCGCTAGCTTTGCAAATTCAGCTATTGTTAGAAGCCAGCCAATATGAAACAAACGATTAAAATTACAAAAGGTTGCAGCATATGTTGTGTAAATGGTGAACTCATACAGCTGTCAACTCTTGTCACTGCAATCCGTTTCACATTTGCTAGCTACCTTTTAGATCGAAGCCCATATAGAATGATAGAAGATAAGATGATAGAAGCCCATCTCCTACTGTAAATAACCTACATACTGTGTGTGTGTAGCCAACCAGGTAGAAAAATGGCAGAAAAAAGACGGACATCAGAGTATTTTTCAGTACACCAATACGCAAAGTAAGAACCCTAGTAGCCTAATATCTCAAAGACTAGTTGATAAAATGTTCATAAGAAAGAAATGAAATTCTAATGGAAATGTTTCACAATGATGTCATTAGGCAGAGCAGGCAACAGATGGCACACAGACAGCAGAGTTGGGGACAGATATGCAGGGACAGACTGGCAGAGACAGGGAGTCTCAGGTAAGTTTGTTGAGTCTTTGTTTGGCAACATTATAAAAGGTTCTCAATTTTTTTAACTTGTAAAATAGGAACATAATGGAAAATGCCATGGATACCCCCACTCTCAACTTAAACTGGTGACTGAACTAAGATTTGTTAAAGGCAATGGTATTGCTGTTGTGATTAGTTGTGTAGTTTTCGGTACCGGTAGTTAGGAGTACGTCAAACACCTTATTTCTATGGTTCCTCAATATACATTTACCATATTAAATGTAGGCTATGTGTTACAGCACTACTTTTGGTGTCCCCCTCAGGAATTGCTCTTGAGAAAATGTAATGTAATTGTCCCCTCCAAAGTTGATATCAGATTTTCGCCCCTGCTTTTATCATATCTTCTGTCCAATCTAAAGACATTTTGATAACTGAACATCCTCCAGATGTGTGACATGCTGGAAAAGGGACCAGATGGTTAAAAGTCATAGGGAAGTTTGAGATTAGGCCCTCAACTGTCTGGTCTATGCACGATACATGTTGGAATAAAATTGACTGTTCAATAATGGAAAATCATACAGTATGTATTCGAAAGGTTATTCTCATATTGAACATGCGGATTTTGCAAATGTGTCTTGAGTAGGAATTTAACACCAAAAGAGAGGGACGGCAGAGATAATATATTTTTGCCACTCCACACACCGGGGTCATGTTCATTATGGCACACTGTGGCAAAAAGGTTTTCAACAGAAAATGAGCATTTCAAAATGTACAGGTCAAGTCATACAGCCCAGTACATCACTGGGGCCGAACTCAGTCCATCTAGGACCACTATATCAGGCGGTGTGAAAGGAAGGCCCCGGAAAATTGTTAGACTCCAGTCACCCAAGCCATAGTCTGACACCAACCGGTTCATGAACAGCTTCTATCCCCAAGCCATAAGACTGCTAAATAGCTAACAAAATGGCTACACTGACTATCTGCATTGACCCTTCTACTGCTTGAGTTTTTTTGCACTCACACTCACTGACACTCACTGACACTCACTCACTCACTGACACTCACTCACTCACTCACTCACTCACTCACTCACTCACTCACTCACTCACTCACTCACTCACTCACTCACTCACTCACTCACTCACTGACACTCACTCACTCACTGACACTCACTCACTCACTGACACTCACTCACTCACTGACACTCACTCACTCACTACACTCACTCACTCACTCACTCACTCACTCACTCACTCACTCACTCACTCACTCACTCACTCACTCACTCACTCACTCACTCACATCATTTGCTCAAACACACACAGCACGCACATACATTCATATTGATTCTACACACACACACACACACACACACACACACACACACACACACACACACACACACACACACACACACACACACAATCATGAAATACGCTGCTGCTATCCTGTTTATATACACTGAGTACACCAAGCATTAGGAACACCTTCCTAATAATATTGTGTTATGTGCATGTTATGTGTGTGAGCAAATGAAGTGTGTCAGTGTGAGTGTGTGTGTGTGAGTGAGTGCACTGAGTGTGCACTGAGTTGCCGGTTTGGAGGAGTGCTTCACACTGATTGAAGCAGATTTAACAAGTGAAATTAATAAGGGTTCATAACTTTCACCTGGATTCACCTGGTCAGACGGTGTCATGGGGAAAGAGCAGGTGTTCTTAATGTTTTGAATACTTATTGTATATACTGATGCATTGTCACCTTACCCCCATACATACAGTATCTAACCCTACCACTTCAGTATCCTTGCACATTGTAATAAGAGCATTGGCACTGATCCTGGAACTGACCCTGTATATAGCTACTGACCTTGGAACTATCCCTGTATATAGCTACTGACCCTGGAACTATCCCTGTATATAGCTACTGACCTTGGAACTATCCCTGTATATAGCTACTGACCCTGGAACTATCCCTGTATATAGCTACTGACCTTGGAACTATCCCTGTATATAGCTACTGACCTTGGAACTATCCCTGGATATAGCTACTGACCTTGGAACTATCCCTGGATATAGCTACTGACCTTGGAACTATCCCTGTATATAGCTACTGACCCTGGAACTGTCCCTGGACATAGCTACTGACCCTGGAACTGTCCATGTATATAGCTACTGACCCTGGAACTGTCCATGAATATAGCTACTGACTCTGGAACTGTCCATGTATACAGCTACTGACCCTGGAACTGTCCCAGTATATAGCTACTGACCCTGGAACTGTCCCTGTATATAGCTACTGACCCTGGAACTGTCCCTGTATACAGCTTACTTACTTTCTGTTCTTCTTCTATCTATTTCTTGTCTATTTTTGTTCTACTTGACTTATATATATTTTTATAGCACTACTGCTATTGATTACTACTGCTATTGATTACTACTGCTGTTGATTACTAATGATATTGATTATTACTGATATTGATTACTACTGCTATTCCTCAAGGTTCTGTTTTAGGACCACTATTGTTTTCACTATATATTTTACCTCTTGGGGATGTCATTCGAAAACATAATGTTAAATTTCACTGCTATGCGGACGACACACAGCTGTATATTTCAATTAAACATGGTGAAGCCCCAAAATTGCCCTCGCTAGAAGCCTGTGTTTCAGACATAAAGAAGTGGATGGCTGCAAACTTTCTACTTTTAAACTCGGACAAAACAGAGATGCTTGTTCTAGGTCCCAAGAAACAAAGAGATCTTCTGTTGAATCTGACAATTAATCTGGATGGTTGTACAGTCGTCTCAAATAAAACTGTGAAGGACCTCGGCGTTACTCTGGACCCTGATCTCTCTTTTGAAGAACATATCAAGACTGTTTCAAGGACAGCTTTTTTCCATCTACGTAACATTGCAAAAATCAGAAACTTTCTGTCCAAAAATGATGCAGAAAAATTAATCCATGTTTTTGTTACTTCTAGGCTGGACTACTGCAATGCTCTACTTTCCGGCTACCCTGATAAAGCACTAAACAAACTTCAGTTAGTGCTAAATACGGCTGCTAGAATCCTGACTAGAACCCCAAAATTGTATCATATTACTCCAGTGCTAGCCTCCCTACACTGGCTTCCTGTTAAGGCAAGGGCTGATTTCAAGGTTTTACTGCTAACCTACAAAGCATTACATGGGCTTGCTCCTACCCATCTTTCCGATTTGGTCCTGCCGTACATACCTACACGTACGCTACGGTCACAAGACGCAGGCCTCCTAATTGTCCCTAGAATTTCTAAGCAAACGGCTGGAGGTAGGGCTTTCTCCGATAGAGCTCCATTTTTATGGAATGGTCTGCCTACCCATGTGAGAGACACAGACTCAGTCTCAACCTTTAAGTCTTTACTGAAGACTTATCTCTTCAGTAGGTCCTATGATTAAGTATAGTCTGGCCCAGGAGTGTGAAGGTGAACGGAAAGGCTGGAGCAATGAACCGCCCTTGCTGTCTCTGCCTTGCCGGTCCCCTTCTCTCCACTGGGATTCTCTGCCTCTAACCCTATTACAGGGGCTGAGTCACTGGCTTACTGGTGTTCTTCCATGCCATCCATGGGAGGGGTGCGTCACTTGAGTGGGTTGAGTCACTGACGTGGTCTTCCTGTCTGGGTTGGCGCCCCCCCCCCCCCTTGGGTTGTGCCGTGGCGGAGATCTTTGTGGGCTATACTCGGCCTTGTCTTAGGACGGTAAGTTGGTGGTTGGAGACATCCCTCTAGTGGTGTGGGGGCTGTGCTTTGGCAAAGTGAGTGGGGTTATATCCTGCCTGTTTGGCCCTGTCCGGGGGTATCATCGGATGGGGCCACAGTGTCTTCTGATCCCTCCTGTCTCAGCCTCCAGTATTTATGCTGCAGTAGTTTATGTGTCGGGGGCTAGGGTCAGTCTGTTACATCTGGAGTATTTCTCTTGTCTTATCCGGTATCCTGTGTGAATTTAAATATGCTCTCTCTAATTCTCTCTTTCTCTCTTTCTTTCTTTCTCTCTCTCGGAGGACCTGAGCCCTAGGACCATGCCTCAGGACTACCTGGCATGATGACTCCTTGCTGTCCCCAGTCCACCTGGCCGTGCTGCTGCTCCAGTTTCAACTGTTCTGCCTGTGGCTATGGAACCCTGACCTGTTCACCGGACGTGCTTGTTGCACCCTCGACAACTACTATGATTATTATTATTTGACCATGCTGGTCATTTATGAACATTTTAACATCTTGACCATGTTCTGTTATAATATCCACCCGGCACAGCCAGAAGAGGACTGGCCACCCCTCATAGCCTGGTTCCTCTCTAGGTTTCTTCCTAGGTTTTTGGCCTTTCTAGGGAGTTTTTCCTAGGGAGTTTTTCCTAGCCACCGTGCTTCTTTCACATGCATTGCTTGCTGTTTGGGGTTTTAGGCTGGGTTTCTGTACAGCACTTTGAGATATCAGCTGATGTACGAAGGGCTATATAAATAAATTTGATTTGATTTGATTTGATTACTACTGATATTGATTACTGCTGATATTGATTACTACTGATATTGATTACTACTGATATTGATTACTGCTGATATTGATTACTGCTGATATTGATTACTGCTGATATTGATTACTACTGATATTGATTACTACTGATATTGATTATTACTGCTATTGATTACTACTGCTATTAATTACTGCTGATATGATTACTGCTGATATTGATTACTGCTGATATTGATTACTACTGATATTGATTACTGCTGATATTGATTACTGCTGATATTGATTACTACTGCTATTGATTACTACTGCTATTGATTACTACTGCTATTGATTACTGCTGATATTGATTACTGCTGATATTGATTACTACTGATATTGTTTACTACTGATATTGATTACTACTGATATTGATCACCACATTGTTGGGAAGGAGCAAGCAAGAAAGGCATTTCACTGTACTAGTGCCTATGACAATTAAAAGTAGAGAGACTAGGCTGGGCCCACACACACACACACACCTATGTTTGCTCTGTTTGATGGGTGGGGCTTGAAGCTATGAGGGACATAGTTTGAAGGGCCGCGGTGCACTTTGAACCCACAACCCAACCCCTCCACGTTGTTCAACAGGTCGTTCGGAACAGTTTCCATTTAATTGAACGTTGCATTACGTTTTTTAACTTGGTCGTTCTGAACAGCCCTGTTCCGTTTAATTGAACGTTGCATTATGTTTTTTAACTGGTCGTTCTGAACAGCCCTGTCTCATTTAATTGAATGTTGCATTATGTTTAGGGCTAGGTGTCCCGCTAGCGGGACAACTTCTGGTGAAACTGGAGGGCGCGCAATTCAAATAAATAATCATAAATATTATGGATATTAGACATTTAGGTACATATAAGTGTCTTATATCGGCTGAAAGCTTAAATTCTTGTTAATCTAACTGCACTGTCCAATTTATAGTAGCTATTACAGCAAAAACATACAATGCGATTGTTTGAGGATGTCGCCCCACATCAAAATATTTTTCCACTGGCACAGTTTTCCTACATTCACAAATAACGATTAAATATTCACTTACTTTTTAAAAATCTTGCTCTGATTTGTCATCCAAAAGGTCCCAGCTATAACATGTAGTGTCGTTTTGTTAGATAAAATCCTTATTTATATCCCAAAACCTGTTTAGTTGGTGTCATCGATTTGAGTAATCCACTCGTTCAACATGCAGAGAAAGGAATCCAAAAATCTACCCCTAAACTTTGTTTCAACAAGTCAAAATAAGTTTCTATTTACTCCACAGATACCCTAAAATGTAATCAAACTATAATATTTCTTACAGAAAGAAGTATGTTCAATAGGAAACCGATTTTAGCTGGTGCGTACTGTCTTCTTGTCACACGCAAACATGAACTGATATTTCTTATTCGTTTTTGAAGTTACAAGCCTGAAACCTTGAACATAGACTGCTGACACCCTGTGGAAGCCATAGGAATTGCATCCAGGGTGCTAATTTTCAATATGACCTTTTACTTGCCTTTCCAAGAGGATAGTCTCTCTCTCAAAAGAATCTGGTTGGTTTTTCTTTGGATTTTCTCCTACCATATCTATTGTGTTATATTCTCCTACGTTATCTTAACATTTCTACAAACTTTAAACGTTTTCTTTCCAATGGTATCAAAAATGTAAATGTAAAATGTAATTATATGCATAGCCTGGCTTCAGGGCCTGAGCTACAGGCAGTTTACTTTGGGCACGTCATTTAGGCGGAAATTGAGAAAAAAGAGGCCTAGCCCTAAGAATGAACTGTTGATTCTGAACAGCCCAGTTCCATTTAATTGAATTGAATGTTGCATTGCATTTTTTTGGAGCGTAGCTCTGGTGACTTTTCTACTCCACTCTGAATTAACATAAGTTGATGGTGACACCATTAAAATGTACTTTTTTTGAGATTAGTGCTTCCCAAAATGTTTCTGTCATGGCCCCCTTTATCATGGGGAAACATTATATGTGCTCATGAATTTACCATGTTAAATGTGACTGTACTTCTTTAGTTGTTACAAGTTAGCTCACATAATTGAGGGTTTGTTGAGAGAGAGGAGAGAGAGAGAGAATGAGAAGAGTTATTGTTCCGTTCTCCTTACAAGTCTTGCGCAACTTTGCAGTTTTCCCCTTCACAAACCACAGCCTCTAAGGACCTGTTCAACCAAAAGCATAATTGGCAGAATCCAATCAAAACATGAAGAATTTAGTAGTACCGTGTAGTGTAAAGACACAGAAAGCCAGTAACGACTTTGAGAAAATAATTTAGAATCCATCAATTTCATCATGATATATTATTGAGGTGGTCTGATACACACGGACTAATAAAAACTTGAAACTTGAAGAACGTTAAACTTTAAACTTGAGGTAGTTCCTCCCCCTTCAATTCTATTTTCTTATTTATTTTCTCATGGTGCCAACTGAATATGGGCTAGAACACCTGTTAGAATGAGTGCAGTTTCCCAGTGTTTATCCAGGTCCTTCTAGCTCCATGTCCCAGTTTTCCTCTGTGTAGACATGTCTGGGAATCTGTTTACCCAGCAGTCAGGGCCTTATACTGCCATCTCGTAAAGAGAGCTAGGGATATGTCAGGCCACAATAAGACTGACACATTGACATATGGCTCACATGTGGCCCCAAAAAAACGTTTTCAACACCTTTTTGTCCCAAAATGCCTCCCCATGTGGATCAAAAGTCATTCTGGGGTTCATATTCATGAAACGTCCCCACCTGTGGGTAATACTATGCTCTCTGTAAGACATACAAACTATTAAAGAGTGGGCCACCAACAGGAAAGTCAACAATAATTGTCATTTTAAATCATTGTTGATTTTTTTTAACAAATGACTCTCTGTTTTGGTATTATGTAGCACCTTTTGGTATTTGCAGCCAATGTGAATTATTTGTTATTTTCTATGTCTTCTTTAAGACTATTTCCCACTGTACAAAAACTGTTGAATCAACATTGTTTCCATGTCATTTCAACCAAAACATTCAATGTGATGACATTGAATCAATGTGGAAAACTGATTGGATTTGAAAAAGTCATCAACGAAAGGGAATTACATCTTGTTTTCACACAACTTTAACCTAAATCCAATGACGGAAATGTTTTTGTTGATTTCACGTTGAATTCATGTTGGTTGACAACGCAACCAATTTTAAATCAAAACTAGACATTGAACTGACGTCAGTGCCCAGTGGGTTCCAATCTTGATCAAAAACAGATCCAGTATCCAAGTAGGTTTGCATAAATTGCAAATAAATGTGCAAATAAATTGCTTTCAGTTTCCATAAGGTTGACTATGTTCCAGGCTCCATTTCTGTTAGGAAGTTTGCTATCGTGGTTGTCAGGATTCAATGACCAGAACGAGTCTTTAATCTTCTCTCTTGTAGAAAGCTCAGGCCAGAAAAGAACAGAGTACATTCTGTTGTTCCAGAGTGTTACTAGGACTCCTGAAATGTATCTACTCCTTGGGGTCTTTGTGGGTGTGGAGGCTGTGCAGATGTTGTTTGTAAAGTCGGATGTCTTGTTTGCGGTTCCTCTACTGTTCAGCTCCCTGCTTTGTGCGGCTGGTTGAACCGTCTTCTCTGTCTGTTTAAGTCTGTCCCTATTGTTATGGAGCTTCTTAAGTATTTGTTTGGGATTCTTTAGTCAATAAGGTCTCAATTACTGTATTTAAATGTGCAAGGCACTGTTGGAAATATGATTTAATTGTGCAATTTTCAGACAGGGTTTTTTGGAAGGAAACCTTGGTTTTTCTCTCTCCTCACATGGCTATCCTTCTCTAAAACAAAACTAAAATCTGACTCCACCTACTGCGTTTGTGTGTGTGCTCTTGTGTACTTGTAAGTTTGGATTGGCTTCAAGTTTGCACATTCGGATTTAAACTTTTGATTCCACGAAGTCAATCTATTAATATATTGTGATAAGTAAGTTCAGTTACTTACCATACATAGGAAAATGATCATTGTTCAAACTCCTAACATACATACATGTACGATTCAACTGCTTCAACAATGCATTCATCTTCTGCCCCAGAACTGTTCTTTTAAATATTTAGTTCCCGTGAACTGGGATCTCAAGGGCCATGTTTTTCATCATCTGCACATTTGCAGCCTTTCTCCTGCCAACTTTCTTTCAAAATGTCTGCCTTGGCCTCGCTGTATGTTCTGTTCCAGCACAGACATGTGCTGCGTTATACTCTGAAGAAGAACGCTAAAAAACATAACAATCTTTGCATTAGAAGACAGCATGTTTTATACGATTCTATTTTTTTTGGTACACTTTTTGAGTAAGTGTTTTATTTTGAACATATCTGAGTTTGAAATCTATCATTTTTTTTTCATTGAATTTTTGCAGTATGACATTTTAAAACAAATATCTATGTACATTTTAAAATGAGAAAAGCTGCAGATCCATGCATAACAGACAAACAAAAACGGGCACATACAGTATGTTGTTCCTTCACAATTCTCTCAGGAAGCAGCAGAGATTCTTTGCCACATTCTTACGCTGACGCCTCAGTATTCAGTATTTGGAGATACTGCTTCAGCTAATTGTTCGAGGCAGTACTCATTGCACAATAGATGCATTTCATGAGGGCACAAAGGCGCTCTGTGATCATGTCTGAGACTCCGCAGGGTCATCTCTTCACTTTCTGTGGACTTGATTCATATAGTCACTAGTCAGATTCAGATTCTTTATCAGTCACATTAAAAACTGAAATGTGTCTTCTTTGGTGCAAGCATGTCTGAAATATCCCTCGTTTACATATCCCGCTCGATTTGAACTATATGCCAGGAAGAACTAAGTCTTCAAGCAGTGCTCTCCTCTTAATAGTTCTCTACACTAGTCTTCCCGGTGGTCTTTAAGCAGTGCTCTCCTATGGGATCTAGGTCTCTAATCACTGAAGAAACAGCCTAGCCCCTAGGGCACAACCACAGTGCCTAGGTCACTATCTAGGAGACTGGGAGACAACGGATACTTACAGCCCACAGGACTACTGAGAAAGACCATCTGAATGACTATGTAGGGGGGGAAACTGTCTGTGGACTGGAAAGATAGTTCAAGCTGATCACTTCTGGAGTAAATTGTTTACACTTTCCTGTGAAATGAAACTCAACCTTCATTTTGTTTTTGTGTATCTTTAGTGTATCTTGGTGAATACCAATAGGATTCTTCCACAACTAGTCCCCAACCCCCACTCCTGCGTTGTTTGACACTGCTAGGAACTTTTTGTTTGAAAACGGCTCTCGCCATAGATTCACTTAGCTGGCGTCGCAAGACAGGGTGATGGAGTGTCAACATTTATCCAGAAGTCTTGTGGATTTGTGTTTAAAACCACAGTTCTAGGGGCCGGGCGGGAACTGGATTCCACCTCACTGCCGTTTCATTTTCCACAAGGGAACAAGAATACAATTCAACATGAGCTTTTATTAACCTTTAATTAACTGATAAAAAAATGTGGACTCTATCTTGGTTTTTACGCATTTTATTTACAGTCTTGCCATGGGTGGTGTCCAGTAGGAAGAAAAGGGTTTGAAGTGAAACCACCTGAACTCTTCCAATAAGAAACACTAATTTTAGTTTTCTGTTCCCAAAACGTTTTGCAGCGGTGTGCCCTATGGTGTGCCCTATTGAACACGACCCTGGTAGAGACTTTTCTCCTAGCCTGCTCCTCCATCTTGGCTCTGTTTGTAGCAGTGACACACTTCAGCAACTTCAGACAATCTGTCTTCCAGATTTCCACCCGTCACAGTGATGGAGTCCCTCCCCCCTCCCCCTGTTTATAATTAGTCCGACACCATGGCCTCCATCCAGGCGTTGACATTCCAGGATGCTGGGTCACAACTTGCTGTCTGCAAATGGAAGAACATGAAAATAAACGAAATCGACAGTTCATTGATAAAGAGGGAAATGTAGTCTCTTCATCTGTTGGCCTAACACTCCTCAAAGAACCCTATCCTGTTTGTTTTTAAGCCTAGTTTGGTTGTTATTCATTTCACATTATTTCAGTATTGAAAGAAAGTTCTTGAAGTTTTTATTTTCTGTGACTAGTTAAACATGTTATAGAATGTTTGGCATTTGTCTCAGAATTGTGAAATAACTGAACGACTTTCTATAGCTGGTATCAGTATCCCACCTAGTGAGCAAAGTGTGTATTGCTAACTCTGAAACAGCCTGCCCTGCCTCTCTACTCTATATTCTGGCCCAATCCCAAGTCGACCTCTAAACCGTAAACCCTATGCACTTTTACATAGACCTCTGTGTAAAAAATATGCATTTTCTATATTACACTGTAGTCTTACATACTAATTACAGGCAGCTATTATAAAGTAGAAATCAATATCTTATAGAGTCCAACATGCTACATAACAGCCCTTACCAGACCTTATACCAATTAATATAATGAGTTCACTTCATCAGAAAGTCTCATCAATTAGCTTTTTAAAATGTGTGAAATGCTGAAGGAAACAAAGAGATGAAGGCATGTACTGTTAGCCTCTGTAAATGAGCAGCTCTGCCCAGGGACCTCCACCCAGGCAAACCGGCCATGCAATATGTTTGCATTGGAAGACAAAGCGTTAACTCTAACATAGCTTTCTAGCGTATAGACTATCTTGGTGGCATACATTTCCAGCAATTCTACACAGTTTGGCATGGAGCTGAGAGACAATTTTGCAGTTATGAGGCAAATTTCCTGAAATTGAATGCATTTTTGATTCTCCCTGACTGTCTAGCTTTAATTTGACTATTAGTTGTCAAATATGGTATTATTTAAAATATATTTCGTTCAATATCTTTTCTGCATGCTTTTTAAGTTGACATAAACCGTTTTTTTTCATCCCAAACATTGCCACTTAGAAGGCCCACCTAAGAATTTTCCTATACAGAAAACTCCCTGTAATTAACTCCAATGACTGTTTCTGTTCTATATTAAAGGGATAGTTCGAGACTTTGCAATGAAGCCCTTTATCTACTTCCCCAGAGTCGGAAGAACTGGAACAGCTAACCTGCTATCTGTTCCTGTAAACATCCAGTCATTGAACTAGTTGGCATTGGCTTGTGAAACTACTTCTAACTTATTTCATACTGGACACAGAACCATAAAAATGGTATCCACAATGGTATTCTGTTGCAGCTAGCGATATTCATAAAATAATGATTTTACTACTATTACTACTACTAGAAGTAGACTATTCTGTTGTGGACCAGATGCTTGGCGAGGGTTGCTTCATTGGTCACGTGGTTAAAGCATCACTCTATTAAGCAGCTGGCTAGATACTAGCAGCGCGTTTTCAATATGAAGCATCATCGCGATTGCTGCGCAATTTGACTGCAAGCCTTTCGTCCCGTTTCCAACTGGACAGCTCTCCAAACGCACAGGTAAGCGTTCAAATCCGATTGACAAAACGTTCAGACCAAGACCATATGAAGAATACATACAATGTTGCTATGCTATTCGGAAAGAACAATAAAGACCACTAGCCATCGTCTTGACTCAAGGAAATTGGTAGGAGGAGTCGCCGCTTCTCCCAAGCACCCAGAACTACGTTTATCCAGTCATCAAAGTAGCCTATTTACGTTTACTATTAACATGAAATAAAGGACTTGATGATGACATGTAGCATTCAAATACAACCTTGTAAATGAACATCTAAGGGTCCACGCAGGTTATTCATATGCTACAGATAGCGCTGTGTATCGTAAGATGCTCACTGTATCGATGCAGGTGAATCAGGGGTTGCTGCGGAGGCGGCTTGGCGCTGCATTTGACGGCTTTATATTTGTGTCATTAGTTTAATGGTGCTTTTCTGCCACCTTTTAAGGTAAACCGTTATGACAATTACTTCTGCCACTAAATCAACATGCAGATAAGAATGCTAATTTGCATAGAACAAAGTACTGTGAATTGAATGAAAGCGCATCACGTTATTATTGGGCGAATTCCGAAATGATATGAAAATAGTTTAACCGAAAATAGTTGAATGTTATCACTAATATTCTTAGTAATATTTCAGTCAATACGAAACGCATGAATTATTACCCCAATTTCCATCTGTTCATGCCATGCAGCCTTCGCTATTCTGTTTTATGGCCCATGCCATAAAATTGGTGGTAGGATAGCAGAGGATAAATTGACATCAGGTGCATGACTTCATTCCACAAGCCTATTGCTTCCGCAGAATGGGAGGTGGACAGTGTTCTTTTGTTGAAAACCACATGGCCTAGGTATTATGAGTTTTGAATTTCAGTATAGTATGTTTATCAGTTAAACATGCATGCAGTTGAACAGCATCACAATTATACCCATAGGGTGGTGCACAATTGGCCCAGAGTTGTTAGGGTTTTCCCGGGGTAGGCTGTCATTTTAAATAAGAATTAGTTCTTAACTGACTTAGTTAAAATAAATAAATACAATTATACTGTATTTAGGCAATAAGGATATCTACTGTACAGTAGCCTAAGAGATACAGTACCAGTCAAAAGTTTGGACACACCTACTCATTCAAAGGGTTTTCTTTATTTTTACTATTTTCTACATTGTAGAATAATAGTGAAGACATCAAAACTATGAAATAACACATATGGAATCATGTAGTAAACAAAAAAGTGTTAAACAAATAAAAATATATTTTAGATTCTTCAAAGTAGCCACCCTTTGCCTTGATGACGGCTTTGCACACTCTTGGCATTCTCTCAACCAGCTTCTTGAGGAATGCTTTTCCAACAGTCTTGAAGGTGTTCCCACATATGCACAGCACTTGTTGCCTACTTTTCCTTCACTCTGCGGTCCAACTCATCCCAAATTATTTCAATTGGGTTGAGGTTGGGTGATTGTGGAGGCCAGGTCATCTGATGCAGCACTCCATCACTTTCCTTCTTGGTCAAATAGCCCAGCTTGGAGGTGTGTTTTGGGTCATTGTCCTGTTGAAAAACAAATGATAGTCCCAATAAGCGCAAACCAATTGGGATAGCATATCACTGCAGAATGCTGTGGTAGCCATGCTGGTTAAGTGTCTTGAATTCTAAATAAGTAACAATAAGCTCACATATTTGTCTGTATCAGAGTCTTTAGTTTCAACCAGCTAAGCCTATATATTGAGGAAAGCAGCATTTTGTAGCAATTTTAATTCCTGGCCTGCTGGCCTTTTGCACAGCCTAGATCACATGCATCATCTCTGTAACAGAGTCAATGATTTCAAATGGCTGTGAGACTGCTCAGGTAGTTGAACAAAAAAAGCTTTTTTGGAATGTTCTACCTAATTGAACGGATCCAGTTCTTCTCCACCATAACACTGTCTGTCTGAGGCCGTTTTTCTATAATGTGAACCATCCTAGTGTTTCTGCAGCAGCCCACTAGTCTCTAAACATAGATACATACATCAGCAGATAGGACGGCTAATAGTTTGCCTAGAGTGGGACGATATCGCCTCAAGTGAGCTGGGTTCTCGGCTTGCCTACCATTGAAGTGCCCATTGAATGACAGATCAGCATTCTCAGCTGAACGTCTGGCACCATTTTTGTCAGGCTTACTTTGTATTAACCTGGATACTTACTTACAGTGGCCATTATCACAATGTAATGACAACTTTTAGACTTTTTAAACGGGACCTGCATTTCAGAGTGGGAGAACTGATCTAGGATCTAGGATCATATCATAGACGTGGGGGACCTGGGCTCGTATTCCTAAAGCATCTCAGAGTGTGAGTGCAGTATTTTTCAAGTGTCCATATTATTTTATTCAGCCATCCAGGACGTACATGCCAGGCGGTCTGAGAAAGGCCCGAAAAATTGCCAAAGACCCCAGCCACCCGAGACATGGACTGTTCTCTCTGCTCATGTCCGGTAGGCGGTACCAGTGCAACAATATCAAGACTCAGACAAACAGACTCTTATCCCCTGGTCATAAGACTGTTAAATGGCTAACAACTATGCTCTCCCTCTCCCACAGCCTATCCACACTGACTCCATTCCCATCCACAGGTCTCTACCCATTCAGACACAACTTACACTGCTGCTAAAGTGATTATTGATTACATACATTACTCCATTACACTGCTGTCCATAGATTTTTTTGTATACTCATTGTATAGTATTATCATTATTACCATTGCATTGTTGGGAAAGAGCTCTCCAGGTAAGAATTTCACTATACTGTTTTACACCTGTGTACATGAAGAACAAACTTTTAAACTTGAAACGTATTCATTATTATCAATCAATCAAATGCATTTATAAAGCCCTTCTTACATCAGCCGACGTCACAAAGTCCTGTACAGAAACCCAGCCTAAAACCCCAAACAGCAAGCAATGCAGGTGTAGAAGCACGGTGGCTAAGAAAAACTCTCTAGAAAGGCCAGAACCTAGGAAGAAACCAAGAGAGGAACCAAGCTCTGAGGGGTGGCCAGTCCTCTTCTGGCTGTGCTGGGTGGAGATTATAACAGAACATGGCCAAGATGTTCAAATGTTCATAGATGACCAGCAGGGTCAGATAATAATAATCACAGTGGTTGTAGGGTGCAACAGGTTAGCACCTCAGGAGTAAATGTCAGTTGGCTTTTCATAGCTGATCATTCAGAGTATCTCTACCGCACCTGTTGTCTCTAGTGAGTTGAAAACAGCAGGTCTGGGACAAGGTAGCACGTCTGGTGAACAGGTCAGTGTTCCATAGCCGCAGGCAGAACAGTTGAAACTGGAGCAGCAGCACAACCAGGTGGACTGGGTACAGCAAGGAGTCATCAGGCCAGGTAGTCTTGAGGCATGGTCCTAGGACTCAGGTCCTCCTAGAGAGAGAGAGAGAATTAGAGAGAGTATACTTAAATTCACACAGGACACTGGATGAGACAGGAGAAATACTCCAGATATAACAGACTGACCCTAGCCCCCCGACACATAAACTATTGCAGCATAAATACTGGAGGCTGAGACAGGAGGGGTCGAGAGACACTGTGGCCCCGTCTGACGATACCCCCGGACAGGGCCAAACAGGCAGTATATAACCCCACCCACTTTGCCAAAGCACAGCCCCCACACCACTAGACGGATATCTTCACCCACCAACTTACTATTCTGAGACAAGGCCGAGTATAGCCCACGAAGATCGCCCCCACGGCACAAACCCGAGGGGTGGTGCCAACCCGGACAGGGAGATCACATCAGTGACTCAACCTACTCAAGTGACGCACCTCTCCTAGGGACGGCTTTGAAGAGCACCAGTAAGCCAGTGACTCAGCCCCCGTAATAGGGTTTGAGGAAGAGAATCCCAGTGGAAAGAGGGGAACCGGCAAGGCAGAGACATCAAAAAGGCTCAAGTGATCCTGGATCAGCACTCCCACTTTGAGACGCTATATGTACACGAGCGAATGTCCCCTGTGTCTATACAATCTTATACATTATGATCTAAAAGACACAACTGATCCTTAATCAGTATTCCCACCCTAGACTCTCTTGATTCTCCAGACTAGTATGAAGCCGTACTAGATCCTCCCTATGGAACCCCCGGGGAAAGGAATGCAGCTTAATGTATGTTTCATGCTTACCAATTGTCTGACACACTTGCTAACGTACCACACAAATCCACATCCACACTACCTAACACCCTAGGCCAATTAATCATAGTAATTTGCCAAATAATCAATAAGTCTAACATGGAATCAATGTGTGCCTATTAAACCATGTCTTTTAGATGTATTGATTGTCCTAGGGTTAAAGGTGTCTGCATGTTTCCCAGACGAAGCAGTTCGGAACAGTTTGTGTGTATATTATGATGACATTTTGTGACGTTTTTGTTTGTTTTGGACTTCAACAAGGTTTTTTTACGCTGTTCAGGCGCACAACTTTTTTCTCTCAAGGCAAGCCGAAGTCGGTAGCCGAAGACTACTGCCCCTCTTCGTCGATTGCTCAACAGTAGGAATTCTTCAACAAAGTGCTTGTTGTCATTTAACGAGAGGCGACTTGTCAATTTTTTCACTTGAGAAATACTGCACCAAACATCTTAGATGTAAAATTGTGCTACCAAGATCTCCTTGGCAAAACTCAAGAAATGCTTTAAATTTTGATGTTATCTTAGATTAATTCGGACTATTTTGAGTAAGGCTATGGCGTCTCAAAATGGACAAAAAGGCCTATGCGAGCACATTCGTTCGGTTGGACTAGCCGAGGAGGGGGGCCTGTTCTAACATGCTGAAATGGGCACGGTTCCAGCTGTCAATTCCCTTCATGTTGGTGTCATGCAGGATAGACATATAATGGTAGCACAAAATAGGAGGGATCCAGGTATCTATTCTGGGTTCAAATGGCACATTTGCATGTTTTATTACTGTTGGACAAGTGAAAATGTTTCCAGAGTTCTGCTCCTTATTGACATTGTGGACATTTGTATTTGTATTTACATGCCTGTCTCTCATGATTATGCTTGCCAAAGAGCACTTTGCTTTCTCCTTGGATGAAGGCATTCCTCATATGCCAGTCTTATATACATGTGGACACGAGCACGCACGCACACGCACACACACACACACACGCACACACACACACACACACACACACACACACACACACACACACACACACACACACACACACACACACACACACACACACACACACACACACACACACACACACACACACACACACACACACTTTGTTCATCCCTCTCACATAATACTGCCCCCCTCAGACACTCAGTCATAAACCCAACTCCTAGAGTCTATGCCCAGCTGTTAGCCAGCTAGATACTGTAGAGTGACGGGCTTGACATTTGGTACAGGGGTTAAGGTGGTTGACTGGAGAGGCTCCAGCCTACGTGGAGTTTTTTTTTTTACAGTCAATAATACAATACAAGGTTAGCTGTGGCCAGGGTGGCGACACACTCCACTGGCTAACAAGGAAGACACCCTGGCATACCAGAGAGAAGGGAAGGTAGGACCTTTAGTGTTTATTGTGCAGACCTCAAGACATGTTTTAAGGGCACAAGGAGGCCCTTAAATGCTCAAGACTAGTGTTCTTAGAGCCTTGTCACATTCAGATAGCTTCAGCACTACAACGTAACGGGGGATTCTCCATGCAGGCTAACATCCAAGGTTAGGCTATTCATCATGGTTGGATGTTTGAACTGCATAGTGTAACACACAGAATGTGCATGCTTTTCAGTCAGTCTGGCTCGCAGCACGAGGGCCCACAGACACTGGGGAATCTCAAGGGTATCTAGAGGTGGAGGCTGGAACTAGTAGCTAGCTAGACCATAGGCCTGGAACAGTAAGCGTGCCCTTTTGATAGGCTTGTTGGTATTGTGGTCATGTTGAATGAACTGTTGAAACCAGTCAAATTCTTTCAGACCTACACTAGGGGGCTAGTTGTTGTTTCTGAACAAGACTGTTGTTAGACTGTCACTCTGTCACTTGACACGGGGCTGTAAATCATTACAGCTGCTCAGTAACGGGATGATGGCTAACAGCCAGTCCCAAATTGACCCTTAACCCCTACCCCCTAGGCACTCCTGTAGATCTGAAAGGATTGGATACATATGATGTAAAGCAGGCCTGGCCAACCGTGTTCATGAAGAACTAGCATCCTGAAAGTTTTCGCTCCAACTGTAATCTAGCGCACCTGATTCTAATAATTAGATGGTTGATACTACTTACTTCTGGAGTTGGAGCGAAAACCTTCAGGAGGATAGTTTTCCAGGAACAGGGTTGGGAAGGTCTTTATGTAAACAATAATGGTAATGGCCCACTTTGCCCTCTGATCGCCTGTTGTGGAATGTTCAGCATATTATTGTTTACGAATGTTATGAAGCACATGCTGTATATGTGCCCTTTGTTCTAACCAATGGGGAGCTTTGGTTCCCATGCCCCACAGCAAGTATCATACTGTTCACTAGCAATATTGTTCTTTATTCTCTGAGCGGTCAGTCCTAGCCAGCTCTGAGACACTGTGCATAACAATACACAAGAAGGTGTCAGGATACTGGATGTCATCCAGACAGGCAGATCTTTTGTGAGGGGGAAAGATTGTTGTTGGGCCCCCTTGACCTCTCTCCCATTGCCCTGGTCTGGGTAATTAAAGATCTACTATCCATGGCATGTTTACATGGATGAGAAACACCTGTTGCTTCTTCCCAAGCAGAAATAAATCCGCTGCAGCTATTTTGGCAACGTCATGATTATTAAGTTATCCAAGGTGCCCTAAGCAAGTTGCCTGACGACTCACCCTGAATTGGATTTCTCTGCTCTATCGAAAGCTACGTACATTCAGTCTGAAATTGCCATCCTATAAGTTGTTTGTGTGAATTAAAAATGAGGGGCATTGTACAAAATGATTTATCAGTGATTGGATCGTCTTTAACAAATCTAACCGATCAGAGTATCAAAGTTGATAACGTCATCACAGGCTCCGGCCCAACCCATTGGTTTCTTGGGACCAATCAGAATGGTCAGAATGTGTTCGCATTCTAGAAATCTTCAGGGAGGGAGCCAAACTCATGGTTGAGAAGAAACATCCGTTGGTCAGAGCGATGTGGATGGGCAGCCATGCAACTGAGCAAGGTAGTTACATTGATAGCAGATTTCCACTTGCGCATGGGTTGATTGTAGAACATAAAGAACGATTAAAATAAATGCCTGCCTATTAATATTCTAGCTAGATAGCGTAACTGCTTTTGGGTTAGCATGAGACAATTCCTTGTCAATGTACTAAGCAAGGCCGTGCACAGACCTTTCAAGGGGCAGGTGTTCAAAATGTAAAACATTTGGGAAAAAGAGGCATTGGGAAAAGAGGTTGGGCTATCAGCTGATCATTGATGTAAATCTGCTCATTAGCTAGCTCCATTTATTTTACTGATTTACCTCTGTCTTTCTGCCTCTCTCTGGTGCACAAAATTGGATGTCCACAACAACCACATCAGGAGACCACTTTTGAGGTCTGAGAAAAATCTAAGAAATTAAAATTTTGGGGGGGTATAGATACCCTTTAATTCAACTGGGCACCAGCCAGAGACTGGTTAGCAATGTTTCTGTAGCACTCAAGTGATTGCAGAGTTTGCAAAACAAATGGCCACTTGATGGAAATAATCATGACGCAGTATGATTCTGCCAGGTAGGCACAGGCTAATTTGTAGTTAACATTTAATTGAGAAGGTTTTTTGGAACCTACATTAGCATTATCGCTAACAGCTACTTAAAGTGGTAGACAAACACGCACACAAAGATGGGCATTCCTGTGTTGTTGCCTCCAGATGCGTCATGCCCATAGGGGGCACAGGGCCATTTGCCCCCCTCAGATTTGTCCTGTAAGTTATAATTTTTTTAAGTTCTTGTTTCTCTATAATACTACTTACTAGACACATAGTAATTTTATGAAGTAGACTTTAGATAGCCAAGATAGGTAGTCGATCTCCCATCCTCATAACTAGCTACCAAGAAGCCATTTCAGGCTATTAATCAAGTTAGTGTAGTTAGCTCGTCTAACCATTTTAGCTGGCATGCCTGCTTGCTAGGTTGGTAGACTTTAAAAAGCAAGCCATTACTAAATGTACTGAAGAAGACTCACATTCCTTTCAGTTGTTTACCCAGATTAGCAGAGATGCAGAGAAGCATATTTAGTTTAAACATAATGATTATGGCTCTAGATGGCAGGAAAAAGCCTTTTCAGGTGTTTGAAAAATGTTAAATTCTCCAACTTCTGGACAGAGAGCCTAGCCCACCTCCAGACCACCACCAAACATCCTCACGTACTTTTTGTCCCGTTAGATTTTTGGGTGTTTGAGTGTCTCTTCCGAATGTTTAAGGACAATACGATTCACTGATGCATTTTGTCTTTTGATAATCTTGGGCAAATTAATGCATTTTCTAGTAAATTCAATATATTTAGTTGATTTCCTGTTCAATACATTTTTGAATATTGTTGAATTCTAGCTGGATTCTGTGATTCTGTCCACTTTTTCCACAACACAGATTTTCTAGAGCCCTAGAAATAGGGGCAGAGAGAGAGCGTGATATAGCGAATCAAGTAAATTCAGGAGATCTTAATGTAAAGATCTGGAGAACATTGAATTTAATATTTTGTTTTGCAAGCCTATTAGCTAGTCTGCCGCCAATAACAGTGTAACATATTCCCCAATGGTTGTTTGTTTACATCTGGCTGTGATAATTGTATTGTTTCAACAGTGATTTGTAGCTCTGGATTGACAGATCGAAATTAATTAATGGACCTCTGTTATTCTAGTAGTAACAACAAGATATATTTTTTCCTTTTAATTGTTAGATTTTTTTTACCCCTTTTTAGGGGGGTGGATCAGCTTTAATATTGCAGATAGATAGTAGCTTCCATCAATGTAACTGTCTGCATCACTTCCAATCCCCCATATATTTTTTTTGCATATAAACTCAGCAAAAAAAGAAACGTCCTCTCACTGTCAACTGTGTTTATTTTCAGAAAACTTAACATGTGTAAATATTTGTATGAACATAACAAGATTCAACAACTGAGACATAAACTGAACAAGTTCCACAGACATGTGACTAACAGAAATTGAATAATATGTCCCTGAACAAAGGGGGGGTGTGTCAAAATCAAAAGTAACAGTCAGTATCTGGTGTGGCCACCAGCTGCATTAAGTACTGCAGTGCATCTCCTCCTCATGGACTGTACCAGATTTGCCAGGTCTTGGTGTGAGATGTTACCCCACTCTTCCACCAAGGCACCTGCAAGTTCCCGGACATTTCTGGGGGGAATGGCCCTAGCCTTCACCCTCCGATCCAACAGGTCCCAGACGTGCTCAATGGGTTTGAGATCCGGGCTCTTCGCTGGCCATGGCAGAACACTGACATTCCTGTCTTGCAGGAAATCACGCACAGAACGAGCAGTATGGCTGGAGGCATTGTCATGCTGCAGGGTCATGTCAGGATGAGCCTGCAGCAAGGGTACCACATGAGGGAGGAGGATGTCCTCCTTGTAACGTACAGCGTTGAGATTGCCTGCAACAGTCCGATGATGCTGTGACACACTGCCCCAGACCATCAGCTTATTGTCAACTACTGTACCGAGGCACTTATACTCCTCCACCTGTTCTATGCTCTGGTCACCGATGGGGATTTCTTTCTGAGCTGATGATTGCTTCCTATAGTCTCTGATAAGGTCTTTGGTGACATTCAGATCCAGGATGTTATCCTTGCACCATAGGTCAAACTTGTTGAATCATGTCATCAGAATTGGATGTCAAGAACAACAGTACAAATTTGATATATGTTATCTCAGGGCAGGTGCTCCTACAGTCATCTGTATGGAGTGTAAATAAGACAGGAGAGATGACTGAGCCCTGTGGTCAGAGAAGATTGTCATGAAGCACAGTCCTAAAGGGGACAATGCTGTACACTCTCAGAAAAAAGGGTTTCCAAAAGGGTTCTGGGGCTGTCCCCATAGTAGTAACCTTTTTGGTTCCAGGTAGGACTATTGGGTGTCATGTAGAACCCTCTGGGGAAAGGGTTCTACATGGAACCCAATAGGGTTCTACCTGGAACCAAAATGGGTTCTTCAAAGGGTTATCCTATGGGGTCAGCCAAAGAACCCTTTTAGGTTCTACATAGCACCTTTTTTTTCTAAGTGTATACGCATCATGCCCACCTTCAAGGTTGAGAGGGGTACAACATTCACATGGCCAATGGCCTTACCTAAAGTTGCACCGAAGTATCACTGACAGATTGTTTTTTTCGTTGGGCTCAGAGGAGAGAAAGTGAGAGAGAGAGAGAGTGGGTGTTGGGCATGCCTCTAGGGGTGTGTCGTGTCTTTGGCTATGCCGGATTAAGTGATATGACAAGCTATTCTATAAAATTATTTCTCTGTAATTAATTTTACCTGATTAAGCTTAATCAGGTAAATAGTTAACTAGAAAGTCAGAGCACCATGAAATAATGTTTATAGAGCTGTTATCTTCCGAATAAACTCTTAAAGACCTGATAATCTTTTACCTCAATAGCAGTCAATATTTAATTGTCACCTTATTTAGTCTCATCTGAAAGTTGTAAATTCTTGGTCTTCACGAACCCTGGCTAACAAGTTGAATCAGCAATACAAAATGTTGTTTAATTATTTATTTAATAAATACCTAAGTAATTACACAGAATTACATATACACAGAATGTATCATACATTGATTACAAATGATGTCATAAAGGAAAACGTTCTTAGCGGACGGAACAGATATGACAGCTGGTTACATAAAGAAAGAGGGTGGGGTTTTGAATGAAAGAGCGGGAAGATTGAGGAACAAAGTGAGAAGCTATGTCTCTATCAGGCCGAAGGCAGCTATGCTATCGTAAATAAAGTATCTTATGCATTCTAAATTACCGCCCATTTGAAAAAGGAAAATTCAATATATATTTACTCTGAGCTGCGCTACGATCGGTTGGTCGTAGATGGGAGAACAAATACTCTGTCCGTCCTCTCCTAGCACACGTCTACAGTTGCTGCGGTAACACGACGGCTAGGAGGTATCACTTCTTTAGTGAATAAGAGTTCAAAGTTCATACCAAGTTGCCATGCTATATGCTCATGCTATATTCTGGCTGGTATAGTTGAAATTCATCCTTCCGGCGTTGGTCGTCACCTTCACATTGAAATTCGATGCTAATTTCGTTAGGTTCTCTAAGGTTGGCTTAGTTCTGTAGGTGGTCTTTGTCCTTTCAACATGGGGACCTCCAGTCCAGGTTATTAGAACAGGTTATTATCTGAGCCCTTTTAACGTAGGACCGTCGCCCTAACGTCCTCGGAACAGAAAGTTACATTTTCGTCAAGGGGCTAATATAGGATTGGGAGAGAGGGCCGTGTTTCATAGTTTACAACCACTATCTGTTCACATGGGCGGGGCCACTGAGTTGGCAGAGTTTACTCTATGACAAACCGTTCTCTCGTTAAGAAGCTAAATTACATTTAATCTTTTCACAAATAGTTTCATATTTAGTGATGGGGACTGGAGTGGGATAATCAGGAGTGGTGGAGTGGAGGGGGACTGGAGTGGGATAATCAGGAGTGGTGGAGTGGAGGGGGACTGGAGTGGGATAATCAGGAGTGGTGGAGTGGAGGGGGACTGGTGTGGCATAATCAGGAGTGGTGGAGTGGAGGGGGACTGGTGTGGGATAATCAGGAGTGGTGGAGTGGAGGGGGACTGGTGTGGGATAATCAGGAGCAGATGTTTGTTCTGGCCACTATCCTGAAAGGACCTATTTCTTCAGTGCGTGTATTGCGTGCGTGCGTGCATGTTTTTTTTGCCATGCAGCAGTCCTCCGCAACATCATACTCTCCCTGTCATTTTCCCCTGGCTGAGGAAATGTTGCCCTTGGCTAGCCCCGAGCAGCTTAGGTTAACATTTGGCACGGGTTCCCTGACCCGCTGGTCAATTCCTGGGTCATGATCAGTAGGCCAAAAAAATGAAGAAACGTTTTAAAGCAGAGTGGAACGGAAGAGGTATAATCAGATCATGTCCAATAAGAATGATTGTTTGTGTTGTGCATTTTTTTAAATTCTCCATGTTATGTCCTAGCCTAGTGAACATTACCCATGTAGCCTACTATATGAAGGGTCAGGGCACCAGTGTGACATGTGGGTCAATGACCTCACTGGGACAGAGGTACTGTCCTTGTCTGTCATGGTTTCACATCTCATGTAATATCATATTTATTGCACTTGCATTTTACAGTCATTTCATTTCACGCTGTTACCTGTCTTGTTGTTGTATGAAGTATTGTATGAAGTGTATGTTATATGAATGTGGTGCACTAACTGAGATCAACATTGTTGTACTGTGTTATAATAACCCAGTCAGCACCACCTCTCAATTTCCTCGTACATGCCCTCACTTAATTCTATCACACTTGCCTCTCCCATTCTCTTTTTTGATGTAAAGTCTCTTTCAAGTCCTCTAAGTGTTATACAGTTGTCTACTCTGCTCATGTTGTCAATGTTGCTCTAACTGAAATCAAATTATGTGCCAACTCCTTTATGGTTAGGGATTCAACTGGAGTTAGCGTTTCAACTGGAGTTAGGGTTAGGGTTTCAACTGGAGTTAGGGTTTCAACTGGAGTCAGGGTTAGGGTTTCAACTGGAGTTAGGGTTTCTACTGGAGTTAGGGTTAGGGTTTCAACTGGAGTTAGGGTTTCTACTGGAGTTAGGGTTTCTACTGGAGTTAGGGTTTCAACTGGAGTTAGGGTTTCAACTGGAGTTAGGGTTAGGGTTTCAACTGGAGTTAGGGTTTCAACTGGAGTTAGGGTTTCAACTGGAGTTAGGGTTTCAACTGGAGTTAGGGTTAGGGTTTCAACTGGAGTTAGGGTTTCAACTGGAGTTAGGGTTTCTACTGGAGTTAGGGTTTCTACTGGAGTTAGGGTTTCTACTGGAGTTAGGGTTTCAACTGGAGTTAGGGTTTCAACTGGAGTTAGGGTTTCAACTGGAGTTAGGGTTTCTACTGGAGTTAGGGTTTCTACTGGAGTTAGGGTTTCTACTGGAGTTAGGGTTTCAACTGGAGTTAGGGTTTCAACTGGAGTTAGGGTTAGGGTTTCAACTGGAGTTAGGGTTAGAGTTTCAACTGGAGTTAGGGTTTCAACTGGAGTTAGGGTTAGGGTTTCAACTGGAGTTAGGGTTTCAACTGGAGTCAGGGTTAGGGTTTCAACTGGAGTTAGGGTTTCTACTGGAGTTAGGGTTTCTACTGGAGTTAGGGTTTCAACTGGAGTTAGGGTTAGGGTTTCAACTGGAGTTAGGGTTAGAGTTTCAACTGGAGTTAGGGTTTCAACTGGAGTTAGGGTTAGGGTTTCAACTGGAGTTAGGGTTTCAACTGGAGTTAGGGTTAGGGTTTCAACTGGAGTTAGGGTTTCAACTGGAGTTAGGGTTAGGGTTTCAACTGGAGTTAGGGTTTCAACTGGAGTTAGGGTTTCAACTGGAGTTAGGGTTAGGGTTTCAACTGGAGTTAGGGTTTCAACTGGAGTTAGGGTTTCTACTGGAGTTAGGGTTTCAACTGGAGTTACGGTTTCAACTGGAGTTAGGGTTAGGGTTTCAACTGGAGTTAGGGTTAGGGTTTCAACTGGAGTTAGGGTTTCAACTGGAGTTACGGTTTCAACTGGAGTTAGGGTTAGGGTTTCAACTGGAGTTAGGGTTTCAACTGGAGTTACGGTTTCAACTGGAGTTAGGGTTAGGGTTTCAACTGGAGTTAGGGTTTCAACTGGAGTTAGGGTTTCTACTGGAGTTAGGGTTTCAACTGGAGTTAGGGTTAGGGTTTCAACTGGAGTTAGGGTTAGAGTTTCAACTGGAGTTAGGGTTTCAACTGGAGTTAGGGTTAGGGTTTCAACTGGAGTTAGGGTTTCAACTGGAGTTAGGGTTAGGGTTTCAACTGGAGTTAGGGTTTCAACTGGAGTTAGGGTTAGAGTTTCAACGAGTTAGGGTTTCAACTGGAGTTAGGGTTAGGGTTTCAACTGGAGTTAGGGTTTCAACTGGAGTTAGGGTTAGGGTTTCAACTAGAGTTAGGGTTTCAACTGGAGTTAGGCTTAGGGTTTCAACTGGAGTTAGGGTTAGGGTTTCAACTGGAGTTAGGGTTTCAACTGGAGTTAGGGTTTCAACTGGAGTTAGGGTTAGGGTTTCAACTGGAGTTAGGGTTAGGGTTTCAACTGGAGTTAGGGTTAGGGTTTCAACTGGAGTTAGGGTTTCAACTGGAGTTACGGTTTCAACTGGAGTTAGGGTTAGGGTTTCAACTGGAGTTAGGGTTAGGGTTTCAACTGGAGTTAGGGTTTCAACTGGAGTTACGGTTTCAACTGGAGTTAGGGTTAGGGTTTCAACTGGAGTTAGGGTTTCAACTGGAGTTACGGTTTCAACTGGAGTTAGGGTTAGGGTTAGGGTTTCAACTGGAGTTAGGGTTTCAACTGGAGTTAGGGTTTCAACTGGAGTTAAGGTTTCAACAGGAGTTAGGGTTAGGGTTTCAACTGGAGTTAGGGTTTCAACTGGAGTTACGGTTTCAACTGGAGTTAGGGTTTCAACTGGAGTTAGGGTTTCAACCGGAGTTAGGGTTTCAACCGGAGTTAGGGTTTCAACTGGAGTTAGGGTTTCAACCGGAGTTAGGGTTAAGTAAGGGGACTGAGGTCTCTTACCCACAAGTGGGACAGGGTGCACGGGCACATAGGTTTGATAAACTTCTAGTTAAGAAATAACACTTCTACAGGCTGTTAAGACTGTATGTGCGGGGTCCCACAGCAAAGTCCAAACTACCGGAATCAACAAAAAGTGCTCTGTAGTGTTTGTAAAGGGTCACAGGTGGGTCCAAATGTTCAGGAGCTGTGGCTATAAAGGCAAATATAAGGCCTTGTTATTGGGAGAAGAGACCACCACAGGATCGAAACCTCTAAATATGTATACCCTTAAATAAATATAAAATGATACTAAGTCAATATTGTAAATCACTAAGTTATAATTGCTTACATTGGCAAATCAAGAGTTATGGTTAGGGTTGCAGCTGGAGTTATGGTTGGGTTGTGTGTGTGTGTGTGTCTGTGTGTCTGTGTGTCTGTGTGTGTGTTTCAGTTGACCTATTACCAAGCTAAACAAGGTTCCCTCACCACCTACCTCTCACTTCTCTCTCTTGCCTACACAGGTTATGCCACCCCACAGGCTTCCTGGAACCCCCACTGTGAAAGAGAAGGGCTGATCCCCAGTCCCCAAGCTCCAGCTACTGTCGCCCCCCCCCCCCCCCCCCAACCACACCTAGCCCCCCCACTCCCAGACCCCAGCCCCATGGCTGCAGGAGGCCATGGCCCTGCCAAGGATGTGTTGATCAACCTGCATCAGGTAAGATTGATTTGATTATGTTGATTTTCCTTCAAGAGGAAATTCCTTCCGCAGCTCTCAATAGAAGGAGTAAACATCCCTAATACGTGAAATATAGATACGAGTCAACTGGGAACTCAACAGGGAAACAGGCAGATGAGCTCACAGGTCAGATTTCCAACACAAACATAGCACATACACCAAGCAGGGATGCAAACTAGTTGCTTTTTTGGCAACATGACATATCCCTCTAAACACAGCACTAGTTTGTGTACTGAACAAGTTCTTACTTATCAGTCACGATTTCAATTGTTGCTTTTTTGTCTGAAGTCCAGCTTACCATTAAAAAAAAGGCAACAGAATTCAGGTTGTGAAGTAGAATGACTTGAATATTCCTGATTAGACTGGGTTGCTACGGCGTCTCCTAAGCAACCACCAGTAGCGCAGTTTCATGCCAAGCCATGTGAGATGCACTATGACATTTGCGACTACTCACTGAGGAGAAAGTGTGTGTGTGTGTGTAAGGATAGATATACTGTAGGTATGCTGGCACTGCTGAATGTCTCTGTGGGATTTTGTCCTGAAAGGCCAGTGGTAAATAGACATCAATGCCATGCATACAGTGAGCTACTGTATCAAGGATTTCCTTTAGCTTGCAAGTTCTTTCATCTCCCAACGTTTGTGACATTTCTACATGAAAGGAAAGCAGAACAAAATGACCTGTCAATGATTGACCTGATGTTTCCATTTCCTTTGAATGGAATGTAAACAAGATAATGAAGGCTGTATTTCGGCTTTGAGTATGAGGAACATTCAGTAGAATATAGGCTAGTCAGTCAACTGTAGTTGCTCCCAAGCTATTTCTAAATTAATCTTTTGTGACTGCAGCAAAATGTCAAAGTGAAGAAAAAAAACTGGCTAATGACTGGTTTGTAATACGTAGCGGGGGTTTACAACTATGTCATACTGCTGAGAGAGAGAGAGAGAGACAGACACACAGGACAGAGAGAGAGAGAGGACAGAGAGGCTGAGAGAGAGTGATAGAGAGAGAGAGAGAGAGAGTGATTGTCACGGCTGACGAAAGGATCGGACCAAAGTGCAGCGTGGTTGTAGTTCCACATTTTTTTAAATCCGTGAAACTTTGCAAAACATAAATAACTGAATTTACAAAACAACAAACCGTGACGCTGAGAGAAACAAACACTACTCAAAATATAATCACCCACAAAACCCAGGAAGAAAAAACCCTACTTAAATATGATCTCCAATCAGAGGTAATGAGGACCAGCTGCCTCCAATTGGAGATCAACTCCAAAAAACCCAACATAGAAATAGAAAAACTAGAACTTAAACATAGAAATAGAAAAAATAGAAAAACACAAAACACCCCCTGTCACGCCCTGACCTACTCTACCATAGAAAATCACATCTTACTATGGTCAGGACGTGACAGTGATAGATAGAGAGAGTGATAGATATAGAGAGTGATAGAGAGAGGGCAGGACAGTGATCCAGCTTTTAAAGAAAGGGTAAAGAGGGAAAAAAACTTTCAACTTCTCTGCCTGAAGTTTCCCCCTCTTTATCTCCCAACACTCCAGCACCCTGGTAGGGTCCTTAGCTTCGTGATGAGCTTTGAGGGAACTATGGTGTTGAACGCTGAGCTGTAACCAATGAATAGTGTTCTCACATAGGTGTTCCTTTTGTCCAGGTGTGAAAGGGCAGTGTGGAGTGCAATAGAGATTGCATCATCTGTGAATCTGTTGGTGAGGTATGCAAATTGGAGTGGGTCTAGGGTTTCTGGGATAATGATGTTGATGTGAGCCATGACCAGCCTTTCAAAGGTTTTTATGGCCACAGATGTGAGTGCTACAGGTCAGTAGTCATTTAGGCAGGTTACCTTAGTGTTCTTGGGCACAGGGACTATGGTGGTCTGCTTGAAACATGTTGGTATTACAGACTCAGACTGGGAGAGGTTGGAAATGACAGTGAAGACACTTGCCAGTTGGTCAGCGCATGTTCGGAGTACACATCCTGGTAATCCATCTGGCCCTGCTGCCTTGTGAATGTTGACCTGTTTAAAGGTCTTACTCATATTGGCTACGTGATCACACAGTCGTCCGGAACTATTTAGCTCATCTGGTAGGCTCGTGTCATTGGGCAGCTCTCGGCTGTGCTTTCCTTTGTAGTCTGTAGTAGTTTGCAGGCCCTGCTACATCCAACGAGCATCGGAGCCGGCGTAGTACGATTCGGTCTTAGTTCTGTATTGACGCTTTGCCTGTTTGATGGTTCATCGGAGGGCATAGCAGGATTTCTTATAAGCTTCCAGGTTAGAGTCCCGCTCCTTGAACGCGTCAGCTCTACCCTTTAGCTCAGTGCGAATGTTGCTTGTAATCCATGGCTTCTGGTTGGGGTATGTACGTACAGTCACTGTGGGGACGACGTCCTCGATGCACTTATTGATAAAGCCCGTGACTGATGTGGTGTACTCCTCAATGCCATTGGGAGAATCCCAGAACATGTTCCAGTCTGTGCTAGCAAAACAGTCCTGTAGTTTAGCATCTGCTTTATCTGACCACTTTTTTATAGACCGAGTCACTGGTGCTTCCTGGTTACATTTTTGCGTGTAAGCAGGAATCAGGAGGATAGAATTATGGTCAGATTTGCCAAATGGAGGGCGAGGGAGAGCTTTGTAGACGTCTCAGTGTGTGGAGTAAAGGTGGTCTAGAGTTTTTTTTACTCTGGTTGCACATATGACATGCTGATCGGAATTAGGTCAAACTGATTTAAGTTTCCCTGCATTAAAGTCCCCAGCCACTAGGAGCGCTGCCTCTGGATGAGCATTTCCCTGTTTGCTTATGGTTGTATACAGCTCATTGAGTGCAGTTTTAATGCCAGCATCGGTCTGTGGTGGTATGTAGACAGCTACGAAAAATACAGATAAAAACTCTCTAGGTAGATAGTGTGGAACACAGCTTATCATGAGATACTCTACCTCAGGCGAGCAACACCTTGAGACTTCCTTAGATATTGTGCACCAGCTGTTGTGCACATAAATGCATAGGCCCCCGCCCTGTGTCTTACCAGAGGCTGCTGTTATGTCCTGCCGATAGTGTATAACCCGCCAGCTGTGTGTTCTTAATGTCGTCGTTCAGCCATGATTCTGTGGAACATAAGATATTACAGTTTTAAATGTCCTGTTGGTAGGATAAACGTGCTTTCAGTTCCTCCCATTTATTTTCCAGCGATTGAACGTTAGCTAGCAGGACGGAAAGCAAGGGCAGATTAGCCACTCTTGGCCTGATCCTCACAAGGCACCCTGATCTCTTTCTGCGAAATCTCAGTTTTCTTCTCCAGCGAACAACGTGGATCTGGGCCTGTCTGTATTATATCCCTCCCGTCCAACTCATTGAAGAAGAACTCTTTGTTCAGTTTGAGGTGAGCAATCGCGGTTCTGATTGCCAGAAGCTCTTTTCGGTCACAAGTGATGGTAGCAGCAACATTATGTAGAAAACAAGTTACGAACAATGCGAAAACATTTTTTGCGTGGTTGTTTAAGAGCCAATAAGATGTCTGCCTTCCCCTCCGGCGCCATCACTTGTGGTACCCCAATGGAGCGTGTGACAATTGTGACGTTGAGCATCGCAGAACATCATTGTCACAGATAAAATACAATCTTAAAGGTGCTGCATGGTCAATCCGACGTCTCCATTTGCAGTGCAGCATTTACGGTGATACGGCCTCTGCAGATGTCAGGGTTGCATTCATAGTTGCATTCAGAGTTGTTGAACTGAGTTGTTTGTCAAGGAAGTGAGTTTGTGTTTATACAGGACCTCCCGCCATCAAACAATCATGTCAATGCGGAGCTGTACGGAGCCCTCCACATTGTTACCATATTTCGGAGGTGCACGATGATCAGGTACGGAGTTCAATTTGGCCTCCGCGTGCCTCCAGAGGCTCCGCAATTGCGCCACAGAGCCTCTGACAACATTTCCGGATCAAATATGAATTGGCTTTTAAACAGTACATAATTGTACGCAAAGAAACATGATTCAAACATGTAAAAACATTTATAATTTATGCATTAAATTGTCCACCAGCACTCATTTTCAATGTCTCCAATTGCTCTCTCTCAAGTCTTGGCACCTTTGGGTTTTCAGGCTGATGGGGGGCAGGCTTAAAGCTTTTCTAAGCCTAACAGAATAAATGTATTTTTTCACTCTTTATGTGATGCGCAATGCAGAGACCGCCAGAAGAAGAATTAGAATTTAATTACCACAGTGAATTATTGTAATGATTGTTTGTGTCAGTTAATCCCCATAAGGGATGGATTGCCTATTGGCAATTAGACACGAAAATAAAATGTCATTCATTTCTCATTCATTCATTCATCGTATCAACATAAGTTTCCACCTAAAACAATGACATCAGCTCTGTCCCAATTAATCTCTGCTCAACTCTTCACTTCCCCTAAACCCATCCTCCTTAAAATCCATTGGAGGAGGTCTGAGGCGAGGAATCTTGTGTCGTCTCCTCCAATGGGGTTTTAGAAGGAGGCACGATGGTCAGTCCTTCCATCCATAGCTCTGTCTATGAATTTGAAAGTGGTTACATTTCTCCAGCACATCACTTATCTTTTTACCGAAACGGGCGGGGATGTCTTGACCACCCTCTGTCTATTCTCCAGACAGTGGTAGAGTGAATATCTCCAGATTCTTGCAGTGGGGCATCAGCATGGTCTATAGAGAGGGCAGAACAATACAAGAGATGGAATTAGATTTAGTATGGCGACAAAGTCCCAATTTAAAATCCTTGTACAATCCATAGACATTGGTAAAAAGGTAAACAAAAGTAGAGCACTGGCGTTTGAGGAAGGTGGAGCGATACACGTGCTGAGTTGTGTAAGGCAGTGGTTCCCAAACTTTTTATAGTCCCGTACCCCTTCAAACATTTCACCTCCAGTTGCGTACCCCCTCTAGCACCAGGGTCAGCGCACTTTCAAATGTTGTTTTTTCCCAACATTGTTGGCACACTACACAATACATTTATTAAACATAAGAATGAGTGTGAGTTTTTGTCACAACCCGGCTCGTGGGAAGTGACAAAGAGCTCTTATAGAACCAGTGCACAAATAATAATATAATAATAATCAATCATTTTGCTCTTTATTTAGCCATCTTACATATGAAACCTTATTTGTTAATCAAAAATTGTGAATAACTCACCACAGGTTAATGAGAAGGGTGTGCTTGAAAGGATGCACATATCTGCAATGCTGGGTTGTATTCTAGAGAGTCTCAGTCTTAAATCATTTTCCACACACAGTCTGTGCCTGTATTTAGTTTTCATGCTCGTGAGGGCAGAGAATCCACTCTCATATAGGTACGTGGTTGCAAAGGGCATCAGTGTTTTAACAGCGTGAAATGCCAAGACAGGAAATCTGGCAGTGGCTTCTGATTAAATTACATTTTCACAGAACCACTTGTTGCAATTTCGATGAGGCTCTCTTGTTCAGATATCGGTAAGTGGACTGGAGGCAGGGCATGAAAGGGATAACGAATCCAGTTGTTTGTGTCGTCCGTGTTGGGAAAACCTGCGTAATTGTGCACCCTGCTCACTCAGGTGTTTCACTATATCACATTTGACATTGTCCATAAACTTGAGTTCATTTGCACAAAAAATCATACAATGATGGAAAGACCTATGTGTCATCCTTGTTGATGCAGACAGAGAAGAGCTCCAACTTCTTAATCATAGCCTAATTTTGTCCCGCACATTGGATATAGTTGCAGAGGGTCTCTGTAATCCTAGATTCAGATCATTCAGGCGAGAAAAAACATCACCCAGATAGGCCAGTCGTGTGAGAAACTCGTCATCATGCAAGCGGTCAGACAAGTGAAAATTATGGTCAGTAAAGAAAGCTTGTCTCTCAATTAAAAAAATAAGTGTCAACACTTTTCCCCTTGATAACCAGCGCACTTCTGTATGTTGTAAAAGCTTTACATGGTCGCTGCCCATATCATTGCATAATGCAGAAAATACACGAGAGTTCAGGGCCCTTGCTTCAACAAAGTTAACCATTTTCACTGTAGTGTCCAAATGTCTTTCAAGCTGTCAGGCATTCCCTTGGCAGTAAGAGCCTCTCGGTGGATGCTGCAGGGTACCCAATTGGCGTCGGGAGCAACTGCTTGCACTCGCGTTACCACTCCACTATGTCTCCCTGTCATGGCTTTTGCTTGTTATTTTGCTGAACACTACATGGTTTAATTTTATTTTTGGCAGTGAAACGAGGCTACTCAGGCGAGAAAAAAACTTCATCCAAATGTATAGCCCCGTTGGAAAATCAAAATGGACTGTTTGAAAATGTGAATCACATTTTTATTTGGTGTACCCTGACGGCATTGCGCGTACCCCTGGTTGAGTATAGCCAGTGTTAGGCATAAGATTGCTGACTCACTAAACCTGCCGTCCTCTGCCTCGTTGGTGTAGTGGTCCAGGGCGATGAAGTAGAAGCCTGACTCCACCTGGTCAAACTGGTTCTCTACACACACTGACCTGCCTTCTGAGAACAACTGGAGTGAGAGAGGGAGGAAAACAAGATGTCACAGACAGAGTTCAATTGGAGTTGAAATGTTTTAACATCTTAACGTTGCATTCAATTTATCAGTCAATTTTAAGACTGCTGTGGCTGTATCTAAAGAGGAACCAATTGAGATAATAATTTAGCCAAATAATCAATAACATGCAATGTGGGACTGGACTGAGCCCAGCTGTACAATTCAACGGTACAGAATGACGCTGATGCTCAGATTTTTCACTTTAAAATGTACTGTATGTCAAACAAAAACCAATGATTTCCAAGTGGAAAAACCATACAACTCTATGCACAAGGACTACTTTCAACAATTTGCAATCATTGGTTTGTTTGACATACATACAGTCTCAAGATCACTCACTCTGTTATCGTGGAATTACCCGGAATTACCAATCCACACAATTTGTCAGTCAGCATGGCTCAGTATTGTTTTTTTTTTGTTGGTCTGCTGTCATTTCATGTCCAACCCACCCGGGGAGAGCTATCCTCCTATAGGTTCACTTCATCCCTTGTCTACACTACTCATATTGTTTAGCAATGACAATCACATACGTTCAGTATAGAACCATCCTCTGAATAGAATCATATTTTCTAACCAAGCAGCTGGTCATCATCCTCTCTACGTGACAAATGTCCTATGGCACAATGCCTTCATACAGCGTCCAAGAAATTAGAGGAACTCTTGGTACCACTAATGATTAAGTTAGGGGGATGATTGGTGGATGTCATGGTTACATGCAGGAAGTCCCCAGAGTGCTGTGCATAGAGAAGAGCCAAGGTAACCTACTTGGACTGTATCTCCTGTCTCTGTCAGCTGAGCAGAGAACAACTACACTACCACATATTAGTGCCTGTGGACCTGCATGGAAAGAGGGATGGAGAGAGAGAAATGGTTTGAAGTCATTCTTATTTATTGGAACTATACAAAAACTATGTAAAAGTTATCAAACGTTAGCTAGTTAGCTTCCTAGATAGCTGATGTTAACTTAGCTTGCCTCATCAATAGCCTTCTTTAATAACAGAATACCAAACAACTACTTGAATTTTAATATTGCAATCATAGTTGATTAGCTTGCTAGTTTGTTCGTTTTTCAGTAGAGAAACTAGCTAACCATCGAACTTACCTCTTCATTGTCAGCCATCTTTCACACTCTCCTTTCACCTCTATGGTTAAAAGTCTGGTTAGAGAGCAGTCAAGCCGGGATTGGTCCAAAAACCTGATCAATTGCGTTTCAGTAGTCTGCTACAGGCTATGTTCATTGGCTAGAATTTGCCCCTATTATAAAATTATAGTAAGCATTTGTGAGAGGAAAATTGATTTTTGAAAATTGGTGTGAGAGGGAGAGGAAACATCCATGTGGCGATGCGGCGTATTTGTGAGAGTGCAGTCATTTCTGAGTCAGGCGAACAAAAATGTCTGTTCTCAAAATAATTTACTGTGTGCGGAAATGCAGTTGTGCTTGCTCAAAGTCACTCTGGCAAGCTCTGAAGTTTAATTTGTGCCCACCACTCAGCTAGGTTTCCATCCAATGTATATATATGTATATATATGTATATGTGTATATATATATATATATATATATATATATATATATATATATATGTATATGTGTATATATATATATATATATGTATATATATATGTATATATATATATATATATATATATATATATATAATATATATATATATATATATATATATATATACTGCTCAAAAAAATAAAGGGAACACTTAAACAACACAATGTAACTCCATGTCAACAGTCCACTTAGGAAGCAACACTGATTGACAATAAATTTCACATGCTGTTGTGCAAATGGAATAGACAACAGGTGGAAATTATAGGCAATTAGCAAGACACCCCCAATAAAGGAGTGGTTCTGCAGGTGGGGACCACTTCTCAGTTCCTATGCTTCCTGGCTGATGTTTTGGTCACTTTTGAATGCTGGCGGTGCTTTCACTCTAGTGGTAGCATGAGACGGAGTCTACAACCCACACAAGTGGCTCAGGTAGTGCAGCTCATCCAGGATGGCACATCAATGCGAGCTGTGGCAAGAAGGTTTGCTGTGTCTGTCAGCGTAGTGTCCAGAGCATGGAGGCGCTACCAGGAGACAGGCCAGTACATCAGGAGACGTGGAGGAGGCCGTAGGAGGGCAACAACCCAGCAGCAGGACCGCTACCTCCGCCTTTGTGCAAGGAGGAGCACTGCCAGAGCCCTGCAAAATGACCTCCAGCAGGCCACAAATGTGCATGTGTCTGCTCAAACGGTCAGAAACAGACTCCATGAGGGTGGTATGAGGGCCCGACGTACACAGGTGGGGGTTGTGCTTACAGCCCAACACCGTACAGGACGTTTGGCATTTGCCAGAGAACACCAAGATTGGCAAATTCGCCACTGACGCCCTGTGCTCTTCACAGATGAAAGCAGGTTCACACTGAGCACGTGACAGACGTGACAGAGTCTGGAGACACCGTGGAGAACGTTCTGCTGCCTGCAACATCCTCCAGCATGACCGGTTTGGCGGTGGGTCAGTCATGGTGTGGGGTGGCATTTCTTTGGGGGGCCGCACAGCCCTCCATGTGCTCGCCAGAGGTAGCCTGACTGCCATTAGGTACCGAGATGAGATCCTCAGACCCCTTGTGAGATGATATGCTGGTGCGGTTGGCCCTGGGTTCCTCAAAATGCAAGACAATGCTAGACCTCATGTGGCTGGAGTGTGTCAGCAGTTCCTGCAAGAGGAAGGCATTGATGCTATGGACTGGCCCGCCCGTTCCCCAGACCTGAATCCAATTGAGCACATCTGGTACATCATGTCTCGCTCCATCCACCAACGTCACGTTGCACCACAGACTGTCCAGGAGTTGGCGGATGCTTTAGTCCAGGTCTGGGAGGAGATCCCTCAGGAGACCATCTGCCACCTCATCAGGAGCATGCCCAGGCGTTGTAGGGAGGTCATACAGGCACGTGGAGGCCACACACACTACTGAGCCTCATTTTGACTTGTTTTAATGACATTACATCAAAGTTGGATCAGCCTGTAGTGTGTTTTTCCACTTTAATTTTGAGTGTGACTCCAAATCCAGACCTCCATGGGTTGATAAATTGGATTTCCATTGATTATTTTTGTGTGATTTTGTTGTCAGCACATTCAACTATGTAAAGAAAAAAGTGTTTAATAAGATTATTTCTTTCATTCAGATCTAGGATGTGTTGTTTAAGTGTTCCCTTTATTTTTTTGAGCAGTATATATATGGGGTCTCTGCAGTCTCAGATAATTCCTCAATATGTTTAGAACTGTAACTACTGAACCTCTCAGCTGCAAACTTCTGAGCAGTCCACACATGATCTATCTCTCTCCAGCACGCGCGTGCGAGCCACACACACACACACACACACACACACACACACACACACACACACACACACACACACACACACACACACACACACACTGCAGTGTCTTTGTTAACAGAGACACACCCATCACAATTCAGTGGAGCCCATATGCTGAAAGAGCTGTTGGACAGTATGTATGGAGGATTGTTCCCTTTCTGTTTCCTTTCCTTTCTGTCCCCACCTGTTTTAAGGAGACCACCATCATCCCAGTGCCCATGATAAACAAGGTGACATGCCCAAATGACTATCGTCCTGTCGTGATCACGGGTCCTCTCCAAATACTACTGCAGCACCATCGAGAGCATCTTGACCGATTCCATCACGGCCTGTTATGGTAATTGCTCCGTCCATGCCCGCAAGACAGCCCACTACATCACTGCTACCGTGCTCCCACCTATCCAGGACATTTACTCGAAACGGTGCCTGAGGAAGGCATGCTGCATCATCATCAAGAACGCCATACACACCAGTCATGAGCTGTTCTCTCCCTTACAGTCGAGCAGATGCTATCGGAGCATGAGGTCTGATACCAACAGGCTCAGAGACTGGCTTCTATCTACAAGCCATCAGAGGGCTGAACGCTTGAACTGGACTGACCACCTGCTCTGATTCTCCACACCTTAGCACACATGCATTCACTCATGCACACACCCACATCCACACAAACACACACACATACTGTACATTAATGCTACACACACATCACAACTGTTGCTACCAGACTTTTTGTAGTGCACAATTGAATCACTTAATCATCTGCTGAGCGCAAACTTGAATGTTGTGAAAATGATGTGCAACTTCCTGGATGGCTCGGTATCGTCTGCCACGAAGCGAGCATAGAATGTGTTAAGTTCGTCTGGGAGGGAGGCTTCGGTGGGCACCGCACAGCTGGATTTGCATTTGTAGTCTGTGATTGTCTGTAGTCCTTGGCACATGCGACGCAAGTCTGAGTTGTGGAACATCAATTCAAGTTTGAGTCTTTGATCACTTTGAGTCAAAATGCAAGGTGAGATCTACCACTCAGATTTTTTTAATACATTACTTAAAAAACGTAAGCCTATGCAACATTAACCAATTAAAAACAGTACTGTAGCAATGAGGTTTGTGCAGTAAGATTCAATATAGGCCCAATGCATTATCACCGCATATTGTCTTTGCTTGAATTGCTCTGGCAATGAATTGTTCAGGAAATGTTTTACATTTATATTTCAAATGATGAGGTAGGCTATATGATCACACTGGTAGATCCATTGTTGTATTACTTGCGAAGCACATCTGAGTGAGCTTACATTTTAAGTAATTTGCTATTTACTTGTATTTTATTGGGCTAATGGTGCCTGCATCTGATGGTCAGTCTCAGCAGAGGGAGAGAGCAGCAGACTGAGGGTCCACCTCTTAACGCCCCTCCGCTCTCCCTTTCCTCCACTGACACTGACCAATAAGGGACACAGTCTTCCAGACGATGGCGAGTCGCATCGCATTATTTCTGCCTCAACCACAAATTCATGTTGTTACTCCTATGAACAGCGAAAGTGAAATATTCCTCGATATTAAAAAAGAGCCACTAATAATAACAACAACAATGCATGCCTATATACACACTTTCCTATTCATTCATTACTGCTGCAGTGCTAGTTGTAGCGCTGAGTGGAAATAGGAAGAATGCGCATTTTATGTCTTATAAAAGTGTTGAATGCAAAGTGTTGACAGTGCTGACTTAAACATGAACTCACTCATAAAAACACCATCTCTTTGCTGTATTCGTTGACAGTCTCTCTATAGTCATGGTTTTAAACGTTTTGAAATCTCACAGTATCTCTTTGCTGTATTCGTTGACAGTCTCTCTCTAGTCATGGTTTTAAACGTTTTGAAATTTCACAGTATCAACTTTGCTGTAGCTTTTCTTTTATGCTTGCTATGTTACTGAAGACAGGGTCATCTCAGCCATCCGATTGGCCAGTGGTAGGCCTATAGTGCACTTGATTTGCTCTCTGGGCCCACTGGTTTGTACCTTCAGACACATGAAATGAAACAGTTTGCCTACCCGGCACGCAGGGCAGCTGAATTGTGTGTAATTACTGCCAACGGCCTGAAATATAAATTAAAATTAAAAATAGGAACTTTATTTTTGTTGTTTTTACAGAACTGTTTGGCGATCGACTAGGAATGCCTTGGAGGTCTAAGACCGATTTGGTAACCACTGCTCTAGAAAGTTGAGTGAAGTTCAATCTCATGCTTCTCTCTGTGGGCTGATATTTCTGCGTGGCTGCAGTCTCGGGCTACTGCACACCGTGGGCATGTGCACAGCTTAGAGGGAACACTTCCTGCTAGTAAATATTTTGTTGGACGATGTATGCCATGCGTATCCCATACATACGACTAATTCAACTTGAAACTATTGAAAAATGGGTGCCCCGAATTGTGGGCCGCAATCACACTATTGTTTCCACCATGTTTGGAAGCAATGGGCCCATGACAACAAAAACATCAACAACACAGTAGGCTAATATGTCCTTCATTTTTTTGTTTTGTTCCGGTACAATTTTTTTGTAATCTAGTTTTCCATATTTCCAAGTCATATTTTTTAAGATCAAGGGGAAATTAATTAATTGTAATGACTGGCAATCTTACTTAGTTTTTTAATGTAAAGATATAGCCTTGTATTATTATCTGTAATTCATGTCGTTCAGTTGGTGATATTTTTTGTCTACGCATCTTAAGGGGGAAAGTAATCTAAAAGTAAGTAGTTAATCCAAAAGCAGTGTTGGGGAAGATACTCTGAACAGATAGTTTACCAAGCTACCATTTACTTCACACTAAAAGAAGTTAGTGGTTTCTCCTTTAAAAGTTGCGAGCTTACACCGCGGGACTTCGAGGTACCCAGCGTCACAGCTTCATTGCTCCAGACCACCAAAAGGGGGAGTTAGAGCACTCATTATGCATTTGGGTCCCAAGGTTTTTATATGACCAATCATATCGAGTGGTTCCAATGAAGAATTTGACGTGAGCCACCCGTCCCTGGGTGAAGATGACTGACAAAATATTACGGTGGAACCAAATGTAAGTAGTTATGTCATAACGAGTCAAGCAAAAAAATATATATTCTGAGGAATATGTTAGTTAATGTAGAGACAAACGATTGTGTGTATTTTTTTGTCATAAATTTAATTTACCAAAATCCCTATTTAGCAAATTAGCTGACCAGCTAACATTAGCCAGCTAGCTAGCTAGTGTTTTGACATGAGAATGAATTTTGTAATTCGTGTTGTTTAATGTTTTAAGTACTCCTGATTAAACCAGGCTGTCGTCTTGTGAAACAGTGGATGGAAAGAATCTAGCTAGCTAAAGCATTTACTGCAAATTGAATGTACAATTGTGTAAGCTTGCCTTGCAATGCAGCTGAAGTAACATAGCTAGCTAACTATTTACTTGCTTATTGTGTAGTGGAGGATAAAAATACCTGTATGCCTATGGATGTGTAGCTAGCCACGGTATGTAGCCGATCTGTGTATGGACCCTAAAACGGTAGGTTCTGTACTGATATTCATACCAATCTATGAACCTCAGCTATCATAGTTGTTGTATCAACTTCAAGTCTGAATGGCATTAATGAAGCCTATGCACAGAGTAGAATATAATGACTTTGTGCCAAGGATGCAAGTCCTATATACATGAAGTTATTACCACGCATGAGATTCCCGCATTGTAGCCTGTACATTGAATATATTCGCTGATCATTTACTCTTCCTTGGCAAATAAAGTTGTGGTTCAGGTATGAATCTCTGAGACCTTCTTTTTCAGTCATGTCAAACTCCATTCTTTGAATGATGCTGTGTCTGCATGTATGTATTACAATTATACACTTCAACAGTGTTTACCACTCCTGCTCCTGGGACATCAATGATTACACATTGTAACTTTACATTAGACTAGAAACATGATTTAAGTAAAGGCTGATTTGTAATTCATATATACAGAAAAAAATATGCATATCTAACTCCCTTCATCTGCATTAATCTGAGGACACAGGATAGTATTTCAATGAGATACTTAATTTCAACCAGTGGAGAATGTAAAACACTTTATTGAAGGAAGTTCTTTATCCAGGTGTAATAAATACATAATACATGCATTATAATTAGGATAATTGTAATATTATATTATAATTACAAGTTCAATCTGTACTTCAATGCACATATGGTGTGCATTATAAAACGAGGAAGAAAGATGAGGTGGGGAGAGAGGTGTAGAAGACAGAAAGGGAAAGAGGTAAGAACAGAGGCAGACAGCATATGATTAATGAATTTCAGTGCTACCCTAATATTCTCTCAGTTCATCACAATTACATAGTGTCTCTAGCGGTGTCTCCTAACCAGCCTTGGGCTCCCAGTCGGCCCGAAGGTTATTTTAAGAGCTGGTGAAGTGGCGATAACGGGACTGGCTTCCTCTCTCACATCAAAACATACTTGCAGACGAGAGACAGATGGATAGAGAGTATGATTAAGCCTTGTTATTTTATTCTAACACAGTCAGTCATCATAATCATCAGGAGGTGAAATGCAAAACTGACCTTGGATCATTAACTCTGGGACTACTACATCACTATCTGTATTTCAATGTAAAGCATCTCTTTAATAATACTTACTGTTGACCTGACCAAGTGACCTCTCACCTATGATCATGCTGTGCCCTCTGTGTCAGCCAGTTCAGATGCGGGAGGGGTTCACCAACACAGCTGATATAACCTAGAGGATTTAGGGAGAAGGGGGAGGAAGTGAAGGAGAGAGACTGTTATTGTGTGTGTGTGTGTGTGTGTGTGTGTGTGTGTGTGTGTGGTCTCAGCAGGTGTCCACACTAATTGGCTATAGAGTACTTTATGCTGAAAAACAGACACGAGGACAAACAATAGAAGATCATGTCAATAGAAGATACTGTATGTGACGCAGACACCTATCGGAGTGTACCTGAAATATGTAAATATAGAGGGCTATGTGTCTCACCACTTGATTATTGCAAGGCTAACCAACAGGGAGATCATGACTTGGCAGCAACAGATAGTCCAGTGAAAATGGCTGTGTTTATGTGGTATAAATCTGAAAATTAGCAGCTGACATCTTAAGGGTTTTTTAATTACTGCATGCGAGACAGGTTCCATGTACAACAAGACGGGCAGAGAGGAAGAGAGAAAAATAACACGGAACAGTTTAATTACCTCTGGTTATGGACACTTTTACAAGCAATAAAGCTTCCACGGCCTGTTCCTCAGACAGTGAACATCTGGCAATATCTACATTTTCGACCCCTTGATCAGCTCACTTTCTGAAAGTAAAGAAAATAGCTTCTTTTTTGTAGATATGAAAACAATAACTGAGAAGATGACCGTTCAATCTAAAGCAACAGATGTCATTTTCAGGATACGTCAATACAGCACAAAAAGTTTAACACCAGACTGGTAGTGTGGTTGTTCATTAGGTGTCATTAAATATGATTATATATTGACTATGAAACAAATAGGACATGGCCTGCTTATGAGTTGCCATGAAAGAAAGTTAGATTAAGTCAACTGAAAATGGCGAGAACAGGCGTTCATAGATAAATGCTTTTGGTTAGCTTGAGAATAATAATTGCATGATTTATCATTCTATGGTATGTATGTAATATAGTATAATGTTATGAACTGACACTGTTTTGAACTGCCACTGAATCGTAGGAGCTAAATACTAGATATGTAAAAGTTGGACGGAAGAATGCCCAGTGCTGCTTACCTGAGATGCCATCATCACACAGTCCTTCTTTGTAGGTGTCCGCTATGACTTCCTTTGTGTCGGAAAAAGGTTGCTTTCAGAACAATTCATTTTGATTGAAAATAACAAGTTTTGCTCTCGACAAAAATACACAAATGTACCTCCATAACATAACAATTTGCCTGTGAATAACCACACCTTCATACAAACTTTCTACTGTATGCAGAATTCTTGATGCACAACCGAAAATGCTACCATATCCTGTCAGCATGACCACAAGCGAGCCATTCAGGCGCAGAATGATGACGCGTGGAAGAGGGAAAGGAACGAGATGGGAACAACAACAATTTGTTGCAAGTTGGGGAGGGGGGCTAATAGCTGAACAATAGACTATTCAACCTTTACTAAAGAATAGTCTAATAGCCGAGGTAGGAGTGAAAAAAAATAAAACTTTCACAGACCAGATTTGCCCTAACGACCAAGGGGTAGCTTGCTACTCAATGTAATAAAGTAATGACTTTTCAAATAAGTTACCTACATTATGTTGGCTGACAATTTGTTAGCTACGCTGTCCATACGAACCACATAGCATATCATTACAGCAGTATGTACCGGTATGTTAGCTAACTTACCAGCTCTGCTAGGGCGAGTAAAATGGTCAGAGTGGTCTCATTTGTGTCTGGTAGTTGCTAGCAAGCTAGCCAACGTTAGCTTGGGTGCTAGACTGCCATTGTAAGGCCAGAACGCTCAAATCAACCTGACTCCTCGTCCCGAACGTCCAGTGTGCGCTCCGAGCGCGAAACGGTCTGAATTTACAAACTGACAACGCTCTGAATTTTTCTGTTCCATCTTGGACACACCTATTCGTTGCAGGATTTGTCTTTATTTTTACTATTTTCTACATTGTAGAATAATAGTAAAGACATCACAACTATGAAATAACACCGGGCTCCCGCATTCTGTAGTACAGACATGGCCTGCTCCTGTTTATGTAAGGAATTAGGCACGTTCCCATGTTTACTACAGTATGTATTGTAGACTGCACAGTAGCCTAATAAACAAATAAAGACATTTTTGTTAATGAAATATTTTCTTTTTAACCTTTAATTTAACAAAGCAAGTCAGTTAAGAACAAATTCTTATTTACAATAACGGCCTAGGTACAGTGGGTTAACTGCCTTGTTCAGGGGCAGAACTACAGATTTTTACCTTGTCAGCTCGGGGATTCGATCTAGCAACCTTTCGGTTACTGGCCCAACACGCTAACCACAAGGCTACCTGCCGCCCCTTCACCCATATTTTATTTTTGCAAAAAAAGTAGTTTGGAGTTCCAGTAGTTAGCTACACCGCTACATGGTAAAACAGTGTGTAGTTCCAGTAGTTAGCTACACCGCTACATGGTAAAACAGTGTCTAGTTCCAGTAGTTAGCTACACCGCTACATGGTAAAACAGTGTGTAGTTCCAGTAGTTAGCTACACCGCTACATGGTAAAACAGTGTGTAGTGCCAGTAGTTAGCTACACCGCTACATGGTAAAACAGTGTGTAGTTCGAGTAGTTAGCTACATCGCTACATGGTAAAACAGTGTGTAGTTCCAGTTGTTAGCTACACCGCTGATATTTTGTGTGGACCCCAGGAAGAGTATCTGCTGCTTTTGCAACAGCTAATGGGGAGCCTAATAAAATACCACCTCAACTCATTCACCCCTGCTCACCCTATCCGACCTTTTAATAAAACAAATTTAGGTAACGATTTGCATCAGCCTTTTAAGTAAATCCAACAAGGAGGATCTTTTAAGTATAATATACTTCGCTTTTAGTGCATTACAAACTCAAATATATTAAGTGCAAACAACTAACAGGTTCTCAAATTCCTTTCATTCAACTTCATTTTATCTGGTTCAGAACAGTTTTTTTTTATTGACCTGCTTAAATCCTTCAAATCCCAGAACTAATGTTATAAGTTTGATATAAATCAAAGTTTTTTTGTTACCTGCGCCCGAATACAACAGGTGTAGACCTTACAGTGAAATGCTTACTGTAGTCAGTTACAGAACTAATATTGTAAGTTTAATTTGATGAATTTACTCAGTATCGTAATTGATATTCTATGGTTAATCTACAAATGTTTTTGCTCAGTTACCTATGGTACTCAGGTTAGTAAAATGTATTTAAATTGGGTTCCTACTAATTAAATATATACTCACAACTATACTTAAAAAACTGATGCAAATAGTTACCCCAGTATACTTGGGATAATTTACAAAAAAGTATTATTTTTATACAAGGGAATATTCAAAAATAAACAGTGTTCAACTTCAACACCTTTATTTTCAATAAAGGTTTTCTTCAAACTTCAATCTCAAATTTCCCCTTAAACCCTACTCCTTAGGCATTTGTGGAGAGTTCATTATTTTGTAATCTGTAACCATTCCGGGTATAACTACACCTTGCCTCCTTAGGTAAAGTTACATCCAGATAGCTTGCACCTGACTACAAATAATTTCAGATCTTCACAACTGCATGAAGTTTAGATGATCGTTTGGGATTAGCACTTTGACCTCACATCTTGTACAGTTTGGCAAGAATTCTCTGGTGGTCTGTGTGCCCCATCACAACAAAGCAATATTTTAACAGAAACGTAAATTAACCATTTATCTTAAATGACTTTACACAAAGCACAAAATGAACTTTAGCTCAAATACATCCTAATTCAAACTGTTTTAGATGAATCAAAACATGGGTTTTCAAAACATACATTGCACATATTGTTACAAAATATTTGCCAAATTGTCCCTTAAACCTGACTCCATATGCACTAGTGAAGCCCATATGGACATATTATTTTGACAGGTATAGGCATTCTGGGTATAACTCCACCTTTCTTCCTTAGGTAAAGTTACAGTTGAAATCAGAAGTTTACATACACTTCAGCCAAGTACATTTAAACTTCACAATCCCTGACATTTAATCCTAGTAAAAATCACCAATTTATTTTAAGAATGTGAAATGTCAGAATAATAGTAGAGAGTGATTTATTTCAGCTTATATTTCTATCATCACATTCCCAGTGGGTCATTAGTTTACACACACTCAATTAGTATTTGGTAGCATTGCCTTTAAATTGTTTAACTTGGGTCAAACATTTCGGGTAGCCTTCCACAAGCTTCCCACAATAAGTTGGGTGAATGTTGGCCCATTCCTCCTGACAGAGCTGGTGTAACTGAGTCAGGTATGTATGCCTCCTTCCTCGCATGTGCTTTTTCAGTTCTGCCCACACATTTTATATCGGATTGAGGTCAGGGCTTTGTGATGGCCACTCCAATACCTTGACTTTGTTGTCCTTAAAAGATTTTGCCACAACTTTGGAAGTATGCTTGGGGTCGTTGACCATTTGGAAGACCCATTTACAACCAAGCTTTAACTTCCTGACTGATGTCTTGAGATTTTGCTTCAATATATCCACATCATTTTCCTGCCTCATGATGCCATCGATTTTGTGAAGTGCACCAGTCCCTCCTGCAGCAAAGCACCCCCACAACATGATGCTGCCACCCCCATGCTTCACGGTTGGGATGGTGTTGTTCGGCTTGCAAGCCTCCCCCTTTTTCCTCCAAACATAACGATGGTCATTATGGCCAACATTTCTATTTTTGTTTCATCAGACCAGAGGACATTTCTCCAAAAAGTATGATCTTTGTCCCCATGTGCAGTTGTAAACCGTAGTCTGGCTTTTTTATGGTGATTTTGGAGCAGTGGCTTCTTCTTTGTGGAGCGGCCTTTCAGGTTTTGTCGATATTGGACTCGTTTTACTGTGGATATAGATACTTTTGTACCTGTTTCCTCCAGCATCTTCACAAGGTCCTTTGCTGTTGTTCTGGGATTGATTTGCACTTTTCGCACCAAAGAATGCATCTCCTTCCTGAGCGGTATGACGGCTACGTGGTCCCATGGTGTTTATACTTGCGTACTGTTGTTTTTACAGATGAACGTGGTACCTTCAGGCGTTTGGAAATTGCTCCCAAGGATGAATCAGACTTGTGGAGGTCTACAATTTTTTTCTGAGGTCTTGACTGATTTATTTTGATTTTCCCATGATGTCAAGCAAAGAGGCACTGAGTTTGAAGGTAGGCTTTGAAATACATCTACAGGTACACCTCCAATTCACTCAAATGATGTCAATTAGAATATCAGAAGCTTCTAAAGACATGACATCATTTTCTGGATATTTCCAAGCTGTTTAAAGGCACAGTCAACTTAGTGTATGTAAACTTCTGACCCACTAGAATTGTGATACAGTGAATTATAAGTAAAATAATCCGTCGGTAAACAATTGTTGGAAAAATTACTTGTGTCATGCAGAAAGTAGACGTCCTAACCGACTTGCCAAAACTATAGTTTGAGTGGTTGAAAATGAGTTTTAATGACTTCCAACTTCAACTGTACATCCAGATTGCTTGCACCTGACTACAAATAATCTCAGAAATCCACTAGTGCATATGAAGTAAGTTTTAAAACAAAGCTATTTTTTAAACAGGAATTGTCAATGTCTCGTGTGACTTCACCTGAAAAAGAGCATAATGTAAACTGTAGCTCCTGTACCACCTAGCAACTAGCTTTTCAGCTTTCTAAGTAGTGTTTAGACCACAGTTTGTGAGTGGCCATTTGAGAGTTCTCATAGATATCTCTGAAAACAAGTAACTTCATCTTTAGAGCTTGGACCCATGGGGAGGTCCTGAGATTATAAAGTTCCAAGAATACTTTTTGGAACACCTCAAAGGTATCTTTCAGTTCTTTGCGGTACCTTAGATTCAAGCCATAGATGAGGCCCAAAAGCAAGGTACATGACTGTGCAACACTGCGAATACCAGCCAAGACCTCTGCTCAATCGATGCAGATCCCATGCTCTATATTCTGGTGCAGATCTTTCACAGTGAACACCTTCATCACATCCTGAACAAGATCCTCTCGGGTAATGGTGTTGTCAGCATCCGGAGTGAAAAAAAATGAGAAATAACAGATTAGGCTATTACATTAACTGTGCAACTTGAGGAGGAGAGGGAAACAAAGGAAGGTACATCGTTTCTAAATAAATAAGGATACAAAAATATAAACCTTTACCTCATATTCTGTAATAAGGTCTTCAACCCTCTCACCGAGGTATATGATCAGGCCACGGATCACACTGTCTCTTCTTTCCTGGATGTTGTTGCACTGTAATATGTTATACAAATAATTGCATTTAATACCGGCAACTAAATACATACAGTATAACCCATATGTTATTTTGAAGGTGTTACTGTGCATACCCCGTACAGAACTTCAAATATTTAATATTTTCTGCATTCCCACCTTTACAGCACCTCCTTTTGACTTAAACAAGTCCAATAGTTTTGGTGTATATTCGTCCAGCTTCTGGATAAAGGTGGACTCAAGAGCAACAGTTGTAATTCTCCTGAACTCTTTCTTCATTCGAGAGAGCGAGAGAGGAGAAGGGGAAGGAAACATCTTCTGAACAGATAAGGACAAAAGGTGATCTGAGAGCCTGAATGCTATTGGGAAACCCCTCCCAAAGCATGTGCAGAGTGAGAATGTTCAGACTAATCTTTAATGCATATTTAATTGTAGATTAGAATATTAGTTTAAGACAACAGAAAATATTTAAATGAATATAATTTTTTTCGCCTACATTGACTATTTTCATTCAGCTGTGTTTTGTACCCGAGTGGGCTCAAACAGGGCTGGCCATCTTTCTTTGAAGTCCTTCACAGGAAGGGCCTGAACAACATCTTGTCTTCGATATGAGGTCTTTGCCATTTTGGCACTCACACGGTTGTGGTTGTCACGTATTTCTACTTGAATGCAGCAAAACTGCAGATCTTACATTGCATGTGCTGCCTGATCCCTGCGGAATTAAGATAAAATCAATTCATTTTTTTTTTATACATAAGCTTTAACATATTATAACTTGTGTAACCTTCATTTAACTAGGCAAGTCAGTTAAGGACACATTCTTATTTACAATGAAGACCTATGGGGGGAACAGTTACCTTGTTACTTTGTCAGCTCGGGGAGTCGATCCAGCAACCTTTCGGTTACTGGCCCAATGCACTAATCACTAGGCTATACCTGCTGCCCCCATATGCTATCTCATTGTAAAATAAGGAAGACACACATTGTCAATACCTGCCTGGGCGACAACGCATTGAATAAAACATAAATAGGGCCCTATGAAATAGTTATTTTTTCCCCAAATGCTGTTTTATTTTCCGGAATTCCGTGTTAACTTTTTGTTGCCTAACGTGTTCAATCCATTTCGTTAATTTAAAAATACCGTATATCTGTAATACCTATTATTCACACTAATGTTGGGTTACTGTAATAAAAATATCCTGTGTATTCTGTCACTGTGTATTCTGTTTACATTTTTGGATTCCGTCTGAGTTTTCCGCATTGCGGAAATCATGGGGCCCTACAAGCCCTAATGTGAGTTACATTGAAAACACACAGACATTTGAATATATTGACATACCTTGTCAATGTATTCTAGAAAATATGGTCTGTCCAGTACTCAAGAACATCTGAATAGCTATACCTAAAGAAGACGAGTTGTATTAAAATCTATGACAATGTCAGGAAAATAAAACTCGAATGACTTCAGCTTTAGATAGCTAGCTAGCTAAAAAAAACGGAAATATCGCAATCCAAGCTGACTTGGAAGAGCTGCTTGTTATCAAGAAGGTATCTGCAAGGACAGGTGTAGCTAGATAGATAGGTGTAGTTAGCTAGCTACGTATTGTTCCTACCTGTCTCTTCCTGGGTAGCTTGCCTAGCAGGCAAACATTACCTTGCAGGGCACATGTGTTCAGATCTACTGTAATGTTTTCTGACGATGCATTTTTCGGTAAGCTACATAGCTATTTCGGTTAATGACAAAAGTTAGAAACAGCGCTGAGGTGAGTAAATGCACTTCTAACTTACTAGCTAGTAGCATGACCACCACTAGCTAACTATACAGACATCACGGCCGTTAACTAGCTAGCTTATTAACGTGAAAATATATAAGGGGGGGGGGGGGGGGGGGGGGTAAATAAACCACATGCTCTAACCCCAGGTGCCAGCCGTGACTGGGTTTGCAATGGTGATGTACTAGGCAGGCTGACGCATATACACAAGGCAACAAATGCAGACATTAGGGCCGTGTAAACAAACGCAGGTTCACCCACGCTAGCATGTGTGGGGGGAGAGGGCACATTGTGACCACAAACTTGGATTAGGTAAATGTGTGCCCGAGAGGGATCATTGTTAACTGCTGGTGCTGGATGGAAGAACATGTTATATAGGTTTCAGAAGACCAGCTGTGGGAATGGAGAAGTCTGCTAGCTGCTGCCCATGCAGCGTTCTACCTCTTATCTGGCACAGCCTGCTGCCTGTGACTGCCTTCTGTCTGCAGTTTACTCAGAGCCCTATTGAAGAGAGTACAAACACATCTGTAGGCCTCTCCTGAATTCACAGCGCCATCCATTCTTTTTTGTCTCGCTTGTTTAACAAATGTAAATGCAATCCATAACCTTTTTACTGCGCTCAATTACCATTCATACAATGGATGGATAAAATGTCTGCCGAAAAGACGAGAGAGAGACAAAGTGTTCAGGCCCACATGTTTGTGTTGAACAGATATTTGTCAAAAGCAATATACTTCACAATTGTGCTTTTGCTTGTTTACAGGTGTCATTTTCTCAGTTGAAGCAGAGATGTAGAACCCATGCTTGTGTGCCTGTACAGTATGCTGTTTGAACATGTCAAACTGGACAAAACATTAATCAAACAGAAAAGTGAATCACACCAATCTGACTTTTTTTGTGCCATTTATATGTCGGTGTGCCAGCACCTTGAGTCCAAAACAGAGCAAGTAGAATATGTGTAGTTACAGTTGTGGACACCCAGGAGAACAGGGAATTGCTCTGTCACTGCTCATCCATATATTTTATACTTACAGTGGGGGAAAAAAGTATTTGATCCCCTGCTGATTTTGTACATTTGCCCACTGATAAAGAAATGATCAGTCTATAATTTTAATGGTAGGTTTATTTGAACAGTGAGAGACAGAATAACAACAAAAAAAAAAAGAAAAACGCATGTCAAAAATTTTATAAATTGATTTGCATTTTAATGAGAGAAATAATTATTTGACCCCTCAGCAAAACATGACTTAGTACTTGGTGGCAAAACCCTTGTTCCTATTTTGTTGCATTACAACCTGTAATTTTAAATACATTTTTAATTGGATTTCATGTAATGAACATACACAAAATAGTCGAAATTGGTGAAGTGAAATGAAAAAAATAACTTGTTCCAAAAGATTCCTGGATCCCAGGAGATTCTACTCAAATCTTGTAGAGTGGAGCATCTCTAGTAGTTTTTTGGACATTAGCATGTAGCGTAAAGACATCAGTACAGATTTGAGGGATGGCATCCAGTCATGTTCTATGTGTCAGGGTAACACAGAGAAAGAAGACGTCCAGAGTGTCGTACTGTTGTGACACTGTCATGATTAAAAATAACCAGACACTGACTGACTGACACACACACCAAATATTTTTTTTTTGTCACATGCGCCAAATACAACAGGTGAAATGCTTACTTACAAGCCCTTAACTTCTATGGGCTAGGTGGGATGTTAGCGTCCCAATCTATTCAACAGCCAGTGGAATCGCGTGGCGCGAAATACAAATACCTAAAAAATTCAATAATTTCAATATTTCAAACATCCGACTATTTTACACCATTTGAAAGATAAGACTCTCGTTAATCTAACCACATTGTCCGATTTCAAAAGGCTTTACAGCGAAAGCAAAACATTAGATTATGTTAGGAGAGTACATAGACACAAATAACCACACAGCCATTTTTCAAGCAAGCATATGTCACAAAAACCCAAAACACAGCTAAATGCAGCACTAACCTTTGATGATCTTCATCAGATGACACTCCTAGGACATTATGTTATACAATACATGCATGTTTTGTTCAATCAAGTTCATATTTATATTAAAAAACAGCTTTTTACATTGGCGTGTGATGTTCAGAAATTGTATTCCCACCGAAAACTTCCGGTGAATTTACTAAATTACTCATGATAAATGTTGACAAAATACATAACAATTATTTTAAGAATCATAGGCAACAAAATAGGAAAAATTCCAAGGGGGGGAATACTTTCGCAAGCCACTGTATATACTGTATTGAGACCCGATCACTGGATACTTTAATGAATGGATCACTAGTCACTTTAAACAATGCCACTTTAAATAATGGCACTTTAATAATGTTTACATATCTTACATTACTCATATCATGTGTATATACTGTATTTTATACCATCTACTGCACCTTGCCTATGCTGCTCGACCATCGCTCATCCATGTACGTACATGTACATATTCTCATTCACCCCTTTAGATTTGTGTGTAGCTGTTGGGGAATTGTTAGATTACTAGTTAGATTTGTGTGTATTACGTAGTTGTTGGGTAATTGTTAGATTACTTGTTAGATATTACTGCACTGTTGGAACGAGAAGCACAAGCATTTCGCTACACTCGCATTAACATCTGCTAACCATGTGTATGTGACCAATAAAATTTGATTTGATTTAATATAACTGTTTGTTATTTGACATGTCAAATGAAAAGCTTATTTAATAAAGATTAGCCACAATAGTGGACTTTGCCGTTAGCCTTCAAAATAAAAGTATGTCATTGACAGTGATGCAAATGAATACAAATAGTAGAATTATGCCCTAATTGAATACATCATGCTAAACAAGGTTGGAATTTTCTTAATTTGACATATCTGTTGAAATCAAACTGGATGTATTATACTTTAGAATTGCATTGGGGGTGTACTTATTTTGCTGTACAGCCTTACCTATGGATTGTGAATCAACGACATGGGGTATCAGTCTACTCAGTGACACACAGACAACATTAGCATCGTAGATCTTATTGCGGGACTCTGAAACAACTGTGATTTGAGACACATTTATTGTCAACCTATGTGTATTGAACACTATTCCCTATGTAAAACAATACTGCGTGGATGTTTTGGAGTCTGATAACTCTGAGGAGGACATTGGGAAAAAATATATTGTGTAGACTGTTACCCCATTTCATTGATCCCCAATCCTTAGGTAAAGCTGTACAGTGCAATATGAATATCAATGCACACAATAGGCTGACTGGGGAGGTGATTTCACACAGTCACAGTCCTGCGATAAGAGCTACAACGCGAATATTTGCGTAAACTCTTCACAGTTGTGTTCTGTGGGTGTCACCGAGTAGACTGATACCCCATTTCATTGCTTCACATTCAAACCTTGTTTAACATTATCTAGTCTAAATATGGCATGATTCCACCAATTGTAACCTTCTGCATCACTTTCAAAGAGGTACTTTTATTTTGAAGGCAAACCGCAAATTCCACTATTGTGCCTAATCCTTATTGTAGCTAGCTTAACAACACATAGCCCGGTCCGATCGAGCCTCATTAGCCAGAAGAAGCTAGCTGGCTGCTTATAACGTTAGCTTTGGGCAACAGGGTTAAGTAGCTGGCTAGCTATTTATTTTCATGTACTGAAGTTCAGTTTCAATAGACAAACAACACGTGGCTACCTAGCTAATACTTACTCACAAGGATTCCTAAATCATTGCTAAGAATCGTGAAAATGACTGCAGTTTCTACTGGTAATTGTTTTCAGACTGGTTGTATTGAGCTAGCTAGCTACCCCAGAAGTTGCGGTCGAACAAATAATGCTTTATTACCAACGCGGTATTGTAAACACATGTCATGTAACTACGTTATATAGGTATGCACGTCAGCTTTGACATCGGTTTTTCACATCGGCATTAAACTAGACATCGGGCCAATAACGATGTTGGCATTTGTAGCTAATATCGTCCGATTCCCGATATGTTCACCGATATATTGTGCATCCCTACTCTATACTGTAAGTCACTCTGCATAAGAGCATCTGCTAAATGAGTAAAATAAACAGGCCCCTGTTGGTCCTTCACCACCTTAACAAACACCACCCACTTCTTCTAGTCTGTGACCCTGACAACAGACCCCTTCTTGACTTCAAAGCCCAGATCAAAGCCTCTGGAGGCCAATGAGAGCTAAAGGGTTAGGCCACCTCAGCTCTAGAAACCCCCTGTGATTATGTACTTTGGTAGATGATTTGTATTTGTCTCATTATGGCGTCTGTGAGAGCACGGGCAGTCAATGGAGGCCAAATCTATCTTGAAGTCATCAATTTTCTTATTCAAATACTTCTATGAGTTGGTAAACAAACTGAAAGGGTGCATACTGCCACCTGGAGGGTGTTGTTTGAACAGGTATGAAGCAATGGAGGCTGCTGAGGAGAGGATGTCTTATAATAATGTTGGGAATGGAGAGAATGGAATGGCGTCAAACACATGGAAACTATTTAATACCATTCCGATGATTCTGCTCCAGCCATTACCACGAGCCTGTCCTCCCGACCGCCTGTGGTATAAAGCCAAGGTTGGCGATTTACTGCCTCCTGCATTTTTGGATTGTATAATTCATTGGAGGATCCCTCCTGATGACCTGAAAGGAATGATGTGACCCTTCCTTAACCCATAGGAAGCCCCACCCAGTTGACTACTTCAAAATGGTGAAAGTCCTCAATAGTCATGCCCATGCTAAAATGTGCTTTTGGGCACTAGAGTTGTCTATGTATGCATCTGAGATATGGCCACGTGACATTGATTTCCTTCCATTTCTCCCCACACAAACAGACTAATTGTTAAATGCAAACTTTCTTGCTAACCTTAGTTATGTAGTCCATCGAACATTGTGCTTTATAGTAGAACAAACGCCAGAGGAAGAAGAGAAAGAAGAAATGTTTATATTTATTTTGTCCTATCTAACGCTAACCTGATGTTCTGCTCACCTCTATGAACTGGTGAGCGTGTGTCAAATGTCCCTCCATTTCTCCCCTCACAAACTGATAAATTGTTTGTTACAAGCATTTTTGGAAACCTTTGCTATCAAAAGTCCCATCGAACATTATCATTTATTGTAACAGAACAAACAACAGAGTTGGTTATCATGTAGTTTAAAAATGTTCGTAGTACTTTGTGTTTCTTTTGATATAATGCCAAACATTCTGGTTTACTCACAGGTCACCTGTCTCCTACAGTGAGGGAAAAAAGTATTTGATCCCCTGCTGATTTTGTAAGTTTGCCCACTGACAAAGAAATGATCAGTCTATAATTTTAATGGTAGGTTTATTTGAACAGTGAGAGACAGAATAACAACAAAAAAATCCAGAAAAATGCATGTCAAAAATGTTATAAATTGATTTGCATTGGCCATTTGATTAATTGTTCAGCAGTCTTATGGTTTGGGGGTAGAAGCTGTTAAGGAGCCTTTTGGTCCTAGACTTGGCGCTCCAGTACCGCTTGCCGTGCGATAGCACAGAAAACTGGAGTCTGTGACAATTTTATGGGCTTTACTCTGACACCACCTATTATATAGGTCCTGGATGGCAGGAAGCTTGGCCCCAGTGATGTACTGGGCCGTACGCACTACTCTCTGTAGCGCCTTACGGTCAGATGTCGAGCAGTTGCCATACCAGGCGGTGATGCCTGAGAGGGAAAATGTTTTGTCGTACCCTCTTCACGACTGTCTTGGTGTGTTTGGACCATGGTAGTTTGTTGGTGATGTGGACACTAAGGAACTTGAAACTCTCGACCCGCTCCACTACAGCCTCATTGATGATAATGGGGACCTGTTCGGCCCGCCTTTTCCTGTAGTCTACAATCAGCTCCTTTGTCTTGCTCACATTGAGGGAGAGGTTGTTGTCCTGGCACCACACTGACAGTTCTCTAACCTCCTCTGTATAGGCTGTCTCATCGTTGTTGATCAGGCCTTCCACTGTTGTGTCATCAGTAAACTTAATGATGGTGTTGGAGTTGTGTTTGGCCATGCAGTCGTGGGTGAACAGGGAGTACAGGAGGGGACTAAGTACACACCCCTGAAGGGCCCAGTGTTGAGAATCAGCTTGGCAGACGTGTTGTTGCCTACCCTTACAATCTGGGGGCGGCCCCTTAGGAAGTCCAGGATCCAGTTGCAGAGAGAGGTGTTTAGTCCCAGGGTCCTTAGCTTAGTGATGAGCTTCGGAGGCACTATGGTGTTGAACGCTGAGCTGTAGTCAATGAACAGCATTCTCACATAGGTGTTCCTTTTGTCCAGCTGGGAAAGGGCAGTGTGGAGTGCGATTGAGATTGTGTCATCTGTGGATCTGTTGGGGCAGTATGCGAATTGGAGTGGGTCTAGGGTATCTGGGAGGATGCTGTTGATTTGAGCCATGACCAGCCTTTCAAAGCACTTCATGGCTACCAATGTGAATGCTACGGGGCGGTAATCATTTAGGCAGGTTACCTTCGCAATCCTTTGGCACAGAGACTATGGTGGTCTGCTTGAAACATGTAGGTATTACAGACTCAGTAAGGGAGAGGTTGTAAATGTCAGTGAAGACACTTACCAGTTGGTCTGTGCATGCTTTGACTGCACGTCCTGGTAATCCATCTGGCCCTGCGGCTTTGTGGATCATGACCTGTTTAAGGTTTTGCTCACATCAGCTACCGAGAGTGCTATCACACAGTTATCCAGAAAAGCTGGTGCTTCTCGTGCATTGTTCAGTGTTGCTTTCCTCGAAGCGAGCATAAACGGCATTTAGCTCGTCTGGTAGAGTTGTGTCACTGGGCAGCTCGCATGTGGGTTTCCCTTTGTAGTCCGTAATACACTGCTCAAAAAAATAAAGAGAACACTAAAATAACACATCCTAGATCTGAATGAATGAAATAATCTTATTAAATACTTTTTTCTTTACATAGTTGAATGTGCTGACAACAAAATCACACAAAAATAATCAATGGAAATCCAATTTATCAACCCATGGAGGTCTGGATTTGGAGTCACACTCAAAATTAAAGTGGAAAACCACACTACAGGCTGATCCAACTTTGATGTAATGTCCTTAAAACAAGTCAAAATGAGGCTCAGTAGTGTGTGTGGCCTCCACGTGCCTGTATGACCTCCCTACAACGCCTGGGCATGCTCCTGATGAGGTGGCGGATGGTCTCCTGAGGGATTTCCTCCCAGACCTGGACTAAAGCATCCGCCAACTCCTGGACAGTCTGTGGTGCAACGTGGCGTTGGTGGATGGAGCGAGACATGATGTCCCAGATGTGCTCAATTGGATTCAGGTCTGGGGAACGGGCGGGCCAGTCCATAGCATCAATGCCTTCCTCTTGCAGGAACTGCTGACACACTCCAGCCACATGAGGTCTAGCATTGTCTTGCATTAGGAGGAACCCAGGGCCAACCGCACCAGCATATGGTCTCACAAAGGGTCTGAGGATCTCATCTTGGTACCTAATGGCAGTCAGGCTACCTCTGGCGAGCACATGGAGGGCTGTGCGGCCCCCCAAAGAAATGCCACCCCACACCATGACTAACCCACCGCCAAACCGGTCATGCTGGAGGATGTTGCAGGCAGCAGAACGTTCTCCACGGCGTCTCCAGACTCTGTCACGTCTGTCACATGTGCACAGTGTGAACCTGCTTTCATCTGTGAAGAGCACAGGGCGCCAGTGGCGAATTTGCCAATCTTGGTGTTCTCTGGCAAATGCCAAACTTCCTGCACGGTGTTGGGCTGTAAGCACAACCCCCACCTGTGGACGTCGGGCCCTCATACCACCCTCATGGAGTCTGTTTCTGACCCTTTGAGCAGACACATGCACATTTGTGGCCTGCTGGAGGTCATTTTGCAGGGCTCTGGCAGTGCTCCTCCTGCTCCTCCTTGCACAAAGGCGGAGGTAGTGGTCCTGCTGCTGGGTTGTTGCCCTCCTACGGCCTCCTCCACATCTCCTGATGTACTGGCCTGTCTCCTGGTAGCGCCTCCATGCTCTGGACACTACGCTGACAGACACAGCAAACCTTCTTACCACAGCTCGCATTGATGTGCCATCCTGGATGAGCTGCACTACCTGAGCCACTTGTGTGGGTTGTAGACTCCGTCTCATGCTACCACTAGAGTGAAAGCACCGCCAGCATTCAAAAGTGACCAAAACATCAGCCTAGGAAGCATAGGAAGTGAGAAGTGGTCTGTGGTTACCACCTGCAGAACCACTCCTTTATTGGGGGTGTCTTGCTAATTGCCTATAATTTCCACCTGTTGTCTATTCCATTTGCACAACAGCATGTGAAATTTATTGTCAATCAGTGTTGCTTCCTAAGTGGACAGTTTGACTTCACAGAAGTGTGATTGACTTGGAGTTACATTGTGTTGTTTAAGTGTTCCCTTTATTTTTTTGAGCAGTATAGTTTTCAAGCCCTGCCACATTCGACGAGCGTCAGAGCCGGTTTAGTAGGATTCAATCTTAATCCTTTATTGATGCTTTGCTTATTTGATGGTTCGTCTGAGGGCATAGCAGGATTTCTTATAAACATCCGGATTAGTGTCCCGTTCCTTGAAAGCGGCAGTTTTGGCCTTTAGCACGATGTGGATGTTGCTTGTAATCCATGGCTTCTGGTTGGGATTTATACGTACGGTCACAGTGGGGACGACGTCGTCGGCGCACTTATTGATGAAGCCGATGACTGTGCTAGCAAAACAGTCCTGTAGCGTATCATCCGTGTCATTTGACCACTTTTGTATTGAGCGAGTCACTGGTACCTCCTGCTTAATTTTTGCTTGTAAGCAAGAATCAGGAGGATATAATTATGGTCAGATTTGCCAAATAGGGGGCGAGGGAGAGCTTTGTATGCATCTCTGTGTGTGGAGTAAAGGTGGTCTAGAATTCTTTTCCTTCTTCTGGTTGCACATGTGACATGCTGGTAAGAATTTGGTAAAACTGATTTGAGTTTCCCTGCATTAAAGTCCCCGGCCACTAGGAGCGCCAGTTCTGGATGAGCATTTTCTTGTTTGCTTATGGCCTTATAGTGTTGGTTGAGTGCGGTCTTAGTGCCTTGGTCAGGGAGGTGACCAAGATCCCGATGGTAACTCTGACAGAGCTCCAGAGTTCCTCTGTGGAAATGGGAGAGCCTTCCAGAAGGACAACCATCTCTGCAGCACTCCACCAATCAGGCCTTTATGGCAAAGTGTGTAGACGGAAGCCACTCCTCAGTAAAAGGCACATGAAAGGCCGCTTGGAGTTGCCAAAAAGCACCTAAAGACTCAGACCATACCATGAGAAACAAGATTCTCTGGTCTGATGAAACCAAGATGGAACTCTTTGGCCTGAATGCCAATGCGTCACATTTGGAGGAAACCTGGCACCATCCCTACGGTGAAGCATGGTGGTGGCAGCATCATGCTGTGGGTTTGTTTTTCAGCGGCAGGGACTGGGAGACTAGTCAGGATCAAGGGAAAGATGAACGGAGAAAAGTACAGAGAGATCCTTGATGAAAACCTGTGCCAGAACTCTCACCACCTCAGACTGGGACGAATGGTCACCTTCCAACAGGGCAATGACCCTAAGCACACAGCCAAGGCAATTCAGGAGTGGCTTCGGGACAAGTCTCTGAATGTCCTTGAGATGCCCAGCCAGAGCCCAGACTTGAAACCTATCGAACATCTTTGGAGAGACGTGAAAATAGTTGTGCAGTGACGCTCCCTCTCCAACCTGACAGAGCTTGAGAGGATCTGCAGAGATGAATGGGGAAAACTCCCCAAATACAGGTGTGCCAAGCTTGTATTGTCATACCCAAGAAGACTCCAGGCTATAATCGCTGCCAAAGGTGCTTCAACAAAGTACTGAGTTAAAGTTCTGAATACTTATGTAAATATGATATTTGATTTTTATTTTTTTATTTGCATTTTCAAAAAAACTGTTTTGCTTTGACATTATGGGGTATTGTGTGTAGATTGATGAGGGAACATATGTTTTTAATCCATTTTAGAATATGGCTGTAACGTAACAAGATGTGGAAATAGTCAAGGGGTCTGGATACTTTCCGAAGGCACTGTAGGCTGTCCTCTGTCCTAGCACCCATAATGAGACGTGGCCTAAACTGTAAAATTTGTATTCTTGGCAAGTCAGTTAAGAACAAATTCTTATTTACAGGCTATGCTGGGCCAATTGTGTGCAGCCCTACGGAACTCCCAGTTACGGCCAGTTGTGATACAGCCTGGAATCAAACCAGGGTCTGTAGTAACACTTCTAGCACTGAGATGCAGTGCCTTAGACCACTGCGCCACTCGGGAGCCCTGAAATGTATGTAGTGTAACTACAGCTACGTTTAGACATGCAGCCCAATTCTGCTATTGTTTTCCACTAATTGGTCTTTCGACCAATCAGATCAGCTCGTTTGCCGATAATTGGGCAAAATATCATAATTGGGCTGCCTGTGTAAACGCAGCCAGGCATTGGGACTGTCTTTCAGATGAAAGAAGGACAGAAGTGTGTTAGTAGAGGGCCCAGCAGTGCATTAGCCTCACTTCCTCTCTCAGCACTTTGCTGCATCGATACTGAGTTGGTTGCCGTAGTGATAGGTCCCCTTGTGTATAGATAGTATTAACTAGCACAGGGTTTCCCAAACTGATGCAACTTGTGTTATCGACTGTACGTTTGTTCATCCCATGTGTAACGCAGTGTTGTTTTTGTCGCACTGCTTTGCTTTATCTTGGCCAGGTCGCAGTTGTAAATGAGAACTTGTTCTTAACTGGCCTACCTGGTTAAATAAAGGTGAAATCAAAATAAAACTGTAACTGACCCTTCCTCTTTCTAACACTGGTGAATGGTCTGCACTGTGACAACTTGCTGACACGCTGAATGTTGGTTTATTTTGGTAAATATTGTAATACATTGGAGTAATTAGATACCTAGCAACTTGATATAAGTAGCTTGATTATGAACAGCTTGTAAGAGCTGAATCTGTGACATTGACAACATGTAATTACACAGTTCCCTCTTTCTCCCTCTGTCTTGCTCTCTCTCTCTCTCTCTCTCTCTCTCTCTCTCTCTCTGTCTCTCTCCCTCTGTCTTGCTCGCTCTCTCTCTCTCTCTCTCTCTCCTCTCTCTCTCTCTGTCTTGCTCTCGCTCTCTCTCTCTCTCTCTCTTTCTCTCTGTCTAGCTCTCTCACTTATACTCACAAAAGTTCCAAAAGAATAAAGACATTTCAAATGTCATATTATGTATATATTTAATGTTGTAATGATGTGCAAATAGTTCAAGTACTAAAGGGAACATTTACAACGGTGTTTGTTCTTCACTGGTTGCCCTTTTCTTGTGGTAACAGGTCACATATCTTGCTTCTGTGATGGCACAATGTGGTATTTCACCCAAGGGATATGGGAGTTTATCAAAAATGTTATTTGTTTAACAAAAATGTGTGGGTCAGTGTAATCTGAGGGAATAATGTGCCTCTAATATTGTCATACAGGTGTTTAGGAAGTTTAGCTCAGTTTTCACCTCATTTTGTAGGCAGTGTGCACATATCCTGTCTTCTCTTGAGAGCCAGGTCTGCCCATGACGGCCTTTCTCAATAGCAAGGCTATGCTCACTGAGTTTGTACATAGTCAAAGCTTTCCTTAAGTTTGAGTCAGTCACAGTGGTCAAGTATTCTGCCACTGTGTACTCTCTGTTAAGGGCCAAATAGCATTCTAGTTTGCTCAGTTTTTTTGTTAATTCTTTCCGATGTGTCAAGTAATTATCTTTTTGTTTTGTCATGATTTGGTTGGGTCTAATTGTGTTGCTGTCCTGGGGCTCTGTGGGGTGTGTTTGTGTTTGTGAACAGAGCCCCAGGATCAGCTTGCTTAGGGGACTCTTCTCGGGGTGCATTCCTATATAGGTGATGGCTTTGTTATGGAAGGCTTGGGAATCGTTTCCTTTTAGGAGGTTATAAAATTTAACGGCTCTTTTCTGGATTTTGATAATTAGCAGGTATCGGCCTAATTCTGCTCTGCATGAATTATTGGGTGTTTTACGTTGCACACAGAGGATATTCTTGCCGAATTCTACATCTAGAGTCTCAATTTGGTGTTTGTCCCGTTTTGTGAACTCTTGGTTCGTGAGCGGACCCCAGACCTCACAACCAACAATAGCAAACATAACCTTGTCCTTTTCCAATAACTGATAACTGATTCAAGTACTTTTAGCCAGATCCTAATTGGTATGTCAAAAATGTTTTCCTCTTGATGGCATAACTTCCACAGCTTTGTGGAATGTATCTGTGGTTCTGATGTTTAGGCTGAGGTATGTATAGTTTGTGTGCTCTAGGGCAACGGTGTCAAGATGGAATTTGTTTTCGTGGTCCTGGCAACTGGACCTTTTTTGGAACTCCATTATTTACTGAGATTTATTGTCAGGGCCCAGGTCTGACTGAATCTGTGCAGAAGATCTAGGTGCTGCTGTAGGACCTCCTTGGTTGGGGACAGAAGCACCAGGTCATCAGCAAACAGTAGACATTTGACTTCATATTCTAGTAGGGTGAGGCCAGGTGCTGCAGACTGTTCTAGTGCCCTCGCCAATTCGTTGATATATATGTTGAAGAGGGTGGCACTTAAGCTGCATCCCTATCTCACCCCCCGGCCCTGTGGAAAGAACTCTCTTTCTCTCTCTCTCTGTACAGAGTCATGTGAAAGAGGAGGAGGAGGATGAGGACTTTTCCACAGAGGAGCAGGAGGAGGAAGAGGATGAGGACTGGGAGAATGCATTATCAGTGGAGAGGTTCGGGAACATCATCACTGACTCCGCGTTCAGTGGTGGAGAAAAAATGGGCCGCAACTACAACGAGAAGGATTTTGAGTGTAAGCCATTCACCAATCTTTAGTCTTCTTTATCTTCTCTGCTTTTGTAGAACACAGAGTAAACATTCCGTGAATGTCTGCTTACTAGTGTGGTCAAGATACCAGAATGTTTACTTCGATACTGATACCAGGTATACTGTCACAATACTCGAGACCATTACGATACGCCATACGTAAACAATACCACAACAAGAAAGAAGCCTAATTAGTTAAAGTCACAGAATGCACTTGCTCCAGACAGATAACCTCAGCTCCTACTCTGTTCAATTGTTGGGCATCTTGTGAGTTCAATATAATTTCATCGGAAAATGTTATGTACTCGTTTGTAGTTGAGACAGCCATGTATGCATTAATTTGGTCAACTGTACAATCATCCAATCAATGTGACTTGGTTTTTACCAATCTAACTACATAACAACATAATGGTAATAATGTATTTGAATGGTAAATCTCTATTGATAAACTGAGTAAATCAAGATGTAGACTAGGTCTATTCACAACACACGTGAATGCATATCATTCAATAGGAGTGTGTGCGTGCATATCATTCAATAGGAGTGTGTGCATGCATATCATTCAATAGGTGTTTGTGCATGCATATCATTCAATAGGAGTGTGTGCATGCATATCATTCAATAGGTGTTTGTGCATGCATATCATTCAATAGGAGTGTGTGCATGCATATCATTCAATAGGTGTTTGTGCATGCATATCATTCAATAGGAGTTTGTGCATGCATATCATTCAATAGGTGTTTGTGCATGCATATCATTCAATAGGTGTTTGTGCATGCATATCATTCAATAGGAGTTTGTGCATGCATATCATTCAATAGGAGTTTGTGCATGCATGTCATTCAATAGGAGTTTGTGCGTGCATGTCATTCAATAGGAGTTTGTGCATGCATATCATTCAATAGGTGTTTGTGCATGCATATCATTCAATAGGAGTTTTTGCATGCATATCGTTCAATAGGAGTTTGTGCATGCATATCATTCAATAGGAGTTTTTGCTTGCATATTATTCAGTATGAGAGTGTATGCATTGAGTTATTCAGCTTGTTTTAGCTGACAGCATGGGGCTACAGATGACAAATGACAACTACTATGAGAACATATTATTTTATTGAAGTGATCAACAACATTTGCATAGAAGAAGCAATCGCTTCTTTTATAAATGTGTGCGCTGTCTCTTTAAGAAAGTAATGACTTCATTTTCTAGGCAGAAAGTGGCTGTGGAATCTGACTTTGTGGCTATGGAATCTAGTGGAAACAAGATGATAGGCAAGGGAGATGAAGAACTGAATTTGTTTTTTGTGGCTAGGGAGACAAAGTTAAATAATTACTTTTTTGGTGACGATCAGCTTTAAAATCAGTATATTTTGCTTAATAGTTAGCATATTATCACAAACACAAAAGTACTAAGGTAGGGAATTCAGCTGTAAGCTAGCAAGGAAAGTTCACCTACAAAGCTAGAAGCTACCGGTATCTTCTTGCATTGTAAAGTGTTCTAGCCTGTAGGGACATTGTTTTGAGAACAGCAATGAACAGGTTCCATATTTCTACATGCCGTGTTGCATTATTTAAGTGTGTTAACTTCTGTGCAGAATGAGTGGAGAGCTAATGCAGCCCAGACTGCTCTAGCGATGAATGAGGTAGTGGAGCTCTTTGCTCTTCACGGGTTAAATGGACTGTGCTCTGAGACAGACATAATCCTTGTCACGTTCTGACCAGTATGAGGGTTATTTTGTTAGTGTAGGCTGGTCAGGACGTGGCAGAGGGTATTTGGTTTATGTGGTTTGGGGTGTGTGTATTATGTAGAGGGTAGTTGATTTATGTATTCCGGTTTTTTTTTGGTCACTGCTCTATGTTAGTCTATTTCTATGTTCTTTCTAGTTAGTCTGTTTCTATGTTTAGTTAATTGGGGTGTGGACTCTCAATTGAAGGCAGGTGTTGTCTAGTTGCCTTTGATTGAGAGTCCTATATATTAGGGTGTGTTTGTATTTGTGGGAGGTTGTCACTTGAATTGCTGTCTTGTGCCTTCAAGTCTGTCTTCGTTGTCCATCGTTTTGTTTTGTTTATGTAAGTGTTTATATTAAAGTTAATTATGAGCACTCAACCCGCTGGGCCTTGGTCCATTCCCGTCGTTACAATCCTCTTGATCACATGAGACAACATTTGAACGTAACAAAAATTCTAGTACCGTTTTATGAATTTTTTTAATCAACAAAGTACCAAAGTTTCGGTATACCGTGCAACACTACTGCTTACCCAGTTTTTTGGGGGTGTTCTCCATACTTTTTGGAATATCCGTTTTTGCCAACAGGAATGTGTTTTGGCTTAAAAATTATATTTTGGTATCACTTAAAGGAAGATTTTATCTCTATCAAATAATTTCTGGGTAGAAATTAAGTACCTTACTTTGTTTTCAATTAAAATGGTCAAAAAGAAAGACAAATAGCTTCTTAACAAAGAGCAATTTCTCAAGCAAGAATTTGACTAGGACTGTCTGGGAGTGGTCTGAGTGGAGAGGGGAAAACAGGAAACTAACTGTTCTTGGCAGAGAGGTTTGAAACTTTCTTTCTTCTTGGTTTATTAACTAATTTACTGCCTGCTGAGGACAAAACTCCACCCCGCCAAAACAGGCTGAATTTTCAGGCGGTCTTTTCAAACAGCTCTAACACTAAAAGGGCATTATCATCATTTTCACAATTTAACAGTATTATTCCAACCTCATTGTGTGGAAATATACGCTGAGCAAAAATATAAACACAACATGCAACAATTTCAAAGATTTTACTGAGTTACAGTTCAGTTGAAATAAATAAATTAGGCCCTGTTAAACAAACAGAGGAAAAGCTCAAACCAAGTTTATTCCACCACAGCTGGAATAACAGCTGCAAAGACAAAGACATGTTTAAACAAGCACATGTATTTATACCCTCCTACTAGGCGGAGTCAACTCCTTGCACATCTAGACAGCCAATACATCTCTGTTGCTAAGTCAGGAACTTAATTTGTTCCTCTCACTGGTGTAGTCATGGCCCCGCCTTCTGCTAGAACCTTCATGGGGGTGGAAATATATGTGTGTGGGATAGGACTCTTCCTTCTCACTTCATCTGACCTGACCTCGGGCCGAATTCCTTGCTCCTCCCTAATCCACGACTGTCCTACCTTATCAGTAACTGAAACCAGACCTCCATAGGATACATGAGATTTAATGGTAACATTTTTTAACAGAATGTAAACTTTCTACCTCCCCTTTCTCACTCAGTAACTTTCCATAGACCTAGTTATTATCCACCCTCCACTGACTCCAACACATACATTCCTTGTACATGTAAAGTAATCAATAAGTTATAGTATTGTAACATGAATTAGTATACTGCTAAAAAAAAATAAAGGGAACACTAAAATAACACATCCTAGATCTGAATGAATGAAATAATCGTATTAAATACTTTTTTCTTTACATAGTTGAATGTGCTGACAACAAAATCACACAAAAATAATCAATGGAAATCCAATTTATCAACCCATGGAGGTCTGGATTTGGAGTCACACTCAAAATGAAAGTGGAAAACCACACTACAGGCTGATCCAACTTTGATGTAATGTCCTTAAAACTAGTCAAAATGAGGCTCAGTAGTGTGTGTGGCCTCCACGTGCCTGTATGACCTCCCTACAACGCCTGGGCATGCTCCTGATGAGGTGGCGGATGGTCTTCTGAGGGATCTCCTCCCATACCAGGACTAAAGCATCGGCCAACTCCTGGACAGTCTGTGGTGCAACGTGGCGTTGGTAGATGGAGCGAGACATGATGTCCCAGATGTGCTCAATTGGATTCAGGTCTGGGGAATGGGCAGGCCAGTCCATAGCATCAATGCCTTCCTCTTGCAGGAACTGCTGACACACTCCAGCCACATGAGGTCTAGCATTGTCTTGCATTAGGAGGAACCCAGGGCCAACCGCACCAGCATATGGTCTCACAAGGGGTCTGAGGATCTCATCTCGGTACCTAATGGCAGTCAGGCTACCTCTGGCGAGCACATGGAGGGCTGTGCAGCCCGCCAAAGAAATGCCACCCCACACCATGACTGACCCACCGCCAAACCGGTCATGCTGGAGGATGTTGCAGGCAGCAGAACATTCTCCACGGCGTCTCCAGACTCTGTCACGTCTGTCACGTGCACAGTGTGAACCTGCTTTCATCTGTGAAGAGCACAGGGCGCCAGTGGCGAATTTGCCAATCTTGGTGTTCTCTGGCAAATGCCAAACGTCCTGCACGGTGTTGGGCTGTAAGCACAACCCCCACCTGTGGACGTCGGGCCCTCATACCACCCTCATGGAGTCTGTTTCTGACCGTTTGAGCAGACACATGCACATTTGTGGCCTGCTGGAGGTAATTTTGCAGGGCTCTGGCAGTGTTCCTCCTGCTCCTCCTTGCACAAAGGCGGAGGTAGCGGTCCTGCTGCTGGGTTGTTGCCCTCCTACGGCCTCCTCCACGTCTCCTGATGTACTGGCCTGTTTCCTGGTAGCGCCTCCATGCTCTGGACACTACGCTGACAGACACAGCAAACCTTCTTGCCACAGCTCGCATTGATATGCCATCCTGGATGAGCTGCACTACCTGAGCCACTTGTGTGGGTTGTAGACTCCGTCTCATGCTACCACTAGAGTGAAAGCACCGCCAGCATTCAAAAGTGACCAAAACATCAGCCAGGAAGCATAGGAACTGAAAAGTGGTCTGGGGTCACCCCCTGCAGAACCACTCCTTTATTGGGGGTGTCTTGCTAATTGCCTATAATTTCCACCTGTTGTCTATTCCATTTGCACAACAGCATGTGAAATTTATTGTCAACCAGTGTTGCTTCCTAAGTGGACAGTTTGATTTCACAGAAGTGTGATTGACTTGGAGTTACATTATGTTGTTTAAGTGTTCCCTTTATTTTTTTGAGCAGTGTATATTTCAATCTGGAATCCAACAGCGCTAATCTATGGATTTCACATGACTGGGAATACAGATATGCATCTGTTGTTCATAGATCCCTTAAAAAAAAGGTAGGGGCTGTCACATATACTCCCTTTCTGGCGCTCGAAGTCGCCAGTCTGCTTACTTTACCGCACACCTGTCACCATCGTTACGCGCACCAGCGCCTCGTCAGACTTCCCTTCCTGATTACCTTCCCTATAACTGTCACTCCCTTTGGCTCTTTGGTTCTCTCCCCAGGTGTTATTGACTCTGTTTTGTGTTCCATGTCTGTATGCTACTCGTGTTTCTTGTTTTGGTCTATGTTCATTTATTTATTAAATCCACTCCCTGTACTTGCTTCCCGACTCCCAGTTTACACGTTACAGGGGCGTGGATCAGAAGACCAGTCAGTACCTGGTGTGACCACCATTTGCCTCATGCAGTGCGACACATCTCCTTCGCATAGAGTTGATCAGGCTGTTGTGACATGGGCCCGTGAGTTATCATGCTGAAACATGAGGTGATGGCGGCGGATGAATGTCATGACAATGGGCCTCAGGATCTCGTCATGGTATCTATGTGCATTAAAATTGCCATTGATAAAATGCAATTGTGTTCATTGTCCGTATTTTATGCCTACCCATACCATTACCCCACCGCCACCATGGGGCACTCTGTTCACATCGTTGACATCAGCAAACCGCTCGCCCACGCGGCGCCATACACATGGTCTGCGTTTGTGAGGCCGGTTGGATGCACTGCCAAATTCTTTAAAATGACGTTGGAGGCGTTTTTGACACGCCTGTCAGGTGGATGGATTATCTTGGCAAAGGAGAAATGCTCACTAACAGGGATGTAAACAAATTTGTGCTCAAAATTTTATAGAAATATGTTTTTTGTGAGTATGTAAAAATCTTGGGATCTTTTATTTCAGCTCATAAAATCTACACTTTACATGTTGCATTTATATTTTTGTTCAGTGTATATAAAATATAGGAAAATTACATTTTTGACTGACACTGGGCCTTTAATTTAAGCGTGCAGTATAATTCTTTATAACTTGTTATAAGCATATGAGCCTTTGTAATATCAGGGGCATTTCTGTCTGTTCATCAACATTTCAATTGCTTTAAAATGTCTGGTATTTTGTCAGGATCTGTATGAGTTTTTTTTTACTGTCAGATAGTTCAAAAACGTTATAAAAGGGTTGGAACTGCTTATGACAAGTCTTGCATTCATTATGCCGGCAGACTTGGACGGTATTTTCACTTAAACGCCTACCATTCCTTTCACAGATCACCGGCACACCTTTCACCACACCCACCACCCGCTGTCCACCCATCTACCCCCACCCCAGCGCCTACGCAAGCGGGTGCTCAGCATGGACCGCAAACGCCGGCGCAAGAAGAAGCGCCAGAACAAAAAGACCTCCATGGCGCCCTCGGAGGTCACACCCACCATCCATGAGGTAGACGAGGAGGAGGAGGAGTCTGAGACAGAGGGGAGGGACCTGGCAGCCACGCCCACCGAGCAGGCCGACGACCAACAGCAGGTAACATAACAGAGAAATGTGTGATCATGTCTGACAGCTTATCAGAATACCTCTTTTTGTTATTGGTCATTTATTGTTTATAGAGTCCAATACAATGTTTGGAATGTTGCAAGTAGAAGTTTAGTTTATTAATTTGTTATATATTCATTCAGTGTATTCATTTGAAAGACACTCCAGAGAGAAATGTCTGTGACACATGACATGTTTTGGTCTCCTGTGTAGTATGAGACCTTTGACAAAGAGCAGGCAGTAGCTGACCCAAGAAAGATGAAGATCTGTTAGTACTAGTCTAACAGGTGCATGGAGAGAAAGAGTGTGCTTATCTTCCCATACTATTCATACTACAACTATTTGCACATTGTTGAAAACACTTAAGTAGGAAAGTCAGTTAAGAACATGTACAATGACGGCTAACCCGGCCAAACCCTACCCCAAACCCTATCAATTGTGCGCCACTCTATGGGACTCCCTTAGATTGCGGCGCCACTCGGGAAACGTCTTTATCCTTTTTGTTCTTCTCACTTTTGTTTATTTCAGTTGCTGAGAGAGAGAGAGAGAGAGAGAGAGAGAGAGAGAGAGATGCGCTAAGACCAATGTAACCAACTCCCTCTCCTCTTAGTTTAGCCTGGGGAGTGAGGAGAATTTGGGGCCGGCTGTCCCATTAACTTCATTCCACATGGAGAGCGAACAACAACATCCGCTGCCGGAGAAGGCCACACTGGCCACGGCAGAGGTGGTGGAGGGGGAGTTGGAAGAGGCACAACAGGACATTCGGGAGCAACCAGAGGATGAGGAGGGTGATGAAGAGTCCACCAACAGGTGTGCCCAGAATCAGATGTTTGGATGCATAAAGCAATGTGACGGTAGCTAGCAGGAGATTAGGTACAGTAACTTGGCTGTGTGGTGAAACAATGTTTTTTCAAATCAGCCAATTGTATGGATCACTTCAATATGCAGCAACCAGCAACCATCACTTATTTTGTTAGCAAAGCTCGCCGTAAGACACAAGGTGATACTAGGATGTAACTAGAAAGATGATAGGCTTCATGAATAGTGAACTAAGAAAACACAGAGCTAGAGTGCACTAAAAATAGTACAGTGCCTCCAATATTTATTTCGTATGACAGAGGTCGGTACTCAATATTTGAAGATATTTAAGGGCTCATCAAATAAATAGCCCAGCTCTTCCTACAATGCTCTTCATTTAAAAACTTCAAAAATTCAATGCTCATTTCTCCCGATTCTGGTAGATTTGTCTGTTTTTAAGTGAACATCTAAAAACAATCAAAACATTTATATGGCTTAAAAGGACACCTTGTGCCTGTCACCATCATGTCTCGTGTCCTAGATAGGATCTTTATGAGCAAACCTATCTGACTCATCAACACAGAGCTATGAGAATATGAATTATTTGGTAATGGATTGAATAATATATGCATTCATCCTGGGATGTCAGAGACTGTGTGGAGTCGAGGGTCATATTCATTAGGGCTCAACATAGAAAAATATTTTGCAACGGAAACAAAAAATGTAAATTTCTTATTGGACAACTCCAGGTAGTCCCTCCCTTTTTCATTCTATTTTCTTCCGCTTGGAGCCTAATGAATACAACCCAGGTACTTGTTTCCCTCTCTGCAGGGCGGTTAATCTCGCTGATTTATTATTATTGCAGCAGAAAAAAAGGAACGTAGTCACAATGTCATGTAATGTTATGCTATTGTAGCCTGAGTTAAAGCAGCCAACGATTCACCGGGTGAGGAAGCCGGTGTTGCAGTGCTGTGCTGTGTTCTGGTGCCCTCTGTTGCATGATGGACCACACTACACCCAACAATCTGACCCCTCCCAGATTATCCATACTGTGTTTGTGTTTGTGTGTGTGTGCCAGTCAAGATGTTTGTTTGTATAGACTGAGTTGACGTTTGATACCATGTTCATTTTAAAAAAGGATTTAGTAGATTCTGGAGTTTTAACACTTTGGGACAAAAAACTCATATTCACAACTGGTTTATGGCTGATGGTCCTTCATGATTTTTATTTATTTATTTTATGTAACCTTTATTTAACTAGGCAAGTCAGTTAAGAACAAATTCTTATTTACAATGAATGCCTGGCAAATGCCTGGGATTAAAAAGAAAAATAAATTAAATAAAAATATAGGACAAAACACACATCATGACAAGAGAGACAACACTACATAAAGAGAGACCTAAGACAACAGAGCATGGCGGTAACACATGACAACACAGCATGGTAGCAACACAGCATGGTAGCAACACAACATGGTAGCAACACAGCATGGTAGCAACACAACATGGTAGCAACACAACATGGTAGCAACACAGCATGGTAGCAACACAACATGGTAGCAGCACAACATGGTAGCAACACAACATGGTAGCAACACAACATGGTAGCAGCACAACATGGTAGCAACACAACATGGTAGCAACACAGCATGGTAGCAGCACAAAACAGGGTACAAACATTATTGGGCAAAGACAACAGCACAAAGGGCAAGAAGGTAGAGACAACAATACATCACACACAGCAGCCACAACTGTCAGTAAGAGTGTCCATGATTGAGTCTGAATGAAGAGATGGAGATAAAACTGGTAGTTGATAGTTGACACAATGGATAACCGATAGTTGACATACTTCAAAAGCAAACGTTTGAAGAATCAAATACAATATGATCTCTATGATGGGTTCTCACACATACTCAAGTGATCCCGCTGCACTCTCTGTGATCCCCCCCTGTGTTCCCCTCCCCAGGTGCCCCCCCTCTGCGGACCCCCCTAGCATGACCACCCGAGGCTGGTTCAGGAGGAATCCTCTCCACACTGCACCGCGGACCAGTTACGACCTGCGGGAGCGCGTCTGTATCGGCAGCATGACTGCCATGGAAACAGCCGTGTACCGAAAGGTGCCCACCGACGAGGCTGAGGCTCAGATGTTGGCTAGCGCCGACCTGGACGACATGAAGAGTAAGACACACACATACACACTAGAGAGAACGGACCGTTCCCAAATCAACCCCTTTAGCCCACCCTCCTGCTGGTGAGCAACCCTCCTGCGGCCCTAATCTACCACACCTGATTCTACTAATCAGTTGCTTATCGGGACTTTGGTTGAATCGGGTGTATTTATGTAGGGCTGGAGCAAAAGCCTGCATACCCAGCTGCTAGAGGAGGGTTGACCACCCCTGCCTGGTGTAGACCCTTTTTCCTGAACAAGGGCATACCATTTTTAATGAAAGTAGAGGGTAAAGGTAGTGTCATTTAATACAAAGTAACGTTGGTGGCAGGTTTAAATAAAAATGCATACCTTGAGACTTGGAACTTAGTAAATATATTTTAACCAAACCCTTGGGTTCCTCATTTGGTGCCTCTTGATGGACAGACCCAGTTAGCATCCTTTACGCCTGACAAAGGCAGGTTGCTCCAATTGGATGCCATGCTCCAGTTGCCTTCCCAGCTGTTCTGCTGTGGGAGATTGAGGGTGACAGTTTGAAGCAGGTCTGAGTACAGGGATGAAATATCAAATATCAATCACTTACCCCGCAGGATTGATGTACTGTAATAATGCCTCAGTAGATAAGTCTGGCAATATGTTTAATGATACTGTACTGTATTACCATAGTTCATATTCTTGAACGTAAGAAGTGGAGGGAAAATCTGCTAGTTTAGGGCACCCTCTATTGACGTAACAATATAGGACATATCTGTCTAATATATCATCTGTGTGATATTCTATTTAAGGTATATGTCCTTATGTGAGAGTGTAATACATGGTGTTGCTATGTTTTAGTACTAGGATATACTGTGATTTGATAGGGTGGATATGTGAATACTGGGATTTGATACGGTGGATATGTGAATCAAAAGGGACAGAAATAAGACAGCAAAATCGATCTGTGAATGTTGAGAACATTTGCTATGTGTGAATGACTACAGACCCGTGAACGCTACAGACCCGGGTTCGATCCCAGGCTGTGTCACAACTGGCCGTGACCGGGATTCCCACAGGGCGGCACACAATTGGCCCAGTGTCGTCTTATAGCGCTATGGCGACTCCTTGTGGCGGGCTGGCTGACTTCGGTCGTCAGTTGAACGGTTTTTCCTCCGACACATTGGTGCGGCTGACTTCTGGGTTAAGGGTGCGGGTGTTAAAAAGTGAGGTTATGGCGGGTCAACTTTCGGAGGAGGCATGACCGACCTTCACCTTTCTCGAGCCCGTTGGGGAGTTGCAGCGATGAGACAAGATCGTATTTGGATATCACAAAATTGGGGAGAAAAGGGGGGTACATTTTTTTTCAAGAATGTGTGCTTGTGTCTGTTCACTAGCCAGTGCAAGCGTGGGCATTTGGGAGGTGGGATGCTTGTCTACTGGCCTGTAGGAGTGGTGGTATGTATGATGTTAGGCCCTTGGGAAGGGAATGCTACAGTATATGAGTGTGGAAATCAGGAAGCTGATACGCTTGTTGTTGTTTACTGTCCCTCACACAGATGAATGTCAGGGGGCTTGTGCTTGTTTGCCAGACTGTGCAAGTGTCATTGTTTGGGGGTGAGAGTTTTGTTTAGGACCTGTTTGAGTGTTGGTCTGGGGAACACATGGCAGGAAACTGGCCTGTCTCAAGAGAGCAATCGAGAGAGAAATAAACCAAAGAGAGACACAAATAGAGCGAGAGATACAGACCAGAGAGAGAGAGAGAGAGAAAGACAGAGGCAGGAACCTGGACTGTCATCCTACAAGAAACATGGTATAGAGGAGATGGACCCACTGGTTGCCCTCTAGGTTACAGAGAGTTGGTAGTCCCATCCACCAAACTACCAGGTGTGAAACAGGGAAGAGACTCAGGGGGTATGCTAATTTGGTATAGAGCAGACCTAACTCACTCTATTAAATTAATCAAAATAGGAACATTTTACATTTGGATAGAAACTCAAAAGGAAATTATCGCAACATAGAAATATGTTCTCATGTGTGCTACCTATATCCCCCCACTAGAATCCCCATATTTTAATGAAGACAGCTTCTCCATCCTAGAGGGGGAAATCAATCATTTCCAGGACCAGGGACATGTACTAGTCTACGGTGACCAAAATGCCAGAAATGGACAAGAACCTGACACCCTGAGCACACAGGGTGACAAACACCTGCCTGGAGGTGACAGCATTCCCTCCCCCATATGCCCCCCCCCCCCCCCCCAGACACAAAACGGGTCACAACTCCTGCAGCTCTGTCACACGCTGGGTATGTACATAGTCAATGGTAGGCTTCGAGGGGACTCCTACGGTTGGTACACCTATAGCTCATCTCTTGGCAGTAGTACTGTAGACTACTTTATCACTAACCTCAACCCAGAGTCTCTCAGAGCGTTCACGGTCAGCCCACTGACACCCTTATCAGATCACAGCAAAATCACAGTCTACTTGAATAGAGCAATACTCAGTCATGACGCATCAAAGCCAAAGGAACTGCATCATGTAGATGGATGGAAAATAGTGTAAAAGCCAATTAGGCAACAACAAATTCAATCCCTTTTAGACAACGTAATAAATCATTTCAATGTAATTGAAGATTCCATACAATCTAACCACTTCTGGGAAAATTGGAACAAACTAAACAAACAACAACACGAAGAGTTATCTATCCAAAATGGAGATTAAACCACTTCTCCAATCTTTTTGTACCTATAACAAAGAACAAACAGCAAAAACATATACATGATCAAATACAAATCTTAGAATCAACTATTAAAGACTACCAAAACCCTCTGGATTCTCCAATTACATTGAATAAACTACATGACAAAATACCAACCCTCCAAACCAAAAAGGTTTGAATATCCTCAATAAAATTATAAAATATACAGACTACAAATTCCAATTGTCTATACTTAAACTCTGTAACATCATCCTCAGCTCTGGCATCTTCCCCAATATTTGGAACCAAGGACAGATCATCCCAATCCACAAAAGTGTGAGACAAATTTTACTCTAATAACTACCGGGGGATATGCGTCAACAAAAACCTTGGGAAAATCCTCTGCATTATCAATCGTACATTTCCTCAGTGAAAATAATATACTGAGCAAATGTCAAATTGGCTTTTTACCAAATTACCATATGACAGACCATGTATTCACCCTGCACACCCTAACTGACAAACAAACAAACCAAAACAAAGGCAAAGTCTTCTGATGCTTTGTTGATTTAAAAAAGCTTTTGACTCAATTTGGCATAAGAGTCTGTTATACAAATTGATGGAAAGTGGTTTTGGGGGAAAAACATACAACATTATAAAATCCATGTACACAAACAACAAGTGTGCAGTTAAAACAGGGCTGTAGAGTGCAGCTTGAGCCCCACCCTCTTCAACATACTGTATATCAACAAATTGGCAAGGGCACTAGAACAGTCTGCGCGCCCGGCCTCACCCTACTAGAATGTAAAGTCAAATATCTACTGTTTGCTGATGATCTAGTGCTTCTGTCCCCAACCAAGAAGGGCTTACAGCAGCACTTAGATCTTCTGCACAGACTCTGTCAAACCTGGGCCCTGACACTAAATCTCAGTAAGTCAAAAATGTTCCAAAAATGTTCCAAAAAATATCCAGTTGCCAGGACCACAAATACAAATTCCATCTAGACACCATTGTCCTAGATGGAACTCGGCCTAAACATCAGCGCCACAGGTAACTTCCACAAAGCTGTGAATGATCTGAAAGACAAGGAAAGAAGGGCTTTCTACGCCATCTAAAGGAACATAAAATTCAACATACCAATTAGGATTTGGCTAAAAATACTTGAATCAGTTATAGAACCCATTGCCCTTGATGGTTGTGAGGTCTGGATTCCGCTGACCTATCAAGAATTCACAAAATGGGACAAACACCAAATTGAGACGCTGCATGCAGAATTCCGCAAAAATATCCTCTGTGTCCAACGTAAAACACCAAATAATGCATGCAGAGCAGAATTAGGCCGATACCCGCTAATTATCAAAATCCAGAAAAGAGCCGTTAAATTCTACAACCACCTAAAAGGAAGTGATTCCCAAACCTTCCACTTACAGAGATATTAACCTGGAGAAGAGTCCCCTAAACAAGCTGGTCCTGGGGCTCTGTTCACAAACACAAACAGACCCCACAGAGCCCCAGGATAACAACACAATTAGCCCCAACCAAATCTTGAGAAAACAAAAAGATAATTACTTGACACATTGGAAAGAATTAACAATTTTTTTTGCAAACTAGAATATTTGACCCTTAACAGAGAGTACCCAGTGGCAGAATACCTGTCCACTTTGACTGACCCAAAATTAAGGAAAGCTTTAACTATGTACAGACTCAGTGAGCATAGCCTTGCTATTTGAGAGGCCGCAATAGGCCGACCTGGCTCTCAAGAGAAGACAGGCTATGTGCACACTGCCCACAAAATGAGGTGGAAACTGAGCTGCACTTTCTAACCTGCCAAATGTATGACCATATTAGATACACGTATTTCCCTCAGATTACACAGACCCACAAAGAATTGTAAAACAAATCCGTTCTTGATAAGCTCCCATATAAATGAGGTGAAATACTACAGTGTGCAACCACAGCAGAAAGATGTGTGACCTGTTGCCAAAAGAAAATGGCTACCAGTGGAGCTAAAACACCATTTTATATTTATCTGTTTATTTATCTTTACTTTCATACTTCAACGATTTTCGCATTGTTACAACACTGTACATATCCAATAATATAGCATTTGAAATGTCTATATTATTTTACAAATGTTGTAAGTGTAATGTATACTGTTAATTTCTGATTGTTTATTTCCATTTTGTTTATTGTCTATTCCACTTGCTTTGGCAATGTAAACATACAGTATGTTTCCCATGCCAAAAAAGCCCTTCGAATTTAATATAGATAGACCGGAGAGAGAGAGAGAGAGCGAGTGAGAGAAACAGACCAGAGAGGGAGACATAAAGATCAGAGAGCGAGAGAGAGACATACAGATCAGAGAGAGAGAGAGAGAGAGAGAGAGAGAGAGAGAGAGAGAGAGAGAGAGAGAGAGAGAGAGAGAGAGAGAGAGAGAGAGAGAGAGAGAGAGAGAGAGAGAGATGGACCCACTGGTTGCCCTCTAGGTTACACAGAGAGAGAGAGAGAGAGATGCAGAGATAGAGGGATGCAGAGAGAGAGGGATGCATAGCAGAGAGAGAAAATACTTGAATCAGTATCATGTTTATTGTACATTTTTTATTGTTTATTTCACTTTTATTTATTATCTATTTCACTTGCTTTGGCAATGTAAACGTTCCCATGCCAATAAAGCCTTTTGAATTGAAATTGAAATTGAATTGAGTGAGAGAAAGGGAGAAAGAAAGAGAAAGACGGAGAATATATTTGATTGCATTCTCAATGCCATCAACACCTTTTGAATGTAATTTAATTGGGAGAAAGCGAGGGAGAGTAGATGGACCATTTTGGCAAATAGATGGGCAGCACTCTCTGGTCTATCCCATGATCCTGCGGCAATAATTAACACAAGAGATCAGTGGTCGATTCTCCTTGACAGCGACCCTGCCCCAGGCTCTTCCTGCTTTTACCCACCCAGCATGGGAAGCATTGACCGGCCACTCAGACTAGATTAAATAGAAACAGAAACAGACAAGCTATCAGATGTAGGGGACGGACAGATTTCAGGCTATACCGCATATATCCATTAGCTCATGTATTTTCCACCTCTTCCACTTCGATGAGTCCATATTGTTATTCAGTCACAGCACACAGTAGTGTATTTATCATGCAGGATGATAGTTTAATGTGGTACTGGTTGATGGTTTGATGTTTCGTGATGGTTAACTGACATTATGTAAGCCATAGAATAGATTTTTGTAACAGGACATAACTTTCATTAATTACTATTCCAAACAAATGAAACTTCTCCGCGTGACCATTGACTGGTTTGACTTGTTCAGCAGTCTCGTCGCAGTAAAACATCCACTATAGTACTGCAGTTTAATCTAGTACTGCAGCAGTCATGACAACCGTTTCAAATGTTGACAGAGGTTTGCCCTGTTTTGCCCAAGGCACTGTGAGTTCCATTGCCCCACTGAGAGTGTACTTGTTCGTTCACTGTAAGTAACATGGCTGATGTGGGCTACCAATGGCTGATGTTGGCTAACAGGGCTCATGCTTGACACAGTGTTATGGAACAAGCTTGCTTTGAAGCATAACCAACTTGTGCTTATGTTCAGAATGCCTCTAAGCAAGTGAAACACACATACACATACGCACACACACACACACACACACTGTAAACACAGGTTTGAAGAAAGGTCAGTGTTCAACTCAGGTACCCGTTGTGGGCGAAGGATGACAGGACATTAGAAGTAATCACTGTTTCCATGGAGACAGTGCTGGAGACAGGCTCTTGCTCCTAACCAGAGTTCCATTCTGTACAAAGGCAGTATGACTACTGTTTTTCTGTCTGTGTCTGTGATAGGGTATAATGCATTTCTCAGTTGTTTGGATGTTTTCTGAGAGAAGAAGAGAGCTTTCACTTCCCTGTTTTTATTGAGCCTCTGATTTAGCCTTGACTGTGCTCCTGCTGCCTGCCCTGGCTGTGACGGGGTGCCATGGAAACCAAAACGGGGGTGCGTCACCCCACCCGCATGCCCCGCCTCATCCCAGCATCTATCCCAGGATCAATGGACGGCCGGCATCACGGAAACTGTTGAATTAGCCCAATAGATTAGAGGAAGGTCTGAAAACAAGTGCAGCAGTTTGTATCAATATTTATTTTTGGAGTGACAGCTTGAGCCAGTCTGCTGCTGAATCGTGCCCAGCCTAAATCTACTAGAGAAACCACTACTACCTCTGTCTACGCCACTGAGAGGACAGCAGCAGTGTGACATTTCTCTTCCGCTTTTGAGTTTGATTGGGATGCTAAGAAGATAAATGTCTGTTTTTAGTCTTTTTTTGTCAGCTTTTTTATCCCAAACCGTTATCTAGAGTGGATTTCCAGTGACAGCAGATACTTCATAAGAGGACCTATTTATAGTAGTCTGCAGAGTGGACATAGCCTTTTGGTGACCAGCAGCCACTACTTCAGCTTGGCTTGTGCTGCAGCTTCTGTTCCTGACGAATATCAACCCCATCAAAACACAGAACCGCTCTCTGGTTCCGTGAGGCTCAGGCTTGGATAACAGCTAACACCAACCAACGGTGAGAAGCTGCAGGTGAGAGAACGCCAGAACCCTGGATGAGCAGGGCGCCCACCCGGAGTGGGGTGGGGAAGAGGCACCACAGACACCGTCAAAGACCCAGGAGATGACAGACCCCATGGGGCAGGAGAACCAGGGACCACCAGCCCCCTGTCCAGAGGTGATGGTGGGGGAAAAACACCCAAAAACCAAGACGACCACCAACATTCTCACACCAGGGACCTTGGGCACCCCACACCAGCGCCTCTCTGTGAACCACCGGCACAACGAGGGAGCAGAGGTGGTGCACCGCGCCTCTCAGTTCAACATGGAGGGCTTGGAGGACTTTGAGGAGTTTGTGTTGAATTTTGACGATTATGACCTGCTTGAATCCATCCATGACCACCTGGGGTCCCCTGAGGACGCAGCCCCCCTGGAGCCCGACCATGACCAGCTGGGGTCCCCTGAGAACCCAGAACCCTTGGGACCCATCAGTAAGTACCAGAGCTCCCACCCCCCCAGAGGGAAGCAATGTGTGGCCATGGAAGAATGGGAAACACTTACCATTACGTTGATCTTCATTTAGGCTAGGGTAACTGTATAAGGAAATGACAATCATACATAGATTATGTTGCTGCTAGTTACTCTGGCAGAGTTCTATGAAATGTGATTGTATGATTTAATCACGAATGAGGAGTCAGTGTGTGATAACCTTTTTTGTTTGGTATACTGTTTCCAGATAAGCATGTCTGATGTAAAGTATAACTGTTGATATATCTAGTTACTATTTGCTTAATTGTTTTTTTTTTCATTGATATACACTGGATTTTTGAAACACATTATTGCAGCGTTTCTCAAACTCTGTCCTCGGTGCACCAAGGGTTACATGTCTTTTTAATCAGCTGTGTAGTGCTAGGCCAAAATGTGCAGCCCTTGGGATCCCGAGAACCAAGTTTGGGAAACCCTGCATTATTGGTACACTTAATTGTTTCCCTTGGCAATAAACACTGTATCTCTGTTTACAGACATGCATCATAATTCCCATTCACTAATGTACTTCAGAGCAACTCCAGCATTCCAGTAATATTACATAGCTGTTTCCATACTAACATTTTTTTTACATTTTTTTTTTAGTCATTTAGCAGACGCTCTTATCCAGAGCGACTTACAGTAGTGAATGCATACATTTCATTTCATGCATTTATTTTTTCATTTTTTTTTGTACTGGCCCCCCGTGGGAATCGAACCCACAACCCTGGCGTTGCACACACCATGCTGGCGTTGCAAACACCATGCTCTACCAACTGAGCCACAGGGAAGGCGAGTGTGAGTCTGACGTGATGGAATAGCACTCTGCCCTTTTGGTGGAAAGCCCTGACATTGGCGATTGATTGGGGAGAATTCAGAGTTGTTTTCATTGATTTGTATGTAGAAACAAACAGAAGCTAATTAATGCCAATGCTTGGTTGGCCTTGCAATGGTGGTGTGGAAATCAAAGCTCTCTCAAGTCCTGGGTCATGGGTGAATTGGCACCCTCTCTACCTCTCGTCGTTCCCTGCTAACCTATTGATCACGTGGCCCATGTTTGGCCCTGGGGGGCCTCTCCACTTACTGAACTGGAAAGATATCCCATTGACAAACTGTACTGCTGTTTTTCTGACTACCATTGGATTGGGACACACTGGTATTCTGCAGAAGTGCTGTGAGGGTTAGCTAGGTGCTGGTCACTATGACATTGTAGCAAAGAGGAGACTGGTGGGAGGAGCTATACGAGGATCGGCTCATTGTAATGGCTGGAATGTAATTAATGGAACGGTATCAAGCACATCAAACATATGGAAACCACGGTTGACTCCGTTCCAATGAGCCCTTCCTCATATAGCTCCTCACACCAGCTTCCTCTGATGTAGCGCTGCTGTACAACGATGGATAGAATGGACATGAAGCACAAGCTCCTAAAGATCTCCTCAGCGAGAGAGAGAGAGAGAGAGAGAGACAGAGACAGAAAGAGAGAGAGGGGGAGGGGAAACAGGAGAGGGAGAGAGACAGAAAGAGAGAGAGAGGGGGAGGGGAAACAGGAGAGAGAGAGAGAGACAGAAAGAGAGAGAGAGAGGGAGGGGAAACAGGGAGAGAGAGAGAGAGAGAGAGAGAGAGAAAACCAAGGCCTGATCATCCAAATTGACAAAAAGAAAAAGCAAAGTCTTCTCATTTGTTGATTTTTAAAAAAATTATTTGACTCAATTTGGTTTGAGGGTCTGCTATACAAATTCATGGCAAGCGTTGTTGGGGGGAGGGAAGCATATGACATTATAAAATCAATGTACTCAAACAACAAGTGTGCAGTTAAAATTGGCAATAAACACACAGATGTCTTTCCTCAGGGCCATGAGATGAAACAGGGATGCAGCTTGAGCCCCACCCTCTTCAACATATATATCAATGAATTGGCAAGGGCTAATTAACTAGAACAGTCTGCAGCCCCCAGCCTCACCCTACTGGAAAGGCCGGGTGTCTAGTGTTTGCAGATTATCAGACTTGAGCCATGACACTGAATCTCAGTAAGACAAAAATAATGCTATTCCAAAAAAGGTTCAGTAGCCAAGACAACAAATACACATTCTATCTAGACACCGTTGCTCTACAACACACAAAGAATTACACCTACCTCAGCCAAAACATCAAAACCACAGGTAACTTTCTCAAGGCCGTGATCGATCTAAGAAACAAGGCAAGATGGGCCTTCTGTACCATCAAAAGGAACATAAAGCTCAACATCCCAATTAAATCCTTGGCAATGTACAGACTCAGTCAGAATAGTATTGCTATTGAGAAAGGCTGCTATAGGCATGCCTGGCTCTAGAGATGACAGGCTATGTGCCCACTGCCCACAAAATGAGGTGGAAACTGAGCTACATTTATTTTTATTATTATTCCCCCCCCCCCCCCAATTTCGTGGTATCCAATTGGTAGTTTGCCTCTCCCGTACGGACTCGGGAGAGGCAAAGCTCGAGAGCCGTGCGTCCTCCGAAACACAATCCAGCCAAGCCGCACTGCTTCTTGACACAATGCCTGCATAACCCGGAAGCCAGCCGCACCAATGTGTCAGAGGAAACACCGTACACCTGGCGACCATGTCAGCGTGCATTGCGCCCGGCCCTCCACAGGAGTCGCTAGAGCGCGTGGGAAAAGAACATTTTACATTTACATTTAAGTCATTTAGCAGACGCTCTTATCCAGAGCGACTTACAAATTGGTTCATTCACCTTATGATATCCAGTGGAACAACCACTTTACAATAGTGCATCTAAATCTTTTAGGGGGGGGGGGGGTTAGAAGGATTACTTTATCCTATCCTAGGTATTCCTTAAAGAGGTGGGGTTTCAGGTGTCTCCGGAAGGTGGTGATTGACTCCGCTGTCCTGGCGTCGTGAGGGAGCTTGTTCCACCATTGGGGTGCCAGAGCAGCGAACAGTTTTGACTGGGCTGAGCGGGAACTGTGCTTCCTCAGAGGTAGGGAGGCGAGCAGGCCAGAGGTGGATGAACGCAGTGCCCTTGTTTGGGTGTAGGGCCTGATCAGAGCCTGAAGGTACGGAGGTGCCGTTCCCCTCACAGCTCCGTAGGCAAGCACCATGGTCTTGTAGCGGGTGCGAGCTTCAACTGGAAGCCAGTGGAGAGAGCGGAGGAGCGGGGTGACGTGAGAGAACTTGGGAAGGTTGAACACCAGACGGGCTGCGGCGTTCTGGATGAGTTGTAGGGGTTTAATGGCACAGGCAGGGAGCCCAGCCAACAGCGAGTTGCAGTAATCCAGACGGGAGATGAAAAGTGCCTGGATTAGGACCTGCGCCGCTTCCTGTGTGAGGCAGGTTCATACTCTGCGAATGTTGTAGAGCATGAACCTACAGGATCGGGTCACCGCCTTGATGTTAGTGGAGAACGACAGGGTGTTGTCCAGGGTCACGCCAAGGTTCTTAGCACTCTGGGAGGAGGACACAATGGAGTTGTCAACCGTGATGGCGAGATCATGGAACGGGCAGTCCTTCCCCGGGAGGAAGAGCAGCTCCGTCTTGCCGAGGTTCAGCTTGAGGTGGTGATCCGTCATCCACACTGATATGTCTGCCAGACATGCAGAGATGCGATTCGCCACCTGGTTATCAGAAGGGGGAAAGGAGAAGATTAATTGTGTGTCGTCTGCATAGCAATGATAGGAGAGACCATGTGAGGATATGACAGAGCCAAGTGACTTGGTGTATAGCGAGAATAGGAGAGGGCCTAGAACAGAGCCCTGGGGGACATCAGGGCTCTGCCGGCCAAACCCTCCCCTAACCCAGACGACGCTGGGCCAATTGTGCGCCGCTCCATGGGTCTCCCGGTCACCGCCGGCTGTGACAGAGCCTGGACTCAAACCCAGAATCTCTAGTGGCACAGTTAACACTGGGATTGAGCTACATTTCTTAACCTCTTGCCAAATGTATGACCATATTAGAGACACAGATCACACAGACCCACAAATAATTTTAAACAAATCAAACATTCATAAACTCCCATATCTGTTAGTGTAAATACCGCAGTGTGCCATCACAGCAGCACGATGTGTGGATGGATCGTTACCATGACAAAAGAGCAACCAGAGGAGCAGAAACAACATTGTAAATAAAACCTATATTTATCTGTTTCTTTCTTGTCCATTTCGTACTTAAACTACTTGCACATTGTTACTTTTTTCCCTCACTGTACAGTGTTGTATTTGATCCCCTGCTGATTTTGTACGTTTGCCCACAAACAAACAAATGATCAGTCTATAATTTTAATGGTAGGTATTTTTGAACAGTGAGAGACAGAATAACAACAAAAAAATCCAGAAAAACGCATGTCATAAATGTTATAAATTGATTTGCATTCTAATGAGGGAAATAAGTATTTGACCCCCTCTCAATCAGAAAGATTTCTGGCTCCCAGGTGTCTTTTATACAGGTAACGAGCTGAGATTAGCTTGTTACCTGTATAAAAGACACCTGTCCAAAAAAGCAATCAATCAATCAGATCGGCGATATTACGAGGCACTATACCAACCACGAGGCAAGTGCGAGAGGCAGCCCCAAAAATGTTTTTTTTGGGGGGGGCACACGGGGAGATTGGTAGAGTCAGGGTGGAGACCTGAGCCAACTCCTCGTGCTTACCGTGGGGAGCGAGTGACGAAGCAAGCACCGTGTTATGCGGTGATGCGCACTGTGTCGCCAGTGCACATTCACAGCCCGGTGCAATCTGTGCCCGTGCCCCGCATTTGTCGAGCTAGGTTGAGCATTCAGCCAGGAAGTGTGGTGCCAGCTCAGCGCTCCTGGTCTCCAGTTCGCCTTCTCGATCCAGGATATCCTGCGCCGGCTCTGCGCACTGTGTTGCCAGTGCGTATTCACAGCCCAGTGCGTCCTGTGCCAGCGCCCCACATTTGCCGGGCGAAAGTAAGCATCCAGCCAGGACGGGTTGTGCCAGCTCTACGCTCGAGACCTCCAGTGCGCCTCCACAGCCCAGTATATCCTGTGCCTGCCCCACGTACCCGGCCTCCAGTGAGTCTATCCAGCCTGGTATGCCCTGTGCCTGCTCCTCGCTCTTGCCCTGACGTGTGTGTCACCAGTCTGGCACCACCTGTGCCAGCTCCACGCATCAGGCCTCCAGTGCGCCTGCCAAATCCGGCGTGTCCTGTTCCTGCTTCCCACACTCGCCCTGAGGTTCGTGTTACCAGTCTGGCGCCACCTGTGGCAGCCCCACGCATCAGGCCTCCAGTGCGCATTCCCAGTCCAGAGCTTCCGGCGACAGTTCCCAGTCCAGAGCTTCCAGCGACGTTTTACAGTCCAGAACCTCCTGAGACGGCCCGCAGTCCGGAACCTCCTGAGACGGCCCGCAGTCCGGAACCTCCTGAGACGGCCCGCAGTCCGGAACCTCCTGAGACGGCCCGCAGTCCGGAACCTCCTGAGACGGCCCGCAGTCCGGAACCTCCTGAGACGGCCCGCAGTCCGGAACCTCCTGAGACGGCCCGCAGTCCGGAACCTCCTGAGACGGCCCGCAGTCCGGAACCTCCTGAGACGGCCCGCAGTCCGGAGTCTTCAGCGACGGTCCGCAGTCCGGAGTCTCCAGCGGGGGTCCTCAGTCTGGAGTCTGCAGCGGCGGTCCGCAGTCCAGAACCTCCAGCGGCGGGATGCAGTCCAGAACCTCCGGTGATAATCCACGGTCCGGGTCCTTTGGCGATGATCCAGGGTCCGGTGACACAAAAGCGGAGAGATCAGCGGGCGGAGCGGGGGTTACGCCCCGAACTGGAGCCGCCTCCTCTGCTGGAGGATCCGCGGGATGAGAAGGTTCTGTGTACTGCCATAGACATTAGTCACCCTCCCTAAACCTCCTTTTTTTTTCGTGTTTGTTTAGGTGTGTTCGGAGTCCGCACCTTTGGGGGGGGGGGGGGGGTACTGTCACATCCTGACCATAGAAAGCTGTTATTTTCTATGGTAGACTAGGTCAGGGCTTGACAGGTTTTTTTTCTAGTTTAGATTTTCTATGTTGTTATGTTCTAGTTTTTGTATTTCTATTTTGGGTTTTGTTTGGGATGATCTCCAATTAGAGGCAGCTGGTCATCATTGTCTCGAATTGGAGATCACACTTAAGTAGGTGTTTTTCCCACCTGGGTTTGTGGGAGATTGTTTTTGAGTACGTGTATGTTAACTCTTCGTCACGGTTTGTTGTTTTTGTTTATTCCGTTTATTTTGTATGTATTGCATAGTTTAACAGTTCAATAAAATATGTGGAACGATAATCACGCTGCACTTTGGTCCGCTTCATCCTACAACAACCGTGACAGATCATTTCTTTGTCAGTGGGCAAATGTACAAAATCAGCAGGGGATCAAATACTTTTTTCCCTCACTGTACATAGACAATTATATAACATTTGAAATGTCTAAATTATTTACAAACTTTTGTGAGTGTGATGTTTACTGATCATTTTTATTGTTTATTTCCCTTTTTGTTTGTCTATTCCATTTGATTTGGTATTGTAAACATATGTTTCCCATGCCAATAAACCCTTTGATTTGAATTATGCAAGAGGGAGTGAGACAAGTAGAGAGACAGAGGATGTATAATCTAGTTGATGGCTCTGTATAGATGAGCCATACAGGTTATACGTTACACCTTCAATAGGGTACGAATAGGGGTTACCTTAGGGACACAACCAGCCCCAGGGATTTTTATTTATTTAACCTTTATTTAACTAGGCAAGTCAGTTACGAACAAATTCTTATTTATTAGGACAGGCTACTCCTTCCTCTCTGTCAGGGAATTGAACCCCTGGTCTCCCACGTGACACGTAGGGACACACACCACTATACTAAAGCGGAGAAGGTGATGATGATGAGTTGATGATCGATCAATATCTCAATTTTCCCAATTGGAAAAGTCACAAAGTCACTCTGTCGTCAGGAATTGACGATATATTACTGTATAAACCACATAATACGCATTTGTGCAATACTTCTACACTGTTGATGAAAGGCAATAGAGGGGCTACAAAGAGACCTGTGGTAGAATACAGAATGAATGAACATGACTTCCTCACTAAGGGGCGATAGAAGATTCACAGAAGGAGAAGAGACCAGCTATATGGGGTGCTACGTTGGAGAGACTATGGCAAGGAAGTGGGGTGTCCATTTCCACTACTGTGTTAATCTGAATCAAAGCTTTTCCATACAGACTGGTAATTGTAGAATCGAATGGGCAGACGGGGAAAAGTGGCGTTCTCAAGGGAATATTCAGTGGCACATAGAAGGTATGGGAAGGACCGAGCTAGAGAAGTGCGGTTATAGAGCGTTTAGAAGGGACACAGAGACCAGATTGAGCCTACAGACAGGACAATAGGGACTACTGAAGTACACAGAGACCAGATTGAGCCTACAGACAGGACAATAGGGACTACTGAAGGACACAGAGACCAGATTGAGCCTACAGACAGGACAACGGGGACTACTGAAGGACAGAGACCAGATTGAGCCTACAGACAGGACAATAGGGACTACTGAAGGACACAGAGACCAGATAGAGCCTACAGACAGGACAATAGAAACTCCTGAAGGACACAGGCGATACTTTGAGAAGTTATGACGATGACTTGAATTTACATTGACATGCATATTGGAGCAACGTTAACCCAACAGCTATCGGCCTCGTCAAGGATTTCTTATCGTTCGCTGCTTAGGTGCGGTCCCGTGTGGCTCAGTTGGTAGAGCATGGTGTTTGCAATGCCAGGGTTGTGGGTTCGATTCCCACGGGGGACCAGTACGAAAAAAATAAAAAAATGTATGAAATGTACGAAATGTATGCATTCACTACTGTAAGTCGCTCTGGATAAGAGTGTCTGCTAAATGACTAAAATGTCATGTAAAATGTGTTGGATTGACAAGCTATATGGAGCTCCCCTGAAGGAAGTGGGTAGTGTAGCGACCTTAACCCAACACATAGTGTCCTTGTCAAGAGGTTTGGATAAGGTATTAGGTTGACAGTCACTGGCCCTGGGTTCAAGTCCCAGTTTGGGTGACACCCTGAAATAGCTACAATATATTATCTCATTATGAAGTCACAACAATGGCTTCTTATTATGATTAACTAGTGAGACAAAGGGACTGTGAAATGGCATCTGTCAAAAGAATGTGGGTTGTTGTCAAGCAAATGCATTTTACGAGCAGCAGAAGAACTTGTACTTAGCTAGCAAAGCTCAGGGCGAGTCCAGCCAAAGGGCGTCTCTTCCAGTTCAATACCGACTTATCCCTGGGAGCACTCCCAGACCTGTTAGCATAGAGCCTTTTTTATTATGAATATATTGTCTGAACAGAACCACACAAAGAAGAATGGAAGGATGGAGGGATGAACTTTGGGTCAGAGGGATGGAGGATGAGAAAGGGAACATTGTTTCTGGCCCTCTCTGTGGTGGGTGTGTCTAGAACACAACACAAGGCAGCTGAGGCCTTGAGGTGGTCTGGTCTTCTCCCCAGACTGTCTGCAAAACCAGCCCTCTGATTGGCATCGACACAAAGCTGTGAGTGAGCTCCCACCCCCATTCCCCAGGGAGATGACACAGCCCACGGTCGAGCATCTGAATACACACCAGAGTATTCACACACATACACACACTCACACACCTGGCTAGCCTTTTCCCCCAAACTTTGTCTTTAGAGGGCCCTCTCCCTCGTTCTACCCCCTTATAGCCTCACTAGGCCCTCTTCCTTGTTCCACCCCCTATAGCCTCTCCAGGCCCTCTCCTCTGATTGCCTCACCAGGCATTCACCCTCTATCATCTCACCAAGCCATCTCCTTCATTCCACCCCCTATAGCCTCGCCCTCTCCCTCGTTCCACCCCCTATAGCCTCTCCAGGCCTTCTCCCCCCTATAGCCTCACCAGGCCCTCTCCCTCGTTCCACCCCCTATAGCCTCTCCAGGCCTTCTCCCCCCTATAGCCTCACCAGGCCCTCTCCCTCGTTCCACCCCCTATAGCCTCTCCAGTCCCTCTCGCCCTATTGCCTCTCCAGTCCCTCTCCCCCTATTGCCTCTCCAGGCCCTCTCCCTATATAGCCTTTCCAGTCCCTCTCCCTATATAGCCTCTCCAGGCCCTCTCCCCCTATAGCCTCTCCAGGCCCTCTCCCTCGTTCCACTCCTATAGCCTCTCCAGGCCCTCTCCCCCTATAGCGTCACCAGGCCTTCTCCCTTGTTCCACCCCTATAGCCTCTCCAGGCCCTCTCCCTCGTTCCACTCCTATAGCCTCTCCAGGCCCTCTCCCTCGTTCCACTCCTATAGCCTCTCCAGGCCCTCTCCCCCTATAGCCTCACCAGGCCTTCTCCCTTGTTCCACCCCCTATAGCCTCACCAGGCCTTCTCCCTTGTTCCACCCCCTATAGCCTCACCAGGCCTTCTCCCTTGTTCACCCCCCTATAGCCTCACCAGGCCTTCTCCCTTGTTCCACCCCCTATAGCCTCACCAGGCCTTCTCCCTTGTTCCACCCCCTATAGCCTCACCAGGCCTTCTCCCTTGTTCCACCCCCTATAGCCTCACCAGGCCTTCTCCCTTGTTCCACCCCCTATAGCCTCACCAGGCCTTCTCCCTTGTTCCACCCCCTATAGCCTCACCAGGCCTTCTCCCTTGTTCCACCCCCTATAGCCTCAATAGGCCTTCTCCCTTGTTCAACCCCCTATAGCCTCACCAGGCCTTCTCCCTTGTTCCACCCCCTATAGCCTCACCAGGCCTTCTCCCTTGTTCAACCCCCTATAGCCTCACCAGGCCTTCTCCCTTGTTCCACCCTCTATAGCCTCACCAGGCCTTCTCCCTTGTTCCACCCCCTATAGCCTCACCAGGCCTTCTCCCTTGTTCAACCCCCTATAGCCTCACCAGGCCTTCTCCCTTGTTCCACCCTCTATAGCCTCACCAGGCCTTCTCCCTTGTTCCACCCCCTATAGCCTCACCAGGCCTTCTCCCTTGTTCCACCCTCTATAGCCTCACCAGGCCTTCTCCCTTGTTCAACCCCCTATAGCCTCACCAGGCCTTCTCCCTTGTTCCACCCTCTATAGCCTCACCAGGCCTTCTCCCTTGTTCCACCCCCTATAGCCTCACCAGGCCTTCTCCCTTGTTCCACCCCCTATAGCCTCAATAGGCCTTCTCCCTTGTTCCACCCCCTATAGCCTCAATAGGCCTTCTCCCTTGTTCCACCCCCTATAGCCTCACCAGGCCTTCTCCCTTGTTCCATCCCCTATAGCCTCACCAGGCCTTCTCCCTTGTTCCACCCCCTATAGCCTCAATAGGCCCTCTCCCCCTACAGGCTTGCTTGGTCCCTCTCCTGATGAGTAGATACTGTCAATTACGCAAAATTCAATAAAATATGGTTTGTGGCCTGAAGAGCTTTAAAATTGAATAAGGATTTTTTAGCTTCTACAGGTCTGTTGTGGACGAACAACCACCCAAAATAAGCACCCCTGTGCGTTACTCTAGCTGTGCACAGAACCTCAGTTACCACATGTACCTGCTGCTTACCCTTCTTTCTATGTTCTCTTTATTTCCAATGGAAACTTTAATCAACTGAAATCAGATTTTTTTATTGTCACAAGACATAGCACCGCCATAGAGAAAGTGCTCAGCCAGTCTTTGGCCCCAGTACACACAGGTTGTATAATGCATTTGACACAATGATTGTAATAAAAAAAAGATGGAGACGGTTCTGTTGTGCAGACAAATAAAAACAAATGGCAAATGTGTCATACATCAGTTGGATAATCTGAGTGTGTGTACTATCGTAGGCCTTTGAGTGAACACAGTTGACCTTTTCTGCAGCTGACCTCTGTGTCATTAACAATAACTCCTGTTGTGGTGCTTTAAGGTCACCGATTCGAGGACAACCCTGGGGTGAGGCGTCATCTGGTGAAGAAGTCGTCTCGATGCCATCTCACTCAGAACAGCAACAGCTCTCCACCCCAGTCCAGCCTGAAGAGGAAGAAGAGAGCGGCCGACAAGAAGACCCATGAGGTGAGACATCGACTACACAGCGCCAGTTGATTGGTTAATTGATTGATTGGATGTATTACATAATTAATAACACACGATCTTCCAAGTATTTTTTTACTAAAGATTAAGCAGCTCTAAAGCCAGGGGACTTCACTTTACAGTAAGGACTTCACTTTACAGTAAGGACGTGTGTTGCCAGAATCTCCTGTTGGAGTCATGACATAGGCCTAAGCCCTCAGTCATGAGCTTAGGATATATATTTTTTGACTGTATGATTTAATCAGTGACCATGGGAACATATGTTCTAAATTTGTTTACTATTTCTATCAGTGTTATCTGAGTAGATCACATTCTGTCCCATTTGCAATGAAATGACTATTTGGTCCCCTGAATGTTCCTGGAAGGTTAGAGCTAACATCTACTTTCTTTTTCTCGGTTCTTGGACTAGAAAAGAAGACCCATGACCATAGGTGAAGTAATGGATAACTAGTTGTCTGTTTGGTACCTGTAGGTGAAGTAATGGATAACTAGTTGTCTGTTTGGTACCTGTAGGTGAAGTAATGGATAACTAGTTGTCTGTTTGGTACCTGTAGGTGAAGTAATGGATAACTAGTTGTCTGTTTGGTACCTGTAGGTGAAGTAATGGATAACTAGTTGTCTGTTTGGTACCTGTAGGTGAAGTTATGGATAACTAGTTGTCTGTTTGGTACCTGTAGGTGAAGTAATGGATAACTAGTTATCTGTTTGGTACCTGTAGGTGAAGTTATGGATAACTAGTTGTCTGTTTGGTACCTGTAGGTGAAGTTATGGATAACTAGTTGTCTGTTTGGTACCTGTAGGTGAAGTAATGGATAACTAGTTGTCTGTTTGGTACCTGTAGGTGAAGTAATGGATAACTAGTTATCTGTTTGGTACCTGTAGGTGAAGTAATGGATAACTAGTTGTCTGTTTGGTACCTGTAGGTGAAGTAATGGATAACTAGTTGTCTGTTTGGTACCTGTAGGTGAAGTAATGGATAACTAGTTATCTGTTTGGTACCTGTAGGTGAAGTTATGGATAACTAGTTGTCTGTTTGGTACCTGTAGGTGAAGTAATGGATAACTAGTTATCTGTTTGGTACCTGTAGGTGAAGTTATGGATAACTAGTTGTCTGTTTGGTACCTGTAGGTGAAGTTATGGATAACTAGTTGTCTGTTTGGTACCTGTAGGTGAAGTAATGGATAACTAGTTGTCTGTTTGGTACCTGTAGGTGAAGTTATGGATAACTAGTTGTCTGTTTGGTACCTGTAGGTGAAGTTATGGATAACTAGTTGTCTGTTTGGTACCTGTAGGTGAAGTAATGGATAACTAGTTGTCTGTTTGGTACCTGTAGGTGAAGTAATGGATAACTAGTTATCTGTTTGGTACCTGTAGGTGAAGTAATGGATAACTAGTTGTCTGTTTGGTACCTGTAGGTGAAGTAATGGATAACTAGTTGTCTGTTTGGTACCTGTAGGTGAAGTAATGGATAACTAGTTATCTGTTTGGTACCTGTAGGTGAAGTTATGGATAACTAGTTGTCTGTTTGGTACCTGTAGGTGAAGTAATGGATAACTAGTTATCTGTTTGGTACCTGTAGGTGAAGTTATGGATAACTAGTTGTCTGTTTGGTACCTGTAGGTGAAGTTATGGATAACTAGTTGTCTGTTTGGTACCTGTAGGTGAAGTAATGGATAACTAGTTGTCTGTTTGGTACCTGTAGGTGAAGTTATGGATAACTAGTTGTCTGTTTGGTACCTGTAGGTGAAGTTATGGATAACTAGTTGTCTGTTTGGTACCTGTAGGTGAAGTTATGGATAACTAGTTGTCTGTTTGGTACCTGTAGGTGTTTGTGGAGCTCAACGAGCTGATAGTGGATAAGAACCTGAAGATGCGCTGGAAGGAGACGGCTCGTTGGATCAAGTTTGAGGAGGACGTGGAGGAGGAGACAGACCGCTGGGGAAAACCCCATGTGGCTTCGCTCTCCTTCCGCAGCCTGCTGGAGCTCCGCAGGACCATCACACATGGTGACACACACACACACACACACACACACAGATACACACACACACACACAGATACACACACACACACACACACAGGTACACACACAGATACACACACACACACAGATACACACACAAACACAGATACACACACAAACACAGATACACACACACACACACACACACACACACACACACACACACACACACACACACACACACACCACACACACACACACACACACACACAGATACACACACACACAGGTACACACACAGATACAGATACACACACAGATACACACACACACAGATACACACACAAACACAGATACACACACACACACACACACACACACACACACACACACACACACACACACACACACACACACACACACACACAGAGATACACACACACACAGATACACACCCAGTCACAAACTTACCACTAATAAAACCTTGTCTCCCCCCTCCATGCCACCCTAAGGTGTCGTCCTGTTGGACCTGGAGCAGACCACTCTGCCTGGCATCGCCAACCTGGTGGTGGAGACCATGATCATCTCAGACCAGATCAGAGCGGAGGACCGGGCCAACGTGCTCCGTGCCCTGCTGCTCAAACACCAGTGAGTGGTCATCTATCCAGGCTTCAGCTCAGAGGACGTTAAGATTCCACACCTGTTAATATACATGGTGTCAAGAACGTGTATCATCACCCCTAAGTCTTAATCACATGTCAATCAGAGAGAGGAAGTCCAGGGCTGTTTCTCTAACGGCACCCTGTTCCCTATGTAGTGTCTTACTTTTTCAAATCAAATCAAACTTTATTTGTCACATGCGCCGAATACAACAGGTGTAGTAGACCTTAACGTGAAATGCTTACTGATGAGCCCTTAATCAACAATGCAGTTGAAGATATAGAGTTAAGAAAATATTTACTAAAAAACTAAAGTAAAAAAAGAAACCTTTTTTTTTTTACTGCCCTACTGTTTTCCAAAGCCCATTGGATCTGTGGTTCTGGTCAACAGTAGTGGACATTTTAAGGAATAGAGTGCCATAGAGAGGCCACATCTACTGGGGTTGCAGTAAGTGATGTTTGACCTCAAACCAGGATTACAAGTGGGAGGTCAACAGTAGAGAGCAGAGATTGTTGCATAAAACAGATAAAACATTTGTAAAAAAAAAAAAAATAATAATTTCAGTCCTACATGAAAATACTAAAGAGTATCACCCCGATGCCAACCCTCCCTCCCAACCTCCATTGTCTTATCTTTCTATTGATCTACAGTTCATTACCATTTGCCCTAACAGAGCTGCTGCATTGGCGGCACATGATAGATTTCAACCAGAATTATACATATCATGGAGGAAAAAGGCTTGAAGAATATCAGCAGTCAAATGTAATTAGGTTGAGGGCAGAGCAGGATGAACACATGAATGAAGGATAAAGGAAGACTTTCTCTATGTATGTTTTGTTGTCTTCAATGTGGTGGTTTGCCACAGTTCAGTACAACCCCAAAAGTTGCCTTACGTTTGTGCACAGGCCTATGTGGCATCAATGCATCTCAAACTATACACATGCATACACACCTTTTCAATATGTGTGAACCCTCCCTTCTATCTGTCTCTGACCTCAGATTCAGTTTTTGCTAAGCCCAGATTGGTCCCTAGTCCCAGTTTGGTCCCTAGGCCCAGCTTGGTCCCAGCGCCGTCCCCAAGCCCTCCAGTGAAGAAGAGGACATAATGGTACCATGTTTGTCCATCAACTGTATTAACTTACCATGGTGTTTACAGTTATTCTGTGGTGACACATAAATGTTTTACGGAGACTCAACAGTCATGGTTTTCTGACTGGTGTTGTGGTGTGTTCCTGGGGTTTGCTTGAAGCAATCATCCATTTTTCTTTTAATGGTATGCCTTTTGGATGATCGGATGGATAGGTCTAGGCCTTTTGGATGATCGGATGGATAGGTCTAGGCCTTTTGAATGATCGGATGGATAGGTCTAGGCCTTTTGGATGATCGGATGGATAGGTCTAGGCCTTTTGGATGATCGGATGGATAGGTCTAGGCCTTTTGAATGATCGGATGGATAGGTCTAGGCCTTTTGGATGATCGGATGGATAGGTCTAGGCCTTTTGGATGATCGGATGGATAGGTCTAGGCCTTTTGGATGATCGGATGGATAGGTCTAGGCCTTTTGAATGATCGGATGGATAGGTCTAGGCCTTTTGGATGATCGGATGGATAGGTCTAGGCCTTTTGGATGATCGGATGGATAGGTCTAGGCCTTTTGGATGATCGGATGGATAGGTCTAGGCCTTTTGGGGTCAGTGTCTGAGGTCGATCGTTGTGTTGCTACAGAGCATTTGGATTGGTACAGGTTACAATCACCTCATTTCATAGTCTGTCAGAAGGGACAATAGGGAAATAGCATCAATAATGTCTCTCATGGAAATCAAAGTCCTTTTTATAGTTGTGATAGTGAAGCTTGAGGACAAATATGGTTTCAGTTGTATTAAGTCCATACATTGTCAAGGTATTCTGGCTTCATCCCAGAAGTAGCACCTGCCTAGTCTCTGTCTTATGATGCCAACTTCCCTGTACGCCATGTCACACCAAGGGTCAGTGACAAGTCACCTGACAGTCTGTCACCAACCATAGAGCAAACTGGGCCAGGTGGCACCTCTGTTAACCGTTCAGAGAGATTCACTGTATGTGCAGCATAAACACACACACACACACACACACACCACACACACACACACACACACACACACACACACACATAACAGACGGTGATCAACACCCCCGCCACCAGGCCTCGTCACACACACTCCATCAGTTGAAACCTTTCGGCAACGTTTCCCATCATGTCACCAGCTGCTTTCCATGGGAAAAAGCTGTCTAATTGGCTGAGCCAGTTCAACATAGGAATTGATGATGTGGAAAGAAAGACATCAAGGTGGCTGTAGAATTTAGCTCATGGCTTACTCAGTCTGGGCGCTGCCTGAGCACAATCCGGTGTGGTGTCACACCTTGTTCCTTTGTTTTGTTGAGCTTTTGTGTCCAACTCGGGAGGCGGGTAACGAGAGCAAACGGACCTAATGATGGTGGTGATGTCACCTTTGGGTTGGAGCGGGAGTGTGATCAAACTGTCTGTGTGTTGTGTGGGGCCTGCTCTCTCTCTCACACACACACACACACACACACACACACACACACACAGACACACACACACACACACACACACACACACACACACACACACACACACTGCAGTGTCTTTGTTAACAGAGACACACCCATCACAATTCAGTGGAGCCCATATGCTGAAAGAGCTGTTGGACAGTATGTATGGAGGATTGTTCCCTTTCTGTTTCCTTTCCTTTCTGTCTGCATAAACTATCAGCCACTCACCAACGTATTGAAGGAACACATTATATAGTTTAACAACCTTCATGAAGTTCCAATTCTATTGCATTGTGTCCCTCTCCCAGCCCCATGCTCTTAATGTAATACAACCTCCTGTATCTCCTGCTTCCAGCCACCCCAACGACGAAAAGGAGGGCCTTTTCCATCGCAACCACTCTACTAAAAGCCTTCACGGCAGCTTCCAACGCAACCACAACCACGTTCCCGACACCAAGGCGGCCCTAGTGGCTGAAGATCCTACAGAGGACCTCCACCATGAAAAGAAGCAGCAGAGCAGAGATGCATTTGTGAGCTTGTCTGTTTAGTTTAGTGCACATCTATAGGCTGGAGTGGAGATGGATGCTGCTTGAAGCTGCTTGGATGCTGCTTGAAGCTGCTTGGATGCTGCTTGGGTGCTGCTTGGGTGCTGCTTGGAGGCTGCTTGGGTGCTGCTTGGTGGCTGCTTGAGTGCTGCTTGGCACTGCTTGCGTGCTGCTTGGAGGCTGCTTGGCGGCTGCTTAGGAAGAATGTTGCTCTTTGTTTCAATTTGTGCAGCAGGCCGCCTAGTGGTTAGACAGGCAGCCTAGTGGTTAGACAGACAGCCTAGTGGTTAGACAGGCAGCCTAGTGGTTAGACAGGCAGCCTAGTGGTTAGACAGGCAGCCTAGTGGTTAAACAGACAGCCTAGTGGTTAGACAGGCAGCCTAGTGGTTAGACAGGCAGCCTAGTGGTTAGACAGGCAGCCTAGTGGTTAGACAGGCAGCCTAGTGGTTAGACAGGCAGCCTAGTGGTTAGACAGGCAGCCTAGTGGTTAGACAGGCAGCCTAGTGGTTAGACAGGCAGCCTAGTGTTTAGACAGGCAGCCTAGTGGTTAGACAGGCAGCCTAGTGGTTAGACAGGCAGCCTAGTGGTTAGACAGGCAGCCTAGTGGTTAGACAGGCAGCCTAGTGGTTAGACAGGCAGCCTAGTGTTTAGACAGGCAGCCTAGTGGTTAGACAGGCAGCCTAGTGGTTAAACAGGTAGCCTAGTGGTTAAACAGGCAGCCTAGTGGTTAGTGTGCCCAGTGTGGCAGCCCCACGCACCTCTCCAAAACCTGTATATCAAATCAAATTGTATTGGTCACATACACATGGTTAGCAGATGTTAATGCGAGTGTAGCGAAATGCTTGTGCTTCTAGTTCCGACCATGCAGTATGTAGGTGTGTCTTTCGGAAGGGTTGGTTTAAAAGCGGAAGTCAAATTTCAATTAGACCTTGTGTGCAATTTACCAATAAAGTGATCTAAGGGCTCTAATTCAACTGGATCACTGAAGCGTTACAGATTGTGCGATAGAAATGTAAAGGTAATTTCAGAATGAGCCAACATAGGCAGCATTTACCTTGAATGCAGTCTGTGCTAATGCAGGAACATTGCCAATCACGGCTGTAATGCTGAACTTTCATTACATTACATTTAAGTCATTTAGCAGACGCTCTTATCCAGAGCACTTCCATTATATGGATTGAATAGAGCCCAGTAGCTCTTCATCTTAATCAGTAGGCTGGAGTGGAGATGGATGTGTAAAGATTAAAGTTTTGGTCCAGTACAGTTAGAGTTGCGAAGACAATTAGCATTTTATATTGTGTCTGCATCTGAGTCACACGCCTGAATCGTCCTTCAGATGGACAGACTACACTGCTTCTTGGCTCAATAGCCTTGTCCAATTCCTCTGAAAACAGTAGAGGAGTCATTTGAGTAGATGATTACAAGTTCTGAGACATGGAGGATATTACAAAAATTCCACCTTGAAATGTCATATTGTTTTTTATTTTGACCCCATTATATACACCTGTCTATAACATACATTAGGCCAGGGGTATTCAGTTCTGACCCTACGAGGTCCGCAGCCTGCTGCTTTTATCTTCTACCTGATCATTAAGTACACCCACATGGTGTCCTAAGTCTAAATATGTCCCTGATTAGAGGGAAACAATTTAAAAAAGCAGTGGAACTGGCTTTGAGGTCCAGAGTTGAGTTTGAGGGCATTATTGAGTATACTAAAACATCAGATATATGCGGCTAGTACAGTAATGCAGCCACGGTGGGAAACAGAGAGACACAGATAGTTCTTGGAATTGGAAACAGAAAGAAAGCTCCTATTAGCCACTCCACATGTGGTCAATTAGGTTCTTAGTCAGCTTACAGAGGTTCTCCTTGTTAACACTTCTTGACTGTGAAACTGTAATGTTCCCCGTGGCTTGAAACGTTGGAAAATTTCAAACAACTCATCAAAAATCAATAACTCCAGTTGTATTCAAAACATTTAAAAGGGATTTTACCATTTCATACCTGTCACTTTGTCGATTTCTGTATGTCAGGGGTAGACAACTAGATTCAGCCAATCTTTGTCAGAGTGGATGGTCAGGGGGCAGGAACATAATTATAATATTTTGTACTGCAAATTGATCACAACTAAGCCCAAAAAGAGATTGTATTTGAAAATAACAATAAATTCATAACTTGATTACATTGAGACATGATCACATATGTTTCTTTGTTTATTGTGGGAATACTTGGGATGACATTTCCGAAATATATGTATTTTTTGCTGAATTCTTGGTGATTTTACAGTGATTTTACAGTCTTGTTTATGACAAAAATATTTGGGGGGGGGACAAAAACAAAATCCCTCACGGGCATTTAGCCGACCCCTGTTCGACTGTTCGTGGTTCATAACAATCTGTAAAATTGACAAATGTAGCCTTTTTTTTTAAATACACTTGTGAGCTTTGGACAAACTGAGGCCAAGGAAAGAGCCTGTTGCTGTGAATGTCTGGTAAAAGCTTTGTGTTAGCACATGCCACAGGCTTAACATGAAATACATTCTGAAGTTTATCTTACACCCACCTGTTAACGTTTGTCTGGTTTATCACATCAGAAATCATTCCATCCCCCCCTTCCGATGGCTCTCCAACAACAGGTTACCAAACACACAAAACTCCTAGCCAAGATTCCCAAGGACGCAGAAGCAACCGTGGTCTTAGTGGGTAAGCTTAAGGAGTGTGTGCGTGATGGTGCGGGTATCTATGTGCAAGCATGTGTGCAGGAGTGTGTGACGTGTGTGTGTTTGTGTGTTTGTATGTGTGTGTCTGAATGTATGTTGTGTGTGCGTGTGTTTTGGATGTACATGTATTTCCAGGCTACATAAATATTGACTTTTTCCATTCACGTGATAGGCCTAAGGTGTTGTGTACCAGGGTTCTCCCCAAAGAATGCAAGGGTGGCGCTGCGTCAGCTTGTGGACAGGCTGTGCCACTATGTCAAATATATATATATATATATATATATATATATATATATATTTTATATATATATATCTTTTTACTTTATTTGTTATCTTTTAAGGCCATGCACCATACCTTAAGATAGTATTTTATTTTTTGCTCTAGATTGCAGGAAATGGCAGTTACAGGTGTTAAACCCCCCCAAAATCTCTGAATCACTCCCCCTCTCCAGTCACCGCCCCCACCCCATGCTCCACCCCCTGCCGTACTCAGCAGTACAACATTGTTTGAAAATCCTGGGGTGAACCCTGTATGCCAATTCATTTAATTTCTAGCTGGCACAACTCACCTCTCCCCTGACAGTGATAGCAAATGCGATTTCTCAAACAAAATAGCTGCCCTGGAATGACCCTTGGATATATCCAGTCCATGCATGGTTAGCCTAACTTGCCTTTGTTAGCCATCACCCATCAGCACAAGCATTGGTCCCGGAGATCCTCCACTGTGTGTCATTCCTCAGGTTGCGTGGAGTTCCTGGAGCAGCCAGCCATGGCCTTCATCAGGCTGAGTGAGGCGGTCCTGCTGGAGTCAGTCCTGGAGGTGCCGGTGCCGGTCCGTTTCCTCTTTGCACTGCTTGGACCCGCTCAGTCCAACATGGACTACCATGAGATTGGACGCTCCTTCTCCACCCTCATGTCTGACAAGAACTTCCACGAGGTGGCCTACTTTGCGGATGACCGGCAGGACCTGCTGAACGGCATTAATGAGTTCTTGGACTGCAGCATCGTCATCCCCCCATCGGACGTGGAAGGCAAGGACCTGCTGAAGACAGTAGCCTCCTTCCAGAAACAGATGCTGCGCAAGAGGAAGGAGAGAGAGAACATCAAGACCCACCCCACCCCCTGGACAGACCAGGAAACCAAAGGTGATTATAATGTCTTTGATTGATTTAATTACTTTTTATTTTAGAATTTTTTTGTATTCCTACAGTCCTTATATAATTACGAGTATATTTTCGAAGACCATTCATTTATTTAGCCGATACCTCATGTGTGAAGCACATATGTACCCGTTTAGGGTCCCAGGACTAGATTGAGAATCCCAGGCATACTGTATATGTAAGTTTCTGTCTGTCTGTCTGCCTGCCTGTCTTTCTTTTTTTTTTCACCTTTATTTAACCAGGTAGGCCAGTTGAGAACAAGTTCTCATTTTCAACTGCGACCTGGCCAAGATAAAGCAAAGCAGTGCGACACAAACAACACTGAGTTACACATGGGATAAACAAACGTACAGTCAATAACACAATAGAAAAATCTATATACAGTGTGTGCAAATGTAGTAAGATTAGGGAGGTAAGGCAATAAATAGGCCATAGATGTGCAAGTAGAATGAATGAATGTGCAAGTCTGTCTGTCTGTCCAAACCGCTCTACAGAGGTGAGCCAGGATGAGCAGGAAGAGGAGGAGGACCAGGAGGTGGACCCCATGAAGAGGTCGGGCATCCCCTTCGGAGGCCTCATCCATGACATCAGGCGGCGCTACCCGCGCTACGCCAGCGACATCAAGGACGCCTTGGACTCACAGTGCATCGCCGCCGTCATCTTCATCTACTTCGCCGCCCTCTCACCCACAATCACCTTTGGAGGGCTCCTGGGTAAGAGAGCATGGGGGCTCATGCCCACAATAATTGTTTTTCTTCTACCTCAAGAATGTGATTGACTGACTTGTCAGAACAAACAATGACATGTTTGCTATCCATCCTAAGAGGATGTGTACTCCATAAAGAGCCAGCTAGCTAAATAACCAGCTAGCTTGATAGATCCTCAAATTGGAAAAAAAATGTTGTGACGACCTAGCTAGCTGGGCATCACCATTTCCTTGTATCTCTACTGTACATGTCACTGTAGGTTTTAGATACTGATTTGTTCATTGATACTGTACAGTGTTCTCATTAACTAGAAAGTAGCTGTTACTGAATGAGAGGACGTTTAAAACTGTCTGTCAATATCCTTCTGCCTTTCCATTTAAACAGGAGAGAAAACGGAGGGCATGATGGGAGTGTCTGAGCTCATCATCTCCACGGCAACCCTGGGGGTACTTTTCTCTCTGATGGCCGGACAGCCCCTCCTCATCATCGGCTTCTCAGGACCCCTGCTGGTGTTTGAGGAGGCCTTCTACAAGGTGCCTGAACAGAAACATATTTACAGCATGGCGATGGTAGATTTATAATCCATCCAAAAATCACAGTCATTTTATGCATTCAAAAAATTGTCATGACAACGTTAGGAAAGTTCATGTTCCATTTGAAAGCCTATTTTCTCCTATTCTGAGCCCAATAGCCCTCTCCTGCAGTCAAATCACCTAGTGGCCTCATGGGTGGAATGTTGTACATTTTTTCAGAAATAATAAACATTATTTTAAAAACCCACTGAAAAGTGTTTCTATGTCAAACTGTTTTGTTATATTTCAGTCTTCTATGATGTATGTAAAGTGTAATTTTGGGATGCAAATTTAAAATGTAAAACATTTCAACTCTATATCTGACGTGGTACAGGTGTCTTCTTTATTCTAAGGCAAAAACCATGTGTGTGAGGTGTATACATTTGTTTCAAAGTATATTTATTTAATAAGACTACCAAGGAACACTCTGTGTAACCCTGATTTAGCCCTCGGCAGTAAAAGGTTAAACATCTATTTAACCCTCCCTCCCTCCCTTTTCCACCCTCAGTTCTGCCAGGCCCAGGGCTTTGAGTACCTGACGGGCCGGGTGTGGGTCGGCTTCTGGCTCGTCTTCATAGTGCTGTTGATAGTGGCGGCCGAGGGAAGCTTCTTGGTTAAATACATCTCACCCTTCACCCAGGAAATATTTGCGTTCCTCATCTCACTCATCTTCATCTACGAGACCTTCTCCAAGCTCATCAAGGTACAACCAGTAGACAGTGTTTTACATGACGACAGTCTAAAGGGCTGTAACTTTGTTGTTCTTTGGAAAATAATAGAATAGATAAAATTGACCAGATGTGGTATTTGGCATATAATAATCACTGAAATTAAAATAAATCATTTTATGGTAAGTCCCAGCTGGTTGCATGGGATCCGTCCATTTGACTGTGACATGGGTATTTTTCCTTTTTACAGGTATTCCAGGAGCATCCTCTGATGAGAAGCTACCCGCCTGCCTTCGGCCTTCCTGGCATGGAGTTCACCAACCCCACAGACCCCCACGGCCCCATCCTAAACCAACCTAACACGGCCCTGCTGTCTTTCATCCTCATGCTTGGTACCTTCTTTGTGGCCTACTTCCTTAGGAAATTGCGCAACAGTCGATTCCTGGGCGGGAAGGTAACCTATCGCAGCCATTTTCTCAGAAACCCCTCATGTGTTTTCTATGGGCTCATGTCAAGTTTTTTATCATGTGATCCCCCAAGGCCAGAAGAATCATCGGAGACTTTGGCATCCCCATCTCCATCCTGTTCTCTGTACTGTTGAGTTACTCCGTCCCCGACACATATACCCAGGTAACCATGACAACTAACAACTAACTCCTCCATCTATCCGTACAGATATCAAAAGGCTCCACTCCATCCCTGATAACTACGCGCCCTAACTCACACACCACTAACACATTGAATATTTAAATAACGTCTCTCACAACCAACTCTCCTGTACTTCCTCGTCATAATCTACTGCAGAGATAGCCTGCAGAGTTCTGTCCTGCTATCCAGGTCTGTACCCAAACAATTTGAACTTCTACTTTTAAAAATCCACCTCTCCAAAAACAAGTCTCTCACCGTTGCCGCCTGCTATAGACCCCCCTCGGCCCCTAGTTGTGCTCTGGACACCATATGTGAACTGATTGCCCCCCATCTATCTTCAGAGCTCGTGCTACTAGGTGACCTAAACTGGGACATGCTTAACACCCCAGCCATCCTACAATCCAAGCTTGATGCCCTCAATCTCACACAAATTATTAATGAACCCACCAGGTACAACCCCAAAGCCGCAAACACTGGCACCCTCATAGATATCATCCTAACCAACGTGCCCTCTAAATACACCTCTGCTGTTTTCAACCAAGATCTCAGCGATCACTGCCTCATTGCCTGCACCCGTAATGGGTCAGCGGTCAAACGACCTCCACTCATCACTGTCAAACGCTCCCTGAAACATTTCAACGAGCAAGCCTTTCTAATCGACCTGGCCCTGGTATCCTGGAAGGATATTGACCTCATCCCGTCAGTAGAGGATGCCTGGTTATTTTTAAAAAATGCCTTCCTCTCCATCTTAAATAAGCATGCCCCTTTCAAGAAATTTAGAACCAGGAACAGATATAGCCCTTGGTTCTCCCCAGACCTGACTGCCCTTAACCAACACAAAAATATCCTGTGGCGTTCTGCATTAGCATCGAACTGCCCCCGCGATATGCAACTTTTTAGGGAAGTTAGAAACCAATACACACAGGCAGTTAGAAACGCCAAGGCTAGCTTTTTCAAACAGAAATTCGCTTCGTGCAACTCCAACTCTAAAAAGTTCTGGGACATTGTAAAGTCCATGGAGAATAAGAACACCTCCTCCCAACTGCCCACTGCACTGAGGATAGGAAACTCTGTCACCACCGATAAGCCCACTATAATTGAGAATTTCAACAAGCATTTTTCTACGGCTGGCCATGCTTTCCACCTAACTTCCCCTACTGCATTCAACAGCACTGCACCCCCCCACAGCTACTCGCCCAAGCCTCCCCCATTTCTCCTTCTCCCAAATCCATTCAGCTGATGTTCTGAAAGAGCTGCAAAATCTGGACCCCTACAAATCAGCTGGGCTTGACAATCTGGACCCTTTCTTTCTAAAATTATCTGCCGAAATTATTGCAACCCCTATTACTAGCCTGTTCAACCTCTCTTTCGTGTCGTCTGAGATTCCCATAGATTGGAAAGCAGCTGCTGTCATCCCCCTCTTCAAAGGAGGTGACACTCTTGACCCTAATTGCTACAGACCTATATCCATCCTACCCTGCCTTTCTAAGGTCTTCGAAAGCCAAGTCAACAAACAGATTACCGACCATTTCGAATCCCACCGCACCCTCTCCGCTATGCAATCTGGTTTCAGAGCTGGTCATGGGTGCACCTCAGCCACGCTCAAGGTCCTAAACGACATCGTAACCGCCATCGATAAGAAACAATACTGTGCTGCCGTATTCATTGACCTGGCCAAAGCTTTTGACTCTGTTAATCACCACATCCTCATCGGCAGACTCAGTAGCCTTGGTTTCTCAAACGATTGCGTCACCTGGTTCACCAACTACTTCTCTGACAGAGTTCAGTGTGTCAAATCGGAGGGCCTACTGTCTGGACCTCTGGCAGTCTCTATGGGGGTACCACAGGGTTCAATTCTTGGGCCAACTCTTTTCTCTGTATACATAAATGATGTCGCTCTTGCTGCTGGTGAATCTCTGATCCACCTCTACGCAGACGACACCATTCTGTACACTTCTGGCCCTTCTTTGGACACTGTGTTAACAACCCTCCAGACGAGCTTCAATGCCATTCAACTCTCCTTCCGTGGTCTCCAACTGCTCCTAAACACAAGTAAAACTAAATGCATGCTCTTCAACCGATTGCTGCCTGCACCTGCCCGCCTGTCCAGCATCACTTCTCTGGACGGTTCTAACTTAGAATTTGTGGACAACTACAAATACCTAGGTGTCTGGTTAGACTGTAAACTCTCCTTCCAGACTCACATCAATCATCTCCAATCCAAAGTGAAATCTCGAATTGGCTTCCTATTTCGCAACAAAGCATCCTTCACTCATGCTGCCAAACATACCCTCGTAAAACTGACCATCCTACCAATCCTCGACTTCGGCGATGTCATTTACAAAATAGCTTCCAATACCCTACTCAATAAGCTGGATGCAGTCTATCACAGTGCCATCCGTTTTGTCACCAAAGCCCCATTTACTACCCACCACTGCGACCTGTACGCTCTCGTTGGCTGGCCTTCGCTTCATAATCGTCGCCAAACACATTGGCTCCAGGTCATCTACAAGACCCTGCTAGGTAAAGTCCCCCCTTATCTCCGCTCACTGGTCACCATAGCAGCACCCACCTGTAGCACGCGCTCCAGCAGGTATATCTCTCTGGTCACCCCTAAAGCCAACTCCTCCTTTGGTCGTCTCTCCTTCCAGTTCTCTGCTGCCAATGACTGGAACGAACTACAAAAATCTCTGAAACTGGAAACACTTATCTCCCTCACTAGCTTTAAGCACCAGCTGTCAGAGCAGCTCACAGATCACTGCACCTGTACATAGCCCATCTATAATTTAGCCCAAACTACTACCTCTTCCCCTACTGTATTTATTTATTTTATTTATTTTGCTCCTTTGCACCATATTATTTATATTTTATCTTTGAACTTTCTTCAAACTACAAATCTACCATTCCAGTGTTTTTCTTGCTATACTTTATTTACTTTGCCACCATGGCATTTTTTTTTGCCTTTACCTCCCTTATCTCAAATCATTTGCTCACATTGTATATAGTCTTATTTTTTTTCTTCTACTGCATCATTGATTGTATGTTGTTTTACTCCATGTGTAACTCTGTGTTTTTGTATGTTGTCGAACTGCTTTGCTTTATCTTGGCCAGGTCGCAATTGTAAATGAGAACTTGTTCTCAACTTGCCTACCTGGTTAAATAAAGGTGAAATAAAATAAATAAAAAATAACAACTTTGCACTGACTGGTCCTGTTTCTGTTGCTTGGGGTTTTACAGAAGCTGAATGTACCGTCTGGTTTCTCGGTCACGTCTCCTGACAAGCGGGGCTGGTTCATCAGTCCGTTTGGCGACCTCAAGCCCTTCCCCGCGTGGATGATGGGGGCATCGGTGGTGCCCGCCCTCCTCGTCTTCATCCTCATCTTCATGGAGACACAGATCACCTCGTAAGTGTTGCAGGTTGCTATGGTAACACAGTTCACTTTTGTTCAGTGAGAGAGTGTCAGTCCCTATAGTGGTGCCTGTCAGATGTGTTAGACTAGATCAGCTTGTGATCAGGATACAGGTTGGCTCATGCATACAGTTGAAGTCGAAAGTTTACATACACCTTAGTCAAATACATTTAAACTCAGTTTTTCACAATTCCTGACATTTAATCCCAGTAAAAAATCCCTGTTTTAGGTCAGATAGGATCACCACTTTATTTTAAGAATGTGTAATGTCAGAATAATAGTAGAGAGAATGATTTATTTCAGCTTTTATTTCTTTCATCCAGTGGGTCAGAAGTTTACATACATTCAATTAGTATTTGGTAGCATTGCCTTTAAATTGTTTAACTTGGGTCAAACGTTTCGGGTAGCCTTCCACAAGCTTCCCACAATAAGTTGGGTGAATTTTGGCCCATTCCTCCTGACAGAGCTGGTGTGACTGTGTCAGGATTGTAGGCCTCCTTGCTTGCACACACTTTTTCAGTTCTACCCACATATTTTCTATGGGATTGAGGTCAGGGCTTTGTGATGGCCACTCCAATACCTTGACTTTGTTGTCCCTAAGCCATTTTGCCACAACTTTAAGTATGCTTGGGGTCATTGTCCATTTGGAAGACCCATTTGCGACCAAGCTTTAACTTCCTGACTGATGTCTTGAGATGTTGCTTCAATATATCCACATAATTTTCCTTCCTCATGTTGCCATCGATTTTGTGAAGTGTGCCAGTCCCTCCTGCAGCAAAGCTGCTGCCACCCCTGTGCTTCACTGTTGGGATGGTGTTCTTCGGCTTGCAAACATAACGATGATCATTATGGCCAAACAGTTCTATTTTTGTTTCATCAGACCAGAGGACATTTCTCCAAAAAGTATGATCTTTGTCCCCATGTGCAGTTGCAAACCGAAGTCTGGCTTTTATATGGTGGTTTTGGAGCAGTGGCTTCTTCCTTGCTGAGCGGCCTTTCAGGTTATGTCGATATAGGACTTGTTTTACTGTGGATATAGATATTTTTGTACCTGTTTCCTCCAGCAACTTCACAAGGTCCTTTGCTGTTGTACTGGGATTGATTTGCACTTTTCGCACCAAAGTACGTTTATCGCTAGGAAACAGAATGGGTCTCCTTCCTGAGCAGTATGACGGCTGCGTGGTCCCATGGTCTTTATACTTACGTACTATTGTTTGTACAGTTGAACGTGGTACCTTCAGGCGTTTTGAAGTTGCTCCCAAGGATGAACCAGACTTGTGGAGGTCTACAATTGTTTTTCTGAGGTCTTGGCTGAGGTCTTCTTTTGATTTTCCCATGATGTCAAGCACAGAGGCACTGCATTTGAAGGTAGGCCTTGAAATACATCCACAGGTACACCTCCAATTGACTCAAATGATGTCAATTAGCCTATCAGAAGCTTCTAAAGCAATGACATAATTTTCTGGAAATTTCCAAGCTCTTTAAAGGCACAGTCAACTTAGTGTATGTAAACTTCTGACCAACTGGAATTCTAATACAGTGAATTATAAGTGAAATAATCTGTCTGTAAAGAATTGTTGGAAAATTTACCTGTGTCATGCACAACGTAGATGCCCCAACCGACTTGCCAAAACTATAGTTTGTTAACAAGAAATTTGTGGAGTGGTTGAAAAATGAGTTTTAATGACTCCAACCTAAGTGTATGTAAACTTCCGACTTCAACTGTACCTCGCCAGGCTCCAAGACAATGTGCTGTAGGACGTTGGTATTGAGCTAAAGGCTAGAGCTGCTGCTTTCAAGGAGCGGGAGACTAATCCGGACGCTTATAAGAAATCCCACTATGTCCTCAGACGAACCATCGAACAAGTAAAGCGTCAAGACAGGATTAAGATTGAATCCTACTACACCGGCTCTATCGCTAGTTGAATGTGGCAGGGCTTGAAAACTATTACGGACTACAAAGGGAAACCCAGTCGCGAGCTGCCCAGTGACGCGAGCCTACCAGACGAGCTAAATGCCGTTTATGCTCACTTCGAGGCAAGCAACACTGAAGCATGCATGAGAGCACCAGCTGTTCTGGATGACTGTGTGATAACGCTCTCGGTAGCTGATGTGAACAAAACCTTTAAACAGGTCAAGATTCACAAAGCAGCTGGGCCAGACAGATTACCAGGACGTGTTCTCAAAGCATGCGCGGACCAACTGTCAAGTGTCTTCACTGACATTTTCAACCTCTCCCTGACCGAGTCTGTAGTACCTACATATTTCAAGCAGACCACCATAGTCCCTGTGCCCAAGGAAGCGAAGGTAACCTGTCTAAATGATTATCGCCCGTGGCACTCACGTCGGTAGCCATGAAGTGCTTTGAAAGGCTGGTCATGGTTCACATCAACAGCATCCTCCCGCACACTCTAGACCCACTCCAATTCGCATACCGCCCCAACAGATCCACAGATGACGCAATCTCAATTGCACTCCACACTGCCCTTTCTCACCTGGACAAAAGGAACATATATGTGAGAGTGTTGTTCATTGACTACAGCTCAGCGTTCAACACCGTAGTGCCCACGAAGCTCATCACTAAGCTAAGGATTCTGGGACTAAACACCTCCCTCTGCAACTGGATCCTGGACTTCCTGAAGGGGCGCCCCCAGGTGGTAAGGGTAGGCAAAAAACACATCTGCCACCCTGAACCTTAACACTGGGGCCCCTCAGGGGTGCGTGCTTTGTCCCCTCCTGTACTCCCTGTTCACCCACGACTGCGTGGCCAAACACGACTCCAACACCATCATTAAGTTTGCTAATGACACAACAGTGGTAGGCCTGGTCACCGACAACGATGAGACGGCCTATAAGGAAGTCAGAGGACTGTCAGTGTGGTGCCAGGACAACAACCTCTCCCTCAATGTGAGCAAGACGAAGGAGCTGATCGTGGACTACAGGAAAAGGTGCGCCGACCAGGCCCCCATTAACATTGAGAGGGCAGTAGTGGGTCGAGAGTTTCAAGTTCCTTGGTGTCCACATCACATCCAAACTATCATGCTCCAAACACACCAAGACAGTCATGAAGAGGGCAACACAAAATCTTTTCCCCCTCAGGAGACTGAAAAGATTTGGCATGGGTCCCCAGATCCTCAAAACGTTCTACAGCTGCACCATCGAGAGCATCCTGACCGGTTGCATGACCACCTGTTATAGCAACTGCGTGTAAGGCGCTACAGAGGGTTGTGCAAACGACCCAGTACATAACTGGGGCCAAGCTCCCTGCCATCCAGGACCTATATAATAGGCGGTGTCAGAGGAAAGCCCATGAAATTGTCAGAGCCTCTGGTCACCAAAGTTATAGACTGTTTTCTCTGCTACCACACGGCAAGTGGTACCGGAGCGCCAAGTCTAAGACCAAAAGGCTCCTCAACAGCTTCTACCCCCAAGCCATAAGACTGCTGAACAATTAATAAAATCGCCACCGGACAATTTACATTGACCCCCCCTTTTGTACACTGCTGCTACTCGCTGTTTGTTATCTGTGCATAGTCACTTCACCCCTACCTGCATGTACAAATTACCTCAGCTAACCTGTACCCCCGCACACTGACTCGGTACCGGTGCCCCCTGTATATAGCCTCGTTATTATTATTCTTTTTCTCTTACTTTTTATGATTATTTTTTACTTTAGTTTATTTGGTCAATATTTTCTTAACTCTTCTTGAACTGCACTGTTGTTTAAGGGCTTGTAAGTAAGAATTTCACGGTAAGGTCTACACTTGTTGTATTCGGCGCATGGGACAAATTCAGTTTGATTTGATTTGGTACCCAGCCAGGCTCCAAGACAATGCGCTGTAGAACGTTGGTACCCTGCCAGGCTCCAAGACAATGTGCTGTAGGACGTTGGTACCCTGCCAGGCTCCAAGACAATGTGCTGTAGGACGTTGGTACCCAGCCAGGCTCCAAGACAATGTGCTGTAGGACGTTGGTACCCTGCCAGGCTCCAAGACAATGTGCTGTAGGACGTTGGTACCCAGCCAGGCTCCAAGACAATGTGCTGTAGGACGTTGGTACCCTGCCAGGCTCCAAGACAATGTGCTGTAGGACGTTGGTACCCTGCCAGGCTCCAAGACAATGTGCTGTAGGACGTTGGTACCCTGCCAGGCTCCAAGACAATGTGCTGTAGGACGTTGGTACCCAGCCAGGCTCCAAGACAATGTGCTATAGGACGTTGGTACCCTGCCAGGCTCCACGACAATGTGCTGTGGGACGTTGATACCCAGCCAGGCTCCAAGACAATGTGCTGTAGGACGTTGGTACCCAGCCAGGCTCCAAGACAATGTGCTGTGGGACGTTGATACCCTGCCAGGCTCCAAGACAATGTGCTGTAAGACGTTAAAACTCAGCCAGGCGCTAATGAGTCTCTCTCTCCTCACTGAATGAAGGACAAATGGATGAATGGGTGATAATTGTGCATCTTACTTCACAATTAAATTTAAATTAGGCCTAACTGAATGATAACTGAATGGCACGGAGGGTAAAGAGGTTGATTTAATTTAGAAAGACTCTATTACTAATCAAATGTATTGTAAGTGAAATGAAAACATGTTATGCTAACACATGCTATGCTATGTGTTGCAATAAGCCTTTAGAATAATGCAAAACATATCCTTGACTCTATCCAAGTTGATGAGCAGGAAACAAACGATGCCGGTCAACCTGCACAGCTGGCAAATCAAAACTAATTTCACACATAATAAGAGTTAGCCTGTATTCTGTTAGCATATTCTGCAGTTTCTATTACACTTACCTTTGTCAAATAACTCTCAGAATTCAGGAGGTGCAGCACTATTTCCAAGAATACCAAGAATATCCGTGCTGTCCATGCATTCAGCACATGACCACTCGCACGGCAGCATTGCTCTGCCTACTAAGCAAAAACTAGTAACATAATAAACTTTAAATTAAAATATGCTTTTCTGGATGAATGGGCAATATAAACGTATAATGGTGCATGTGACTTCAATGAACTGAATGATGAGGAAGGGGAAGAGGGTGATTGAATTTAAAAGTTTATTGATGATGAAGAATAGTGGATGTTGTGGGCGGGCTAATTATTTTATTCTAAAAGGCTGGAAATAGTGTCTAATTTCCCCTCAAAGAGTCAAATCAGACACTAAGAACAACACTAGGTGTGTAGTTCACAATGGCAAGCCCAACCAAACGAATGAACCCACTGACAGCATTGCAAATGGTGCAGAATTTAGTTGAGTTGGAGTTGGAGTCGGATGAAGGATCAGATATTGAGCTTAATCGACATTGCTGATGAAGTCTTCATCTGATTCTGATGTTGACTTCGAGACTCTGCCTCCGAAGCCTGAGCCTCGCCGCAGAAAAACCAGAACAGAGCCAACTGAGACGGTGATCCCAACTGCCACGGTGAGACAGGAGTCTGGGAGGCATGGCACGGTGAGACAGGAGTCTGGGAGGGATGGCACGGTGAGACAGGAGTCTGGGAGGCATGGCACGGTGAGACAGGAGTCTGGGAGGCATGGCACGGTGAGACAGGAGTCTGGGAGGCATGGCACGGTGAGACAGGAGTCTGGGAGAGATGGCACGGTAAGACAGGAGTCTGGGAGGCATGGCACGGTGAGACAAGAGTCTGGGAGGGATGGCACGGTGAAACAGGAGTCTGGGAGGGATGGCACGGTGAGACAGGAGTCTGGGAGGCATGGCACGGTGAGACAGGAGTCTGGGAGGGATGGCACGGTGAGACAGGAGTCTGGGAGGGATGGCACGGTGAAACAGGAGTCTGGGGGGTGGTACGGTTTGGGTAGAAAAGAGTGGCGAGTTTATGTTACATGCAGATGTTGCAGCACATCAGAGATTGTACTGTTGCTCATGCACACAGAAAAGGAAACAGTACATGGGACATGTCTATGGATGAACTCAAAGCATTTATTGCACTCTTGTTTGTCCGAGCATGATGTGGAGTCATTGTGGTCTGATAGGTATGGGGTGGACTTTTTCAGAGAGACCCTGCCTTGCAACCACTTCAGAGAGACCCTGCCTCGCAACCTCTTCAGAAAGACCCTGCCACGCAACCTCTTCAGAGAGACCCTGCCACGCAACCTCTTCAGAGAGACCCTGCCTCACAACCTCTTCAGAGAGACCCTGCCTCGCAACCTCTTCAGAGAGACCCTGCCACGCAACCGCTTCAGAGAGACCCTGCCACGCAGCCGCTTCAGAGAGACCCTGCCACGCAGCCGCTTCAGAGAGACCCTGCCACGCAACCTCTTCAGAGAGACCATGCCACGCAACCGCTTCAGAGAGACCCTGCCACGCAACCGCTTCGGCGACACCATGCCACGCAGCCGCTTCGGCTACACCATGCCACGCATCCGCTTCGGCGACACCATGCCACGCAGCCGCTTCAGCGACACCATGCCACGCAGCCGCTTCGGCGACACCATGCTACGCAGCCGCTTCGGCGACACCATGCCACGCAGCCGCTTCGGCGACACCATGCCACGCAGCCGCTTCAGAGACCCTGCCACGCAGCCGCTTCAGAGACCCTGCCACGCAGCTGCTTCAGAGAGACCTTGCCACGCAGCCGCTTCAGAGAGACCATGCCACGCAGCCGCTTCAGAGACCCTGCCACGCAACCGCTTCAGAGAGACCCTGCCACGCAACCGCTTCAGAGAGACCCTGCCACGCAGCCGCTTCAGAGAGACCCTGCCACGCAGCCGCTTCAGAGAGACCCTGCCACGCAGCCGCTTCAGAGAGACCATGCCACGCAACCGCTTCAGAGAGACCCTGCCTCGCAACCGCTTCAGAATATTTATTTATGCAATTCATCCTTTACAATTGTTCACGCACTGGTGCTTTTGTTTAGGAATACAGCAAATCATTTCACCTGTGACCTGGCTGGTTAAGTTATTATCTTTTTATTTTCTCCTTTTTCAAAGATTCTGTAACTGGACTTTATTCATTTCTATAACTATTACTAATCAAATATACAAATAAAGTTGATCAAATGGATTACGCTGTAATGTTTTTATTGTAACGGAAACTAAAATAGGCTATAGGCCGACGTTTATATCAAGGACTTTGTAGAATTGTACAAAACATATCCTTGACTTCTAGTGTTAACCAACAGACATCTAATCTATCTCTGGAATTAACCAATCAGATTGTAGTAAAGTGAAGAGGAAAGACGTTACACAATTACGATCTTCATATCACAGGCACAGAACCAGATACTCTGTGTAACGATAACCAACAAATAAGAACATGAAAATAGGGCTTCTTTCCACTTGTGGTGTCCTGGACCACATAAAGGATATGTGCTGTGCATTTTCTTGTGTGTGTGTGTGAACATGCTCACGTTTGTGTGTGTGATTTTGCACTTATAGTCTGTGTTTATGCGCGTGTGTGTGTGTGTGTGCTTTTGCACATATAGTCTGTGTTTATGCAAATGTGTGTGTGTGTGATTTTGCACAAATGTGTTTCTGCATGTATGCGTGTGTGTACAGGAGTGTTTATTTACACCTCCCTTACACTTTCCTTACCCCCCTCTCCCCCCATCCCAGACTCATCGTCAGCAAGAAGGAGCGTCGCCTGGTCAAGGGCTCTGGCTTCCACCTGGACTTGCTGCTCATCGTCACGCTGGGCGCCATGTGCCCTCTGTTAGGCCTGCCCTGGCTCACCGCCGCCACTGTGCGCTCTGTCACGCATGTCAACGCCCTTACTGTCATGAGCAAGGCCACAGCGCCCGGCGAGAAGCCCGTGATCCAGGAGGTGAAGGAGCAGAGGTTGACGGGCCTTGTAGTCGCCGTACTCGTGGGTGAGGAGGATGCTGTGGTTCTGGAAAGGGTTGGATTGGATATCTAGGTCCTGGGGTGCTTGTTGTGATGTGAAGGAAGGTGTTCCTCATAGTAGATATTGGTCCATTCTGAGGTGTCTTTGAATATGGTACCTTGTGAGGTGTACTGTACCATTGGGACAGTGTACTGTACCAAAGCAAACCAAGAAATAGGAAAATAAACAGACAATGAGTTGGCAGTGACTTGTAGAGGTGTTATTTATCTGTGTATAACAAGGCTTCCTCTGTGATTAAAACTAACAAACCTTGTATTTACATTCCTGTTTGGTGTTCCACTTGAACAAAAAGCTTGTCAATGTTTTGTTCTGGATTAACATTTAGTTCTGGGTTAACATTTAGTTCTGGTTAATATTTAGCTCTGGTTAACATTTCATTTTGGTTAACATTTAGTTCTGGTTAATATTTAGCTCTGGTTAACATTTCATTCTGGTTAACATTTAGTTCTGGTTAACATTTAGTTCTGGTTAACATTTAGTCCTGGCTTAACATTTAGTCCTGTCTTAACATTTAGTCCTGGGTTAACATTTAGTTGTGGGTTAACATTTAGTCGTGGGTTAACATTTAGTTCTGGTTAATATTTAGTTATGTTCTAACATCTAATTCTGGATTAACATTTAGTTGTGGCTTAACATTTAGTTCTGGATTAACATTTAGTTCTGGATTAATATTTAGTTGTGGTTTAACATTTAGTCCTGGCTTAACATTTAGTTCTGGGTTAACATTTAGTTCTGGATTAACATTTAGTTGTGGCTTAACATTTAGTTCTGGTTAACATTTAGTTCTGGGTTAACATTTACTTGTGGATTTACATTTAGTTTTGGTTAACATTTACTTCTGGTTTAATATTTACTTCTGGATTAACATTTACTTCTGGATTAATATTTGGTCTAACCGAGATTGACTACCCTACAGATCCCTAGGCAACCTAGATGTCACACATTTTACCTTTCACCTTTGACTTTCCCTAGGCATGTCCCTCGTGATGACAGATGTGCTTCGTCACATTCCGCTGGCCGTGTTGTTCGGGATCTTCCTCTACATGGGCGTCACGTCAATCACCGGCATCCAGCTCTACGAACGCATCACTCTCATGTTCACGCCAGCCAAGCACCACCCCGATCACATATACGTGACCAAGGTGAGCCCTTTACCAGAATATGATGGAGAGTCTAGCCACATATACTGTACGTGACCAAGGTGTTCCCTTTATCAGAATATGATGATCAGTTTCTGTTATAGATATCTGGTTTCTATTCCTGGTCTGTTTGTCAGTTTATTGAGATGAAGTTGCCCCAAGACATTGATCTAATGTCATTTTGTGATCAATGTTATAAAAGACTAGAGGAGATCCACCCAGTAGATGGAGCTCAATCCATCTAATTCTATATAATAAATTCCATATGCAGGGAAACATTCCATATGCACGGTAAAAACATTTTTTTTGCCTGTCTGTCTGTCCGTATGTCTAGCATGTCAATTGTCCTGCCCAAAACATTATCCCTAAACAAATTATTTCCTAACACTGTTAATTGGCAATAAAGTATGAATACAATTCAATTGTGGGGTAACACTTTACTTAAAGCATGCAGGAATAATACATTAGGATGCAGTTGTAATGGATTGTAAGGCTTGTCATAAGCATGTATAACCCCATAATAATGTGTGTGTGCCTTTGTGCTGCAGGTGAAGACGTGGCGTATGAACATGTTCACCATCATACAGCTGGCTTGCATCATGTTGCTGTGGGTGGTCAAGTCCACCGTGGTCTCGCTCGCCTTCCCCTTCATCCTCATCATGACCGTGCCGCTCCGCCGCCTCATCCTCTCCCGGATCTTTGAGGAGCGTGAACTCCAGGCGGTAGGTGGACATTCCTGGACTTATCCGAATTCTGGCCCAATCATCTGGTCTGGGCAACGTTGGGTCACACATTAGAAGTAGTAGCATGGCCCTGCCGACACCTAACGACTTGCTTTTTAAATTAGATAAGCAAAAAATATTCCACTTTATTTGGAACAGCAAGCCAGACAAAATTAAACAGCCTTATTGATATAATGAATATGAATTTGGAAGGCAGAAATTATGAAATATTAAAGCATTGGACTTCTCAATAAAGGCTTCAGTCATTCAAAAGCTATACTTAAATCCGAACTGGTTCTCAATCCTGGTCCTGGGGACCTAGAAGGGTGTACATTTTTATTTTTGCCCTAGCACCACACAGCTGACTCAAATTATCAACTCATCAAAAGGCTTTGATGATTTGAGTCAGGTGTGTAGTGCTTGGGCAAAACAAAAATATGCTCCCCAAAAATGTGCTCCCCTTCAGGACCAGGATTGAGATCCACTGCTAGCAGATTAGTAAGAATGGCTCACCCCGTGTTCAAGAATGGCCTTTTTCCCTTTATTCAGATTACAATCTCTCACTTTTGGTTGTTTGACAATGAAATAATCTCCAAAAGATCGCTATTTTTAAAACAAGCAATAGAAAGCTGGGTGAAATTTCAGTTTAATCCACCAGAAAAGACAGAACAAATATTTGATAAAATATTATGGTTAAACTCAAATAAACAAATTGGTAAAAATATATTTAAAAAAATGGAGGAAAAAAAATTCAAACAGCATAATCTTTGTAAATGATGTCATAAATAGGACTGGTGGAGATATGTGAGACATGCAGCTAGCAAAAGTATATGGAAATGTCTGTCTGCTCTACTCAAAATTACATCCAACTGATTGCAGCATTACCTCAAAAATGGAGGAGAAGTGGAAAGGGAAGAAGGTAAGGAATTTATATGTCGGCCCTGCATTAAAGACCAAAATTGTTTTAAGTAAAAAAGTATTCCAGTTTAATTTAAGGACCCAAAAGTTGACAGCTTGCAAAATAGTTGGAGGAGGTTTTCAATGTACCGATTCCATGACACATGGTTTATGAACTGATACACAAAACGACACCGGATTAAGAAATTCTTGCAGCCAATAGAATGTCGTATTCATGAACAAAAATATAAGCTCAAGCAACAATTTCAACGATTTTACTGCGTTACAGTTCATATAAGGAAATCAGTCAATTGAAATAAATGAATTAGGCCTTGATCCATGGATTTCACATGATTGGGCAGGGGCACAGCCCTGGCTGTGCTTGGGAGGGCTTAGGCCCACCCACTCACCCACTGGGGAGCCAGGCCCAGCCAATCAGAAGATTTTTTTCCCACAAAAGGTCTTTATTACAGACAGAAATATTCCTAATTTTCATCAGCTGTCTGGCTGTTCTCAGACGATCCTGCAGGTGAAGAAGCCAGATGTGGAGGTCCTGAGATGGCGTAGTTACACATGGTCTGCGGTTGTGAGGCCGTTTGGACGGACTGCCAAAATCTCTAAAATGTCGTTGGAGGTTGCTTATGGTAGAGAAATGAACATTCAATTCTCTGGCAACTGCTATGGTGGACATAGCTGTAGTCAGCATGCCAATTGTACGCTCCCTCAAAACTTGAGTGGCCACTTTAAAACGGCACATTTTAGAGTGGCCTTTTATTGTCCCCAGCACAAGCTGCACCTGTGTACTAATCATGCTGTTTAATCAGCTTTTTGATATGTCACACCTGTCACATGGATGGATTTTCTTGGCAAAGGAGAAATGCTCACTAACATGGACATAAACAAATTTGTGGACAAATTTGTGCACATTTGAGAGAAATAAGCTTTTTGTGCGTATGGAAAATTTCTGTGATCTTTTATTTCAGCTCACGAAACATTGGACCAACACTTTACATGTAGCGTTTATATTTTTGTTCAGTACATATGGGGGAAACAACCATCCCAGCTCTGCAGATATTGCTGCGAAGAGACACAATCATTAGATCCCTTGTTTTGGTACTGCCCATATGTAGCTTGTTTTTGGTCGCAGGTTCTGGAATGGCAGAAAAATTGCAACATTTAGTTGGAGCTAACTCTGCAAATAACGCTGCTGGATGATTTGATCAATAACAGTCAATAATATTTAATAATACTCTTAGGAAAAATGTTTATCTTTAATTTACAGTCTGTAGCTTCCCTGTAGCTCAGTTGGTAGAGCATGGTGTTTGCAACACATGGTGTTTGCAATGCCAGGGTTGTGGGTTCGATTCCCACGGGGGGCCAGCACAGAAAAAAAAAAATGTATGCATTCACTACTGTAAGTCGCTCTGGATAAGAGTGTCTGCTAAATGACTAAAATGTAAATGTATAAACTATGAAAATGTTAAGGTTCAAAACTTTTGTGAAACTTCACAGCACATTGGAAAAATATATGGCAGCTTGAAATCAAAACTGGATGGTCTTCAGAGATCGATGGGAGGGGTTGAGTGTAGCTGAAGGCTGGGACTGGATGGTCTTCAGAGATAGATGGGAGGGGTTGAGGGTAGCTGAAGGCTGGGACTGGATGGTCTTCAGAGATAGATGGGAGGGGTTGAGGGTAGCTGAAGGCTGGGACTGGATAGTGTTCAGTGATAGATGGGAGGGGTTGAGGGTAGCTGAAGGCTGGGACTGGATGGTCTTCAGAGATAGATGGGAGGGGTTGAGGGTAGCTGAAGACTGGGACTGGATAGTGTTCAGAGATAGATGGGAGGGGTTGAGGGTAGCTGAAGGCTGGGACTGGATAGTGTTCAGTGATAGATGGGAGGGGTTGAGGGTAGCTGAAGGCTGGGACTGGATGGTCTTCATAGATAGATGGGAGGGGTTGAGGGTAGCTGAAGGCTGTGACTGGATGGTCTTCAGAGATAGATGGGAGGGGTTGAGGGTAGCTGAAGGCTGTGACTGGATGGTCTTCAGAGATAGATGGGAGGGGTTGAGGGTAGCTGAAGACTGGGACTGGATAGTGTTCCGTGATAGATGGGAGGGGTTGAGGGTAGCTGAAGGCTGGGACTGGATAGTGTTCAGAGATAGATGGGAGGGGTTGAGGGTAGCTGAAGGCTGGGACTGGATAGTGTTCAGAGATAGATGGGAGGGGTTGAGGGTAGCTGAAGGCTGGGACTGGATGGTGTTCAGAGATAGATGGGAGGGGTTGAGGGTAGCTGAAGGCTGGGACTGGATGATCTTCAGAGAGATTGGAGGGGTTGAGGGTAGCTGAAGGCTGGGACTAAAAACAAACAAAAGATAACTAATGTAAAATATACTGTCCATAAAATGTATATAATGTAGCATGTATAAAATGGAAGTAGAAGCCTAAATATTGTTGTCCATTAGTTAACTCCAATTAGGGAGGGGTGGTAGGGATTTATTTAAAATAATATATATATATTTACAACAACAGCAAAAAAATATATGGGGGGATTGGAAGTGATGCAGACAATTACATTGATGGAAGCTACAATCTGTCTGCATTAAAGCTGATCTACCCCCCTAATTTAACAAAAAATAACTATAAAAAAAAGTTGTTGCATGGATACCCTGTATTCTCAGTGAATTTTTGTTTGTTTGTGAAAGGTACACAACTACACTACACACTTACTATATTACTGTAGTATTTCATTTGACTATTCAAACATAATCAGCTTTTTTTCTGTTGAAATATTTCTGTCCTTCAAGGCTCCACACCTCATGATCTAAATGACAACAACTTGAGAACGAACTTTGTCAAAATACAGAGGATAATGGTGTGTGTGTGGTGTGTGTGTGTGTGGTGTGTGTGGTGTGTGTGTGGTGTGTTTCACTACATTGGCCCAACGCATCAAGACACTAATCTAATGAATCAAGATGATGATGACATCCCAACCTCCCTCTCCCTCCCCCTCTCCCTCACTCTTACCCTCTCCCTTACCCTCTCCCTTCCCCTCTCCCTTACTCTCACCCTCACCCTCCCTTACCCTCACCCTCTCCCTCACTCTCACCCTCTCCCTTACCCTCTCCCTTACCCTCACCCTCACCCTCCCTTACCCTCACCCTCTCCCTCACTCTCACCCTCTCCCTCCCCCTCTCCCTTACCCTCACCCTCTCCCTCACTCTTACCCTCTCCCTTACCCTCTCCATTACCCTCTCCCTCACCCTCTCCCTTACCCTCACCCTCTCCCTTCCCCTCACCCTTACCCTCACCCTCTCCCTTACCCTCACCCTCTCCCTTACCCTCACCCTCTCCCTTACCCTCACCCTCTCCCTTCCCCTCACCCTTACCCTCACCCTCTCCCTTACCCTCACCCTCTCCCTCATCCTCTCCCTCACTCTCATCCTCTCCCTCTACAGCTCGACGGGGAAGACGAGTCATCCCCCAACTTTGACGAGGATGGTCAGGACGAGTATAACGAGATTCACATGCTTGTGTAGACACGTGACACGGGGAGGCCCAATAGGCTCACTCTGTCTTCCAACACTAACCAATTACGAACAAGCTTCTTTGGAAGGCAAACCTTATTATGTCTGGGTAGCTGTGTTTCCCCCCCAGATGTGCTGTGGGTAGAATATTTGTCCAACAGAGAAACATTATTATGTATACATATATATTATATGTGTATATTACTGTGTGTATATATAAATTCAAATCTTGCTCCTCTTTGATCTTAAAATTCTGTAAAGGAATAACCCCACTGTTATGATTTGTTTCAGTTTGTCCTGCTCCAACTATATATTTTTTCTCTCAGAAGGTCAGTAACAACTCTACTGCCCTACTGTGACAGAGTGGGTGGGGAATCCTAAAGTGTGTGTGACATGGACAATGCACCCTTTCAACACAGACCAATCATTTAAAAACCCTCCTCCCTACACAAACTGGACATGGGTTCCTCCCATTTCCTTTAAGGGTCAAGCTCACTACAGATTCCAGGCATACGTGTAATGTCGACAACCCCAAGGATTCCAGTAGGTTGGTTTCCTCTCCCAGTGTTGGAGTCCCATATTTTTGGGGCACCGGTGGGATGAACACTGGTTGTACGACAGCCTCACAGGTTTCACCTGGAGCCAATACTCCACTGCCTCCTCAGCGTAACTGCCTTCCCCCTCTTCTTCATACTGTTGGCATTATCAGTGCAGTTTGATGACGTCGCTAACCAAACAGTATGACGTTCCCTTTTATTTGTTTTTAGTTGTTTGCTACTCGCAGGACACGTTCACCTTTGACCTTTGTGATTCACCTGCACTGCCATACCAGTTCCCTGGTCCAAGAACAGAAGAATCATTGGATGAGACCTCTCAATGCATTTCCTCTGAAACGAAGATGCACTGAGGACTGCTTGTGTGTTGGAGCAGTTTTTCTTTATGTGGTATATTCTGCATTACATGCCAGTCCAATGATGTCACTGTGGATGTATATGTGAACACATTGTGATCTGCTGACCTTGAATACGTTTAAATTGTTTCTTTAGTACTTGTGACCAAAGGAATGAAATGTTATCCTACCTATTTATTTAAATTTTGTTTTAGTTGCCAAAATTCTATGAAGCCATATTGACATATGGGATTCTTTCTAAATGTGTGTTTGTTCAATTAATAACTTTATTTGAAACCTTTGTCACAGTCACTGTAATTATGCCACAGTTATCAAAATCACTTTATAGCACCACTGTCATTGTGTACTTACATGTTTTGAGGGCAACTGTTGGATATGAAGGGTACTGAAGCTTCATATGAACCTAACCCTTGAACTGCAAATAGATCATTGACCATTAGTTTGTTGTTCCTGTTGTGAACACAAATCAGTCATGACATTTTAAAATGTTTTTCAAGTTATACACAGTTGGTTCAGAAGGGATTCTATACAACTTAGCATTTGTTTAAAATGTACAGTCTCTGGAATGGACTCTTTACCTCAAGGTTCAGAGTTATACCCCACACAGAATGTACGTTTTCATGAGCTGTTGCAGAACCATTTTTGACTCTGGTTGTAAAACGCTAAATGCTAGGATTGGAGACTTATTGAATGCATTTTGTGTATGGACAACCTACTTTGCCCCACACCATGTGAGACTTATTGAATGTATAGGCCTACCCAATGGGCACACACTGGTTGAGACAACGTTGTTTGACGTTGAACCAACGTGGAATAGACGTTGTATTACGATCAGGGGACAGAGAAAGACCAACACTCCAAAAAAATCCTCAGTCAAGAATTGGAATTGTGGTTATTCTTCAAGAGAATAATAAGTGTTGTTCTGTCAGTATTCTCTGAGTGTTGGAACAGAGACATGAAAATCGAATTGTTATGGGGCCGGGGAAAAGGCCTGGCATGTTAGATGTTGGGAATCCACAACTTTTCGTCACCTGATACCTCCATGCTAGCACTGACCAGACCACCCACCCAAAATCTAGGAATATAGCCTTGTTATTTTTGAACCGACGTTACCTAGACCTCTCGCTTGATTGAAAGTCTCCGGGCCCTTTTTTTCCTCATTTGATTGGATGTCTAGGACAAGGAATGTTTTTGTTGTCTGTACATTATGCACACTTGTGAAGGCTATTAATAAGTAGACAATCAGAAATGTACTCCTGTATATCTTTATCTATCTGTCATAAGGAATATGATAGAACTGCTAACCCTGTGGCGACATCCTATTGTATAGTGAGCTCGTTTTTCTCCAGTCCTTTTTTTGTACTGCATATTCATTTGAATTAATGAGCCATTCCCAACTTGTTTGCGCCATGTAATAAATATGACGTTATAAAGGTGAAGATCCCCTTTAAATAGTTATTATTCTCTTTAGAATTATCTAAGCGTCAGGTCAGTGATTATTTAAAGGGGAATTTTACTTTAATTGAGGGTCTTGAGGCATTGAAAAGATGTCCTGCAGGCCACTTGTAATGAAGCACTTATGACATACTATTTATGCCTCAGTACAGGACAATGACTTTAGTTTCATGTAGAAATTTGAATGGTTTATACATGCAATACTTGTGTGTTAAAATCAGCATGAAGTCATGTCACACACAAATATAGTGACACACACATAAACATATTGCCACACTCCAACAGAGATATAACTCTTTCTGCTCTGAAAACGATACCTGACTATAATGACGAAGTGTGGTTTGTCAGTCTGAGAATTTTTTTTTTATGTGACTTTATTTTATGGTAAATTATTAATTACTTTAGCATTAGCAATACTGAAATATAGTTATGTTATGTGGATACTTGAATAGCAATTCAGCCTGCTGTTATTGTGAAGGGGTTTTCAAACTACTGTAAAACAAATTATTTTTTTGTCTGAAAATAAATATTTATTATGTGTTTCAAATAAATCTATCAACTCTTTATTCAATACTCATTTAAGTACATATCAATATAATACAAAACTATTAGCACCATAGTTTAATATATGGGTGTGCAGTGCCGATATGTCACGTGTGGTAGGTGGGGTCGAGCCCTACCAATATCCAGGAGATTTGCATGCAATTCTGTAATTGCATGTCACAACAATATAGGATAACAGTTAGCAACCATAACCTTTTATTATAAAAAAAATTGCTTGATTTTTATTAAGCATAGGTGGTCACTTTCCCATTGTATTGTTGTTTTGGTCAGTTTTCGTTGAGTAAGTCAGCTCCAAATTGCAGCTGTTTCAGCGAGGGCTCTGTGCTTTCTGTGTTGGAGGGGCAGACAGAAAAAGTACAGAGTGTAGGCGTCGTTGATCTTCTCTGTTTGCGCGTGATTGGCTCAGGGTGCTGTCACTCATGGGGACACTACATCACCGCAGCACCTGCTAGGAGAGCTAGCCTGGAAAAACGCCTCTTCGGTGCTCCATTGGTTTACAGTAGAAGTGCCTGCCTAAGAAAGCTCATTGTCCACTGATAAATCAATATCTTGTGCCTGGTAACTTTGATTGCACTGTCAACTTCATAGCTAGTTAGTTTTTTACTATGTACTTTTACCACGTCTTCAAGCTAGGTAGCTTAGCTAGCTGAAACATGTTGACTAGCTTAGCTATCTCCTAGCAAATCATTTTCAAACAGCCTTATGAAAGAAATGTAGAGATAAAACGTCTTGGTGCTCATTAGCCACGTAAACTTTAAAATGTGTCCATCCGTTAAAATAAAGCAAAAAAAATAAAATAAAAGGAAAAGAAGATTCAAGTCAAGTGGTTGGTGGTGGACCATGGAGCAGTGGCTAATATCTGTTTTGAGGTAGGCTAGCTATAATATCCTATATGTCTTATTGTTGATGTTTGGTGGCAGACTGTAATACCCATGGAACCACATGTTGAAGAAGGGTTAGTTATAAATATGTTTGATGTAACTGAAACTGTGCAATAGATGAAGCGAGGGAATAACGTTATGAACTATGCATATTGTTAACAGGCAGGCAGACACACGAAGTGTCGCAATATTGCAGACCGATTACTAGCTAGTTTACTCTATAAAGTACAGTCATCTTCTAATATGAGTTAAAGATATGGGAAGTAATAAACTGATCATAACCCAAATGTTACTATGTTTGTATGTCTGACTCAAGACTCATTTCTTGGAATAGTTATTAGTCCATTCAACATGTAGCCAGTGTGGTGTACTGGTTTCTATTCATATGACTTTGTTGATTGAGTTTGCCCCACCAATATGTTCAAGTTAATATTGCCACAGTGCATGTGCACATTTTTTTTTATGTATGTCATACAGATATCCAGCTTACTGTTTGCTAACTCGAGTGTGTCTCACATGATAGTGTATTTGTATGTCTGCAGTTTGCGTGTGTGATTTGTTCCCACACGAGAGGGTTGGCTCTCAGAGTCCCATGGATGCATTGCAGAGGGGTGATGTGGACACATCAGAGGGGGAGGAGCAGAGTGGGGATGTGGACACATCAGAGGGGGAGGCGCAGAGTGGTGATGTGGACACATCAGAGGGGGAGGAGCAGAGTGGGGATGTGGACACATCAGAGGGGGAAGCGCAGAGTGGTGATGTGGACACATCAGAGGGGGAGGAGCAGAGTGGTGATGTGGACACAGCAGGGGGAGGAGCAGAGTGGTGATGTGGACACATCTGAGGGGGAGGAGCAGAGTGGGGATGTGGACACATCAGAGGGGGAGGAGCAGAGTGGTGATGTGGACACAGCAGGGGGAGGAGCAGAGTGGGGATGTGGACACATCAGAGGGGGAGGAGCGGAGTGGTGATGTGGACACAGCAGGGGGAGGAGCAGAGTGGGGATGTGGACACAGCAGGGGGAGGAGCAGAGTGGTGATGTGGACACATCAGAGGGGGAGGAGCAGAGTGGTGATGTGGACACAGCAGGGGGAGGAGCAGAGTGGGGATGTGGACACAGCAGGGGGAGGAGCAGAGTGAGAAGAACATCTGGTGCACCTGTAGGATAATGTCATCCTTCAGTGAGGGCCCCACACAACTGGTAACGTTGGTCCCTTGGTCCACACAGTTCTTTAACACTACCTATGAGCTGAAGGAGTGTTCCATTTTCCACTACTTCTCTCACTCAATCCATTCCTTTTAGTGGGGACTGAGTAGTGGAAAAGTGCACAGTTCAGGTAGAAATGGTAAAGAATTTGTCTGGGATTCACTGACAAAAGTGACTAATAAATGTAGCATGTACTAAACAGCCTGGACTACTGTGTACCAATCGCTCAAATGTCAGGGTGTGACCGGTCATGCTGTTCATCGTGTTAATACACCGTCCTAACGCATCATGTAGATCTCCAGGGCCTGGGCCCCGCAGGCGATGTCAACAGTTGATTTAATGGACTAGCACTACAGCTTCGCTCTGAACAAACATGTGATGCCGGAGAAATATGATCCGGAACAGTGTGGCTACCCATGTATTATCTCAACACCAAAACATGTATTATCTCAACACCAAAAACACGTATTATCTCAACACCAAAAACATGTATTATCTCAACACCAAAAACATGTATTATCTCAACACCAAAAACATGTATTATCTCAACACCAAAACATGTATTATCTCAACACCAAAACATGTATTATCTCAACACCAAAAACACATATTATCTCAACACCAAAAACATGCAATATCTCAACACCAAAACATGTGTTGAGATATTTATGTCTATAATTGGCTGTGTCTACAAACAAATGATGTTTAAAATAAATCACAGACCATTTGGGAGTGAGGGAAGAGGACGTGAAATATTCCACTGTCCCGCATGACTCTTCCAGTCAACACTAGTTAGAATGTGTTTTCCATAATTTTTGGGTAATTTAAAAACTGAAAGCGACTGTTGAATCACATAGCTCTTCTATTTGAAATAGGATACCTCAGAGATATACTGCTTTCTCCCCCACTTTCAACGGCCTGATATCCATTACTGATGAATAGGATTGCCAAATTCAGCTAACCTTCCCAAAATTCCCTGATCTTCCAAGAAATCCTGGTTGGAAGATGTATGGAATTACAAGGAAATAAGCAGGAAATCTGGGAATCCGCCAACCGAGATCTCTAGAAAACCACAGAATTTGAGAAAAGTAACTGGAATTTTTGCTGTATGTTTTTGCTGTAACATTTAGTGGACTATACTGCTCTAGACTGCTGTAGCTTGAAAGTGTCATAGTTGCTCACCTGTTAAGGCCATGAGGATCACACTAAGGCAGGTGAAACGCCTGGAGGTTTCGTAAATCCAGCCCTGCCTGAAACTACCTTTCAGGTGTGCATATAGTATGTCTAGAGTCTTAGTGAGTATCATCAACATCTACCATCTATTTTTTTGGTCAATAAAGAGTTCAGGCCTCAGGCTGGCATCATTATTACCTCAATTACTATTACCTCAATTACCTCGACATCGGTGCCCTCACACATTGACTCTGTACAGGTACCCCCTGCATATAGCCCCGCTATTGTTATTTACTGCTGCTCTTAATTATTTGTTATTCTTATCTCTTACTTTTAAATGATTTATATTTTTGGGGGTATTTTCTTAAAACTGCATTGTTGGTTAAGGGCTTGTAAGTAAGCATTTCACTGTAAGGTCTACACCTTGTAACATCCAGATCTCAATCACCTGAATTCTGATCACCTGCTCACACACCTGTATGTTATTTACACACAATATTTAGTTCAGTTCTTTGCACCCCATCATTGTTAGGTATTGTTTTTTTTGATGCACATTCTATTCGGAGCTCTGTTTACTTCCCGTATTAGTCCTCCTGTGTATCATAGTTTTGGCCCTCCTCACTAACGATGCCTTTTTGCCTATTCCTGTCACGACTTCCGCCGAAGTCGGCTCCTCTCCTTGTTCGGGCGGCGTTCGGCGGTTGATGTCACTGGCTTTCTAGCCAACACCGATCCATTTCTCATTATTCCATTTGTTTTGTCTGGTTTCATACACACCTGGTTTTCATTCCATAATCAACTGCATGTATTTAGTCCTCTGTTCCTCTCCATGTCTTTGTGTGAAAGTGTTTATTGTTGAGGGTGGTATTTGTTACGTGTATTATTCCAGGCGTTGCACTTTTGGTTTTTGACCGTGTTTTGGAGCTTGTTTTGTTATGTGCTGTATCATATTATTACCGGTATTAAAGTGTGCCTGTTATTTATACTCCGCTCTCCTGCATTTGACTTCGCCTCCATACACCTCTCCTAACAATTCCCTGCCTGTACTTTTGCCTATCGGATTTCCTGTCTCCCGGACTACATTACTAGCCTTTTCCCTGCCTGTACTGTTGGCTTTGGAACCCCTGTGTATGACCTTCTGCCTGCCCCTGGACCCAGCTACCTGCCTCCTCCTGTGTATGACCTTCTGCCTGCCCCTGGACCCAGCTACCTGCCTCCTCCTGTGTATGACCTTCTGCCTGCCCCTGGACCCAGCTACCTGCCTCCTCCTGTGGTCCTTTACAATAAACACCTGCTGCGCCCTGTGCTTGAAACCAGCTCTCTGTCTCTCATCGTATTCATTACACACCTGTTGTATTTGGCGCATGTGACAAATAAAATTTGATTTGATTAAAGGGAAATTCCACCCAAAAACTATATTTGATGCAAAAACACACACATATAAGGCAAAACGCAGCATCATTATGCAAAATGCATCATACTGGGATGTTTTCTGTATTTTGAAAGTTACATGTTACAAACTTGGGCTACATTTTATATGACCTTAATAGACCCAACAACTATCTGCAGTAGTTGTTGGGCCTACAGAGGTTGTGTCTATATACACACACACACACACACACACACACACACACACACACCACACACACACACACAGCTTCCAATATAATAGTTTTCTAAAGCCGTAAATTGACGACCCAGTTCCACACCCTTACCTCATGTCCATATTGTCTTGTTTCAAGCATCGCATTACAGTTCTCTATTACCTAAATATATTGGACTGTGGCATCATATTACAGTTCTCTATTACCTAAATATATTGGACTGTGGCATCATATTACAGTTCTCTATTACCTAAATATATTGGACTGTGGCATCATATTACAGTTCTCTATTACCTAAATATATTGGACTGTGGCATCATATTACAGTTCTCTATTACCTAAATATATTGGACTGTGGCATCATATTACAGTTCTCTGTTACCTAAATATATTGGACTGTGGCATCATATTACAGTTCTCTATTACCTAAATATATTGGACTGTGGCATCATATTACAGTTCTCTATTACCTAAATATATTGGACTGTGGCATCATATTACAGTTCTCTATTACCTAAATATATTGGACTGTGGCATCATATTACCGTTCTCTATTACCTAAATATATTGGACTGTGGCATCATATTACAGTCCTCTATTACCTAAATATATTGGACTGTGGCATCATATTACAGTTCTCTATTACCTAAATATATTGGACTGTAGGGAGAGGCAATAGATTTATCTGAGAGTAGCACTCTCTCTGTGAGGGGCTGTGTCCAGTGTTTTCTCCCCCCTACTGCTATCTCCTGAGTAAATGTATGCCGTAAATCTGCTCTTAGCCCTGCTCTTGACCCCACTGGGTCTCCAGAAGCTTAGCAAGCCAGAAGGCAATGGGGAGTATGGTGTGCTGTTCTGTTTACATTTACATTTACATTTAAGACATTTAGCAGACGCTCTTATCCAGAGCGACTTACAAATTGGTGCATTCACCTTATAATATCCAGTGGAACAACCACTTTACAATAGTGCATCTAAATCTTTTAAGGGGGGGGGGGGGGGGGGGGGGGGGGGGTTAGAAGGATTACTTTATCCTATCCCAGGTATTCCTTAAAGAGGTGGGGTTTCAGGTGTCTCCGGAAGGTGGTGATTGACTCCGCTGTCCTGTCGTTTCATGAGTAAAACTGTGTGAATTGTGATGTGAGTAAAACTGTGTAAATTGTGAATTGTGAGTAAAACTTGGGCTACATTTGATATGACCTAAATAGGCCCAACAACTATCTGCAGTAGTTGTTGGGCCTACAGATGTTGTCTACAGTTTGATTCAGTTTAACACTATGACCGACAGTATCATTGCATTACAAATCTATTACTGAACGTTAATAACTCTACCTACATGTACATATTACCTCAATTACCTCGACACTGGTGCGCCCGCACATTGACTCTGTACCTGTACCGCCTGTATATAGCCCCGCCATTGTTATTTACTGCTGCTCTTTAATTATTTGTTATTCTTATCTCTTACTTTTTTTAGGTATCTTCTTAAAACTGCATTGTTGGTTAAGGGCTTGTAAGTAAGGTCTACTACATCTGTTGTATTCGGCGCATGTGACAAAGAACATTTGATTTGATTTGATTTACTGGATTTTATCAACTGGGTGGTTCGAACCCTGAATGCTGATTGGCTGAAAGCCGTGGTATATCAGACCATATACCAAGTGTATGACATAACATATATTTTTACTGCACTAATTACGTTGGTAACCAGTTTGTAACAGCAATAAGGCACCTCGGGGGTTTGTGGTATATGGCCAATTTAACACGGCTAAACGCTGTATCCAGGCACATAACAGCCCTTAGCCGTGTTATATTGGCCGTATACCACACCCCCTTGGGCCTTATTGCTTAAGTGTACTGTGAGAGATGTTTTTCATGCACGCACAGTATTAGGCAAGCTGTTTTTCAACACACATACCACACTGACTGAGATGGACAACTTCATATTACTCACCCAAAAGTTTCTCAATCCTAATGCTGGAAGGTAGGTAACCTAGAGGTTAAAGAATGTTGAGCCAGTAACTGAAAGGTCACTGGTTCAAATCCTGAGCCGACTAGGTGAATAATCTGCCAATGTGCCCTTGAGCAAGGCACGTAGCCATAATTGCTCCCGTAAGTCGCTCTGGATAATAGCATCTGTTAAGTCACGTAAATGTACAATGTACCAAACACAACTCAGTCACTGCCTAAACTGCTCAAGCAAAAGGTTTACTTGTTTACTTTTGGTCATCTCTTTGTATTGTCAATATGCTCCACAGAAGTATTTAAAAAAAACTTTAATCACTTAACCATCTCACTTATTTTTAAACTGTCTGAATTATTCATTCGTTTTTTTTCTCCTTCTGTTCCTTTTTATCTAATAGTAAAAAGGATCATGCCCTAAGTGCTTGAAGACAACACTCAGTCTTTGCTTTTGATCGACTACTACACTGTACTTTACTATATTATACTGTACTATGCTATACTATATTATACAGTACTATGCAATACAATACTGTACTATATTATACTGTACTATGCAATACTATATTATACAGTACTATGCAATACAATACTGTACTATATTATACTGTACTATGCTTTACTGTATTATACAGTACTATACAATACAATACTGTACTATATTATACTGTACTATGCTATACTATAGTATACAGTACTATGCAATACAATACTGTACTATATTATACTGTGCTATGCAATACAATACTGTACTATATTATACTATATTATACTGTACTATGCTATACTATATTATACAGTACTATGCAATACAATACTGTACTATATTGTACTGTACTATATTATACTGTACTATGCTATACTATATTATACAGTACTATACAATACAATACTGTACTATATTATACTATACTAAACCCAAAGGAGCAGTAGACTACTGCAATGTCTGAATAAGCCTCATTCACTCATAAGCCCATGGTTAAGTCCATGCCTGTCCGCCTCTTTCTTTGCTATCTAAAACACAGCTAACCGACATAGAGCTGTGTAAACAGAAAAGCTTTTAGAAGTCCTGCAGACTGTGACACTCACCTCTCAACACATTGACAGGGCCCAGACAGCCAGTGCAACAGGAGTGATATCACGCCCCTGTCATTGCTTAGAGACCGCATGTTTGAGCCTATGGTTGCCACTGTGAAGGAGACATGTTTATTACCTTGGCAACCACTTGCACAACAATACAGTCCCCTCCCCTCTGTATACCTGACAGTGTTATTCTTGAATCCCAAAAGTTCATGCAATCTGTTTTCTAAACTATGAAGAATATTAATTCAATTACAATTTCAAGTGTCTTGTTTAGGGTTGTGTGGCTATAGAAGTTTCCTAGGAGAGAATGGTTGAACTTTTCAAGAAGTCTGTCTTGTTCTAATAACATCTCGGATCTCAGAACAATTCTTCTGGAATGCAGCACTCTGGGAATGTTCCCGAGATGGATTGAAGAATGACAAGAGGCCTGGATTGCACATCACAACTGTCAGAAGGATCTGACCAGCCCCCAGCCCTACCACGGTAAGTCATGGACACACACACACACACACACACACACACACACACACACACACACACACACACACACACACACACACACACACACACACACACACACACACACACACACATTGTTACTTATACTGTGCTGCTTGTCTAAATATTTTTAAGTCTCAGTGTTCTTCTTAAAGCCTTCAGACTTGAAGGTCCCCACTGTTTCTTTACAATGCAACGAGAAATTAAAGCAAAGCTGGAACATTTTCCCCTCAAACTTTTCATCTCGTCAGTCTAATGTTCTGTCTTGGGTGTTAGCTTTGGTCCAAACAGCACCCGTCCATTCACTCTGCTCCTTTCAATTAAACTCAAGAATGAGCAATGGAAAATTTGAACACCATTGTGTAGTGTTTCATTTGCCTCGACTACACGACCACTTAAAAGATGGACCTTTCAGGAGTCCTGTGAAAACACTTTTCATCACCCCTGTCAGGTCTTTTTTCCCTAAGTGCAAAATTGAATGATTTGACGATTTCACTAATGCATCTTGAGTTGCTAGGCAACATACACATGATATAATAACAACGCATTTGCAACTGGAGAAATGTGCAGGAGGGGGTCATAAGAAAATGTTTCCATTTCACTTAGTTGTCAGCATAATACCATTAGTGTCAGAGCAAACATACAGTATAGACAGGACAGGGTCCGAACTAAAAACGCTTTTTTTGTGAAAGTGAATTAATGTGATGTTTGGACAGTGTGTCTCATTGGTGTAATGGAAAATATTGTCTCAGATAGGTGCTGCTCGGTGGAAAAGCACGAGCCATGGATAACCTGTACACGTGCCTCAAGAGAGAGATAGCCTCCTTCCAGGACCATGTCCAGCAATGCAAACACTCCTTCAACATGGACGCTCTTCACCCAATCTTGAGTGCCCTGACCATGAAACAGCAGGATGAAATCAACACCTTGGAGCAGCTGCGGGTTCTCCTCTCCAAGGTTCAAGAGGAGCCTGCAGTGGCAGACTCAGGCTGTCCTAATATGGACGAGTTGGAGTCAGACTCAGACTGTCCTAATATGGACGAGTTGGCGTCAGACTCAGGCTGTCCTAATATGGACGAGTTGGCGTCAGACTCGGGCTGTCCTAATATGGACGAGTTGGCATCAGACTCAGGCTGTCCTAATATGGACGATTTGTCGTCAGACTCAGGCTGTCCTAATATGGACGAGTTGGCGTCATAATCAGGCTGTCCTAATATGGACGAGTTGGAGTCAGATGCAGGCTGTCCTAATATGGACGAGTTGGCGTCAGACTTAGGCTGTCCTAATATGGCCGAGTTAGAGTCAGAATCAGGCTGTCCTAATATGGACGAGTTGTCGTCAGACTCAGGCTGTCCTAATATGGACGAGTTGGCGTCAGACTCGGGCTGTCCTAATATGGACGAGTTGGAGTCAGACTCAGGCTGTCCTAATATGGATGAGTTGGCGTCAGACTCAAGCTGTCCTAATATGGACGTGTTGCAGTCAGACTCGGGTTGTCCTACTATGGATACTGTACGTTTAAGCTTCTGACATAAATACTTATACAAAATTGCCTAGTGTAATTTCCTATTTCCATCAGCCTGGTTTAATCTTGAATAATCTGAGCTGGAATCTAAACATGTGATATACTGTAGCGTCAATCTAAACCACAGTAGTCGGTTGTCACGCCCTGACCTTAGAGATCCTTTTATGTCTCTATTTTGGTTGGTCAGGGCGTGAGTTGGGGTGGGCATTCTATGTCCTTTTTTCTATGCTTTGTATTTCTTTGTTTTGGCCTAGTATGGCTCTCAATCAGGGACAGCTGTACATCGTTGTCGCTGATTGGGAGTCATACTTAGGCAGCCTGTTTTCCTTTGGGGTTTGAGGGTAGTTTATTCCTGTTTAGTGTTTTGCACCTGACAGAACTGTTTGGCAGTCGGTTTCTTGTTTTTTTTTGTTTAAAGTGTTCTATCTTTAATAAATTCATGATGAGCACTAACCACGCTGCGCCTTGGTCTACTCTCTTCAACAACGGCCGTTACATCAGTGTTCTAATCTATTGTGTTCCCTAATTTCTAGGTGAGGGATCGATGCAGACAGCAGGAGGAGACACTACTGGCCATGGAGGGCAGTATGGGTAGCAGGTTCCCTTCAAAGCCTGAGAGCCTCAACCTCTCCAAACAGTGAATCCATCTTCTCTAGCCTGTTGTCCCACACATAGACACCCAGCGAGAGACACTCATCCTGGGGTACAAGTCTAGGCTGCCTCCTGCTCATACACCCAAGGTTGAAGGAGTCCTTCATCCCTGGGCCTCCAGATGGTCACTCAACCCAGCAAATGAATTGTTGTCTTGTGGATGCATCCTAATGAATCCTGGACAATGCTCCAGCCTCACATTAGGCCCCGCAGAAGTGATACCACCCATATTTGATTACGTTTCTTATCTTTCTTCTCATTCCACCTAATTTAGTCAACGATGAACACACACACACACACACACACACACACACACACACACACACACACACACACACACACACACACACACACACAGTCATGTATGGCTGCAAGTTGTGTTTATTACTAGTACCAACCAAATTAAGACTGATTCATTCTTTATTAATGGTTAACTACAGTAGTGACTGTTCTTAACCCAGTCTGTAAATACAGTAGTGACTCTCCTTAACCCAGTCTGTAACTACAGCAGTGACTGTCCTTAACCCAATCTGTATCTACAGTAGTGACTGTCCTTAACCCAGTCTGTAACTACAGTACTGACTGTCCTTAACCCAGTCTGTAACTACAGCAGTGACTGTCCTTAACCCAGTCTGTAACTACAGCAGTGACTGTCCTTAACCCAGTCTGTAACTGCAGTAGTGACTGTCCTTAACCCAGTCTGTAACTACATTAGTGACTGTCCTTAACACAGTCTGTAACTACAATCGTGACTGTCTGTAATCCAGTCTGTAACTACAGTAGTGACTGTCCTTAACACAGTCTGTAACTACAATCGTGACTGTCCGTAATCCAGTCTGTAACTACAGTAGTGACTGTCCGTAATCCAGTCTGTAACTACAGTAGTGACTGTCCGAAACACAGTCTGTAACTACAGTAGTGACTGTCCTTAACTCAGTCTGTAACTACATTAGTGACTGTCCATAATCCAGACTGTAACTACAGTAGTGACTGTCCTTAACCCAGTCTGTAATGTCAGTAGTGACTGTCCTTAACACAGTCTGTAACTACACTAGTGACTGTCCTTAACTCTCCCTACACAAGCCAATACAAGAAGACAATGAATGTCCCAAGAGGACACAACACACTTTTGTGTCCTCATCATTAAGAAAAAGAAGATTCATCACCATGACACGGCTTGCTACGTGTTGTGTGATGACACATAGTACAGTACACTTGTACATAGCATTGATGATGATTCATCCACACAGATGGCATTTGGATGACCTGAGAGACTGCTAGTTCCATCCTCCTTACTCAGCAACGTTATTTATATCCCTGCACAATAAGCTGCCTGTGTATTTTGGCATCAGACGCAGGGTCGCCATGGGTCAGCTCGTAGTTCAAAGGCCCCGTAAAGGCCAAATCAAGCAAATTGGCTGTGTTGTTTGGGTAAAAGTTAATTTTAGGGCTGAGAAATGTGTACACTGTGAGAAGGTTCACACGCTCCAGATATTATCATTCCTCTGACCTTGTGGGTCTGAGGCCTGACATTCCATACAGCATGAGAATCAGTAACAAATGAATACTTGGTAAACTGTCTGGACTCTGGTGAGCTAATTGAGGGGGTAAAATCAGTGCTGTATCTTCAGCTCACCACTGTACTCAAACTTCAGGGAGAAAGTAATTGATTGGTTATTGGCAGTTGTTTATTACATAAAAAGCTAAATCTCTACCCATCTGTCATTGAACTTGCCTGTGCACAATGGGGCTTGTCATGCTTAATATTTTTATTTTAAAATGTTTTATTTAACCAGGCAAGTCAGTTAAGAACACATTCTTATTTACAATGACGGCCTACACCAGCCAAAACTCGGACAACGCTGGGCCAATTGTACTCCTCCCTACTCCCAATCACGGCCAGTTGTGATACAGCCTGGAATCAAACCAGGGTGTCTGTAGTAACGCCTCTAGCACTGAGATGCAGTGCCTTAGACCGCTGCGCCAGTCGGGAGCCACTTAGAAGACTCAGGGGTGGAAAGAATGTGGTAATGACAGACAGTTGTTGGATATCCCCAGAGGGCTCCATACCCAGTACCCGGGGCTACTGTACCGGGGCTACTAGAGCACTTTGAGGATATGAAGTTACCCCTAGTTTTGTGTTTGCCTTTCTAGTGGTTAGGGTAAGATATTGGGGAAGGTATAAGCTCATTCTATACCTGTGCCTAAGGATAATTTCAGCACTAAGGATATTACTGTAGAACAGTGGCAGTCGGTGCCATGAGGGAGGACGCACATTTTTTTAATGAGCATAGCCTTATTTCTATTAGAGCATATTGGATGACTGTCATTCATATTCCATTCACCCAGTTCAGTGTAACATCGATAGGTTTAAGATACTACGTGATGCTAGAATGTTCCCAGTACCCATCATGAGGTTGCTACAACCTAGTCTATGAATGAAAGTTTACAACTAGTTTGAGAGAAAATGTTGAGGTGACAGTTGGTGATACATTCAATACCGCCTTGCACACTCTTGCCTGCATCTAGGTGATCTAGGGAGTAATCATTAGTTGAACAGTTGCAAACGAGAATTTCTATTTGGTAAATGTATGTTTCTGTCATGCCCAGATCTGTTTCACCTGTCCCTGTGATTGTCTCCACCCCCTCCAGGTGTCGCTTTTTTCCCCCAGTGTATTTATCCCTGTGTTTCCTGACTCTCTGTGCCAGTTCGTCTTGTATGATAGTCAAGTCAACCAGCGTGTTTTCCCGTGCTCCTTTTGCTATTCTTTTTTTGATAGTCTTCCTGGTTTTGACCCCTGCCTGACTCTAGACTTCTTTCCCGCCTGCCTGATCATCCTGCCTGCCCTGACCTTGATTCTGCCTGCCCTTCGGTACCTTTTGGACTCTGATCTGATTTTGACCTTTAGCCTGTCCACGACCATTCTCTTGCCTTACCCTATTGGATTAATACATATTGTAAGACGTCTGTGTCTGCATCTGGGTCTCGCCTTGTGTCATGATAGTTTCGTTCTGTTTGCTTCTGTTTAAGAAATGTTTTTCAACGGAATCGTCGGAATGAATAAGCCCCTGATCACACATAAACACAGTTCTCTTTCATAGCAACTCATTGCATTCCTTCTGGCATCTACGCGCTGTCCTCCACTCACCTTTTCTCTTCACTTGTGGACTTGTGGACAATGCACAACAAATCAGCTGTCTGTGACCAGGTGAAAAAACCTTTCCAAGCTAAACCTTCACATTATAATGCTATCCACTACACACATTGTCACCATATTAGCTAAAGTAACGTCATAGTCAACATAGCTAATTAAACTAACGGGTTAGTAAACCCGCTACAATCATGAAGTACAGTGTACTGTCAGTAAGCAGTTTATCAGTAACACTGTCAGTCCCTGGTGGCAATAAATTAGTAAAACCAAACGCTTACCTTGACTTGGAAGAGTTCCAGTGTTGGATAGTCATAGCCAGTTAGCTAACATAGCATCCCCCTCTGTTTGAGCCAGATGTTTGAGTAGGCTGCATTAGCTAGCTAAATAAGTGAAAAACATGAAATCTCTCTCTCTCTATTCAATTCAATAGACTTTATTGACATGGCAAGTTAAATTACTTACATTGTCAAAGTATACATATAGCAAAAATGGTGGGACCAACAGCAATAATAATAGTAGTCGTGGAAATGGGATTACCATTAACAGCAACTACAACAACAATATTAATGAGAATAATAATACATTAAAGCAATAGTAGTAGACCAGTCTCAACCTGAGAAGCCACATGACATGGTATGAAAGCCAAAACAAAACTAAATGGGTGTAACGCCCTGGCCATAGAGAGGGGTTTTTTGTTCTTTATTTTGGTTAGGCCAGGGTGTTACATTGGGTGGGCGTTCTATGTTCCTTTTTCTATGTTTTGGTATGTCTTTGTTTTGGGCCATGTGTGTGGCTCCCAATCAGGCACAGCTGAAGCTCGTTGCTGCTGATTGGGAGTCACACATAAGGAGCATGTTTTTCCTTTGGGTTTTGTGGGTAATTGTTTCTGTGTAGAGTATTTTCCTAACAGGACTGTTTGCTGTCGTTTTAGTTCATTTTGTAGTGTTCTCTTGCTTTTTTGAATTAAAATTCTAATGATGAACACATCCTCTGCTGCACCTTGGTTCCCTCTTACAGACAGCCGTTACAGAATTACCCACCAAAAACGGACCAAGCAGCAGAGGAAGGAGAGGCACCAGGAGAAGGACTCATGGACTTTGGAGAAGATGGAGAGGATCGTTCAGGATTCCTGGAGATGGGAGGAATTACTGGACGAAGGTGAACCATGGGCTCAAGCTGGGGAGTATCGCCGCCCGCAGTGGGAGATCGAGGCGGCGAGAGCTGAGAGGCGCTGGTATGAGGAGTGGGAGCGCAACGGACACGGGAGGCAGCCCCACAAATTTTTTTTGGGGGGGCACACGGGGAGATTGGCGGAGTCAGGTGGTAGACCTAAGCCAACTCCCCGTGCTTACCGGAAGCAGCGTGGTACTGGTAAGACACCGTGTTATGCTGTGGAGCGCACGGTGTCCCCAGTGCGCGTTCAAAGCCCGGTGCGCTACATACCAGCCCCCTGCAAGTGCCATGCGAGTGCAGGCATCGAGCCAGGGTGGATGGTGCCAGCTCAGCGCGTCTGGTCTCCAGTGCGCCTCCTTGGTCCAGGTTATCCTGCGCCGGCGTTGCGCACTGTGTCTCCAGAGCGCTGGGAGGGTCCAGTTCGCCCAATGCCTGCTTTCCGCCCGTGCCGGGCCAAAGTGGGCATTCAGCCTGGAGTGTGGGTAAAGAGTGTCCGTACCAGAACTCCAGTGCTCCCCCACAGCCCGGTTTATCCTGTGCCTCCTCCTCGGACCAGGCCTCCAGTGGGTCTCCCCATCCTGGTCCGTCCTGTGCCACCTCCCAGGACTAGGCCTCCAGTGGGTCTCACCTGTCCAGAGCAGTCAGAGCTGCCCGCCAGTCAACAGTCGTCAGAGCTGCCCGCCAGTCAACAGTCGTCAGAGCTGCCCGCCAGTCAACAGTCGTCAGAGCTGCCCGCCAGTCAACAGTCGTCAGAGCTGCCCGCCAGTCAACAGTCGTCAGAGCTGCCCGCCAGTCAACAGTCGTCAGAGCTGCCCGCCAGTCAACAGTCGTCAGAGCTGCCCGCCAGTCAACAGTCGCCAGAGCTGCCCGCCAGTCAACAGTCGCCAGAGCGGCCAGACTGCGCTGAACTGCCGGAGTGGCCAGACTGCCCTGAACTGCCAGAGTGGCCAGACTGCCCTGAACTGCCAGAGTGGCCAGACTGCCCTGAACTGCCAGAGTGGCCAGACTGCCCTGAACTGCCAGAGTGGCCAGGGACGCCCGCCAGCCCTGTGAGTCCTGTGCCTACGCCTAGGGCCAGGCCTCTGTCATGTCTCCCCAGCCTGGTGAGTCCTGTGCCTGTGCCCAGGGCCAGGCATCCATCATGTCTCCCCAGCCTGGTGAATCCTGGGTCAGTGCCGTCGGAGCCGCCAGGGTCGCCCGCCAGCCGGGCGCAACCAGGGTCGCCCGCCAGCCGGGCGCAACCATCGCCGGCCGCCAGCCGGGCGCAACCAGGGTCGCCCGCCAGCCGGGCGCAACCATCGCCGGCCGCCAGCCGGGCGCAACCAGGGTCGCCCGCCAGCCGGGCGCAGCCATCGCCGGCCGCCAGCCGGGTGCAACCAGGGTCGCCCGCCAGCCGGGCGCAGCCATCGCCGCCCGCCAGCCGGGCGCAGTCAGCGTCGCCCACCAGACCTTTGGCGCGGCCAGGTGCGCCACCTAAGAGGGCGACGCCAAGGGTGGAGCAGAGGCCACGTCCCGCACCTGAGCCGCCGCCGTAAGAAGGCCCACCCGGACCCTCCCCTTCAGAGTCAGGTTTTGCGGCCGGAGTCCGCACCTTTGGGGGGGGGGGTACTGTAACGCCCTGGCCATAGAGAGGGGTTTTTTGTTCTTTATTTTGGTTAGGCCAGGGTGTTACATTGGGTGGGCGTTCTATGTTCCTTTTTCTATGTTTTGGTATGTCTTTGTTTTGGGCCATGTGTGTGGCTCCCAATCAGGCACAGCTGAAGCTCGTTGCTGCTGATTGGGAGTCACACATAAGGAGCATGTTTTTCCTTTGGGTTTTGTGGGTAATTGTTTCTGTGTAGAGTATTTTCCTAACAGGACTGTTTGCTGTCGTTTTTGTTCATTTTGTAGTGTTCTCTTGCTTTTTTGAATTAAAATTCTAATGATGAACACATCCTTTGCTGCACCTTGGTTCCCTCTTACTGACAGCCGTTACAATGGGAAATACTATTGACGTTACATTGCACTTTTCACTGGCTGTCCCTCAGGTTGTGGCAGGAGGACACATATTTGGCTTTTCACACAATAAATATTAGATTTTTTCTTCATCTTTTATAGTCTCAAATTCTTTGTACTGAATGATCATTTTGGGAAATAAATATTATCTTAGGTCTGAGTATTTGTCACAGTGTAACAGGAAATGTAGCTCTGTCTCTACCTCTCCCCTGGAGCAGAGTGAGCACAGTCTGTCTCTATAGACAGACTATGCTCACTGAGTCTGTACCTAGTCAATGTTTTCCTCGGGTTTCTATTAGGCACAGTGGTCAGATAGTCAGCCACCATGTACTGTCTGTTTAGAGCCAAATAGCATTGAAGTTTACTTATATTTTTTGTGGTGTCTTTCCAATAGGTGATATATTTAAATCTTTGCTTTGTGATTTTTGCTTGAGACTCTATGGGGTTGGCTTGGGTTAGTGCTCTGAGCCTCAGAACCAGCTGGCTGAGGGGACTCTTCTCTTGTTTCATCTTTTGACATTGTAGAGCTGTGTGATGGAATGTTTTGGGGTCACTTGTTTTTAGATGGCTGTAAAATGTGATGGCTCTTTTTTTCTATTCGAATAAGGAGGGGGTATTGGCCCAATTCTGTTCTACATGCATTATTTGGAGGTTTTACTTGCACTTGCAATACAGTCTTGCAAAACTCTGCATGCAGTATTTCAATTGATGTTTGTCCCATTTGGTAAATGTATTATTAGACAGCGGACCCCATACTTCGCTGCCATATAGAGCAATTGGTTCTGTAACTGATTGAAACATTTTGAGCCAGATTTTACATTTTAATGTTCCTTTTAATGGCGTAGAATGCTCTTCTTGCTTTGTCTCTCAGCTCATTCACAGCCATGTGAAAGCTACCTGTGTTGCTCATATTTAGTCCTAGATACGTCTAGTTTCTGGGTGTTCTAATAGAACTGTGTCCAATTAAAATGTATATTTGTCATCCTGAATTCCGGACCTTTTTTGAATATCATTATATTCATTTTTTTGTATCATTATATTTGTATTTTTATATTCGTGGTCTGTTGTACGATAACTTTTTAGACATCCAATGCTCAGCAGGCTAATTCGTAAAAAAAAATAAAAGTTTATGTTCCAAACGGCTGTGGAGAATGTTAAGGCTAAAAAGTTGTACAGGAGAGATTGTATTTTTTAGCTACTAATTGCTTTTTGGTAGATTTCTTTACTGTTTGCACTCCATCTTTAGGCCTGTTTAGTACCATGTCATTTATTGGGTCATGATGCTTCATGGTTGGGTTCCGCTCTTCTCAGATACATTGTGATTTTACTGTGGTCTGAGAGAGGTGTTAGTGGGCTGACTGTGACCCAGTGTTCGACAGAGCTTCAGGAGCTGTACTCCATTTTTGCTTTTCATTTTGTCATAGTTGTTTCTGGGGTGGGGTATGTGGGGAGGGAAAGGTTGTTGCTTCCTGGTAGGTGTTTGTCTCCATGACTGTTAATAGTTCTAGCCCACAGACCAGTACGTTGCCTTGCGTCTCTCTAACCCTTTAATATATTTAGTATAGTTTTATCTAAAAAGGATAACTTTTTAAATGCTTCAGTTTTTACATTTTTTGTAAAATTCACTGAGGAGTATGGTCCTCCTCTGAGGAGCCTCCACTGCTGTAGATTATCTTGTAAGTCTCTGCTGGGGAATGGTATCAAACACAGCAAACACATTGTTTACTCGTGTTTGATGACATACTATTGGCTTCATTCCAGCCATTATTATGAGCCATCCTCCTCCCAGCAGCCTCCTGTGGTCCATATGCATACTAAATATAATAACCCATTACACAATGCACATTTAGTGAGTATTCACTGTTCCCTTAAAGGGTGACCACTGCCAAGACAGCATATCCATGGCAGACCTGGGTCCATGGTTTCTTTTGAAAGACTAGTTGATTGAGCTTGCCTGGCACAATGGAACCAATTTATGGAATAGTCCCAAAAGTGTAAAGCTGCGCTCAGTGGCGACTCAATCATACGCAGGTATGTAAAAATTCCTTGGTTTTTGCTCTGACATGCACTGTCAACTGTGATACCTTATATAGACCTTATATAGACTTTTTTTTACCCAGGTCTGATCCACAGTTGCTGAAGGGTATTAGGGTAGTTATGGAGAGACATGGTGATGAGAGAATGGACGGACAGAGAGACATTACCTCACATGCTGGGCACAGTGGAGGCCTCCCAGGCTGGTCCCAGGTAGCGGCACACAGAGACCAGCTTTGACATGACAGGCAAGGCTACGCTGTAGGCTGGAAATCCCAGTGCTCACTCCAGGGTTAGACACAGGAAGTATGGGAAAGTATGTCAACTGGAAAAGGTACACCGGTGTTCTCCCTCTCACCTGATTGCCCAGTGTGGCATTCTGCAAGTATTATGTGGCTAGCCTGAGTCGTGATTACACGAAATGTGAGAATTGTCCTGCAGGAAATGCAGATAAGCTTTGTGATTTACAGTGCATTTGGAAAGTTTTCAAACCCATTGACTTTTTACACGTTTTGTTACGTTGCAGCCTTAACCTAAAATGGATTACATTTTTAAAAAATCCTCAGCAATCTACACACGATACCCCATAATGACAAAGTGAAAACAGGTTTTTAGAAACTTTTGAACATTTATTAAAAATACTAAATATAAATACCTTATTTACATAAGTATTCAGACCCTATGCTATGGGACTCGAAATTGAGCGCAGGTGCATCCTGTTTCTCCAACATGATTGGAATCCACCTGTGGTAAATTCAATTGATTTGACATGATTTGGAAAGACACACACTGGTCTATTTAAGGTCCCACAGCTGACAGTGCATTTCAGAGCAAAAACCAAGCCGTGAGGTCGAAGGAATTGTCCGTAGAGCTCTGTGAAAGGATTGTGTCGAGGCACAGATCTGGGGAAGGGTACCAAAACATTTCTGCAGCATTGAAGGTCCCCAAGAACACAGTGGCCTCCATCATTCTCAAATGGAAGAAGTTTGGAACCACCAAGACTCTTCCTAGAGCTGGCCGCCCGGCCAAATTGAGCAATTGGGGGAGAAGGGCCTTGGTCAGGGAGGTGACCAAGAACCCGATGGTCACTCTGAAAGAGCTCCAGAGTGCCTCTGTGGAGATGGGAGAACCTTCCAGAAGGACAACCATCTCTGCAGCAGTCCACCAATCAGGCCTTTATGGTAAAGTGACCAGACGGAAGACACTCCTCAGTAAAAGGCACATGACAGCCTGTTCGGAGTTTGCCAATAGGCAATATTCTCTGGTCTGATAAAACCAAGAATAGACACTTTGGCATGAATGCCTTGCATCACGTCTGTTGGAAACTTTGCACCATCCCTACGATGAAGCATGGTGGTGGAAGCATCATGCTGTGGGGATGTTTTTCAGTGGCAGCGACTGGGAGACTAGTCAGGATCGAGGCAAAGATGAACAAAGCAAAGTACAGAGAGATCCTTGATGAAAACCTGCTCCAGAGCGCTCAGGACCTCAGACTGGGTCGAAGATTTACCTTCCAACAGGACAATGACCCTAAGCACACAGCCAAGACAACGCAGGAGTTGCTTCATGACAAGTCTCTGAATGTCCTTGAGATGCCCGGACTTGAATCCAATCGAACATCTCTGGAGAGACCTGAAAATAGCTGTGCAGTAACGCTCCCCATCCAACCTGACAGAACTTGAGAGAATCTGCAGAGAAGAATGGGAGAAACTCCTGAAATACAGTTGTGCCAAGCTTGTAGCATCATACACAAGAAGACTCAAGGCTATAATCGCTGCCAAAAGTGCTTCAACAAAGTACTGAGTAAAGGGTCTGAATACTTATGTAAATGTGGTATTTAAGTTTTTATATTTTTTATAAATTAGCAACATTTTCTAAAAACCTGTTTTTGATTTGTCATTATGGGGTATTGTGTGTGTGGATTGGTGAGGAAAAAAAATATTTAATACATTTTAGAATAAGGCTGCAACGTAACAAAATGTGGAAAGAATCAAGGGGTCTGAATACTTTCCGAAGGCACTGTAGATAATTTCACAAAAAAAACACACTAACACACAGCTATAGTACTGCACTTTTCATGTAGCCTAATTTTGGCCAGATAATAGCCTAACCACAGTTCACGAAACATTATGGACTTAACATAAAAATCATATTGATGCAGGATTATTTTTCTGCACCAAAACTTGTCAAATTAATATTCTTAATTAACTCTTAATATTAACATATGGTGTAACTAAGCCCCCAAAGCATTATTTGACCCCTCAAATGCTGATGTATCATTGGCTCCCAGCTACAGAATTGCTTTGCTTGTCATGTGAAAGTTTATGTTTTCATGGGTCAAATACATTTAGTTTCATACTGTAGATGTTTGAGAGATCTGTATAGCATATTGTGAATTCTCAAATTAATGGACTGTGTGTTGATAAATTGCTTTTTAATAAGTGGTATAAGGTTCTACATAAATAGACATCTCCGTCCAAACTAGCTTCTCAGTTTCCTCCTCCTTCACTTCACAATTCATTCCAGATAGGTAACCCGCTGCCCACACATATGTATATACACAAACGTGCTATCTTTGCCCCCCTTGAGTCAACAACCATTGCTATTGACGGTGGCCAAGAGATACAGACACCCTGTATGGGTTTACAGAAGCCTGTTTGGTGGGTTAGCACAACAACCGCTACTCGCTACCAAGATATCAATGGGGCGTACAGGGGAAGGAGACATTTTATTTTGTCCAAAAGGCACAGCTTTAATTAAGTGCCAATGAACATGCGAGAAATGGAGTGGTCATGTCAGAGACACTCAGCACACTCTGTAATATTATTTTATGCTTGTCGTTTAAACATACTCTTATGAAGAGCAAAAATGATCTTGACATAATGGCTGAATCGTATGAACGCTTAGGATAATTCTTCACTAGGGACAGCAGGGCAACCTAAGATAAAATATAACATTTTCTTATTAGAGATAATATCATTAGAAAGCACACAGCAGGATCTTGCTATTATAGAAGCATGGATATTAACACACAAGCACATAATTATTCAAATATTGACATTGTACAATTTTGTTCCTTCAATAATTTGTTATCCATTGCACACAAACGTTATGTAAGAGACAACCCACTACTAGATACATGTTGTCACCTTCAATTTTGACATACACTATCAGAAACATGACAGTTGATAGGACCCTGAGGTTTGCACCACTGGGTCTCTCTCCTGTTTGCTATGCTAACACAGATGGCAGTTGTACTTTTGGACACAAAGTTTACATCCTTATCTTTTGATGTTACTCTTTAATAAACAGTACAGCTAGAGGCAGAATGGTGCTATATTTTGGCTGCGGTTTGCTTCTGCTTATGTTACTTGGTCTGCCGGGCCTATCGCTCGGGGACTTGGTATTCCATTGTCCGAAGTGCACTGCGGAGCGCCAAACTGCATGTCCTGAGCTCACCATCAACTGTACTGAGATAGTCAGGGAGCCCGCCTGTGGCTGCTGTCCGGTGTGTGCCCGGTTAGAAGGTGAATTCTGTGGCGTCTACACACCGAGGTGTTCCACAGGGCTGCGTTGTTATCCCACTGCAGATTCAAAATTGCCCTTGGAGCAGCTGGTTCAGGGGTTAGGGCGATGCTCACAAAAAGTGGACCCAGTGCCCAACCGCACTCAAGAGCATCAGGGCACGAGTGGTAAGTAACTAGACTGTCACTAAGAGAAGGTTATCATTAATTTAGGGTAAGTAATCTGTGTTATACATAGGGCCCTGTGTATTTTAACCTTTATTTTAAGCCTTTTCCAGAAATGAGAATTAGACAACAAATTACAGCATTTGTCTGAGGCTGGTGCTGAACCATCTGATATAAAAACAAAAGAGGACAGTTTAATGAAAATGATTTAAATAAAGAGTAAAATCCAGGTCATGTGACATGATAAACCAAAACATAGGGTGTGAGTTATTTAATTGGCCACAAAGGTCTCCACACAATGAAAGTGCATGGCATCTGCTGAATGTCATGTCACATAACCTGGTATCATACGGAATATATATTGCTTCTCTGGGTGTTTCTATCATAATTAGATCAGCAATATATCAATATATCTATTGTCTTTTTTAATGGCTTCTATTATTAATCAGCATGCAACAATTCCTTCATTAGGTGTAAATGGCACCAGGCCAGCGGCAAAACATGTATTTTGTTTCTCCAAATCAAAATATGTGTTCAAATGGGCCACTATTGATTTTTGGGAAAGAATGTTGACATGGTATGTTTGGACTAACTGGTAGAACCAAATGCTATTGATCTTTGAGGCAAAACAAGCTAACCTCTTTTTGTCAAACTGCTTTTTTTTCATATAATTTTTTTTCTTAGAGAGTAGATCAGCTTTAATATTGCAGATATTGTACCTTCCATCAATGTAATTGTCTGCATCATTTCCAATCCCCCATAAAAAAACTATACTGTGTCCGTAAAATGTATATACTGTGGTATGTATAAGCTGGAAGTAGAAGCCTAAGAGTTCTTGTCCATTCGTTTACTCCAATAAGGGGAAAATAAGTACCAAAATATATATCTCTGAACACCATCACGTTTTAATTTATTTTTGCCATATATTTTTCAACTGTGCTGTGATGTTTCACAAAAGTTCTGAACCTTTCTACTCTCGTAGATTCTACAGATTGTAAATTAATGACAACATCTTTTTCTAAGAGTATTATTACATTATTCATCGACTGACTATGACTTTTTAATCACCCAGCAGTGCTATTTGCAGAGTTATCTCCAGGTAAATGTTGCAATTATTCAGCTATTCCTGAACTTCCGATCAAAAACAAGCTACATATGGACAGTACCAAAACAAATAATTGAATAATTCTGTCTCAACGCAGCAAAATCTGCAGAGCTGAGATTGTTGTATCCCCCATAAATATAACATTCTATTGGTTGCAACAATTTTGTATAGTAATTTAACAAGAATTGAAATAGATTTTTTTTTAAAGTTTTGAATCCAGCGTTGCTTTGTGTATCAGTTCATAAACCACGTGCCATGGAATCTGTACATTGAAAATCTCTTCCCAATTATTTTACAATCTATATGGCACAACTGTACATTTTTTGGTCCTTAAATGAAACTGGTCTATATGTTTTATTTACCACAATTTTCTTTAGCCAATGATGGTCTTTAATGCAGGGTGGTCAGACAAGTTCCCTACTTTCTCCCCTTTCCACTTGCCTCTTCCTTTTTTGCAGTAATGCTGCAATTAGTTGGTTGTAATTTTGAGAAGAGCAGACATTTCCATATATTTTTGTTTGCTTCATGTGACAGAACTCTACCAGTCCTATTATGATATCATTTACAAAGATATTACTTTTTTTTCTTCAAAAATATTGTTTTTTTTATCCATTAGTATATATATTTTGTCGAACTGCTAATCATGTTTGGCTGACCCCATTTCTCAGATTTTTTTAAACGGAAAGTAAATGTTTAACAATTTCCCCCCATTTTTATTTCCCAGAGCACAGGTCAAACATGAATACTGCTGGCAGTAACTCTGTGCCATCTGACAGACAGCATACCCTTCACATCAGATTTCCATTTCATGAGCCAGTCAAGTGTACAGAGGTGCTATCATGTGCCAAGTTGTCTTGTTATTGAGGGGAAATGTCCCAGATCTACCACCTTGGGAATCTCTACATTCTCATTAATTAGGTAGCACGTCATACACCCACACAGAGTTTTCCCCCTTTCACCCTCCATCATGTGTTTGTTATCTGTTTGATAACAGTTGCTGTTATTGGCATGACATCACATCTTGGAGCAAATTGAAGAGCTGCATGAACTCATGCACCATGTTCTTTCGTTCCCCAATACACACACCAAAAACTTGAGAGTACATACAGTACACCCTTAACTCAATGGTTTCACTCATCACTTTAAAGGGATTATGTGCTTGGATGGATATTTGAACCTTTGTCCTCATCTGCCTGAGTGCACATTGCACAGGCTGGAGCTGCATTCAGTCTCTCAAAGACACTGTTCTGACACAAAAACATTCCCAGATGGGGAAGAGTTAATAGTGGCAGTTTGGTAGCAATCAAATCCATGTTCCTGTTGTTGCTACATGACTGATGTTTGACCATAAGTCTGTTTAGCTGTGTTTACCTGTATTTTACCAAAGTTACCAGAAACTTCAGTACCTTTGGTAATGAACAGAAAATCTATGGCAATCGATCCTAACTTTGATCATTTATAATTAAATAACTGCACATATAGTATTAATGTATTATATTTGTGTCCATGTTGTCCATGAGTTTCAAGTAGATTGACCATATGGTTGAAGAGGAAATGGCCTAATTAATGTTTTTAAAGCATGTCATCAACAATGATTATTATTTTTAAATAACAATGCAACTCTTCCTTATATTGCATTTTTTTCACAACTGCCACCAGTTTGATGACAAAATATTGACAAAAACACATATTGACATAGTAAAATACAAACATTTGTAAAAAGAAATGCATAAAATATATTTTATGCTGAAACCCTCCCATTAAACACCAATGGTATTCACAAAGTCTATGGTTTGTATTTAGGATAATGTTTTACAGCTTTGGCATTCTCTTGTTTATTTTAAAATCATCTTATTTAATTATTTCATGTATATTTCCCACGGGGGACCAGTACGGGGAAAAAATGTATGAAATGTATGCATTCACTACTGTAAGTCGCTCTGGATAAGAGCGTCTGCTAAATGACTCAAATGTAAATGTAAATGTAAATATTTTACATGTGATAAAGACACACAGAAGAACAGAAAATTCTTACAGACACCTGTGATAATCTGTAGTACCTAACAGGGCCACTAGATGTCTTGTGATAAATTACATCCAATTCTTGAAAGATACCAAAATTCTGATAGTTTCCTGGTAAACTGAGAATGTTTCCAATAATACACCCTCTCTTGCGACCCTAAATCTGTTACATATTTTTGTATCTCTATTTTCTGTCTTTCTCCTCTCAGTGTGTTGTCTTTGGGCTGGCATTGCCCTTGTAGCCCTGCAGGTAATGGTGTGCTCAGACTTGGTGTGCTCACACCCCTACAGGTGTTTAATTACTGTGTGTGTGTGTGTGTGTATGTGTGTGTGTGTGTGTGTGTGTGTGTGTGTGTGTGTGTGTGTGTGTGTGTGTGTGTGTGTGTGTGTGTGTGTGTGTGTGTGTGTGTGTGTGTGTGTGTGTGTGTGTGTGTGCGAGTGTGTGCGAGTGACAGAGCGAGAGATAAAGATAGAGAGGGAGGGAGTGCTCTGGGTGGAAGCTGCATGTTAGTACATGTGACCCTGAAGACACTCCCTTCAGGAGGATAAACAACTCCCTTTTCCAGGAAGGCGATCAGCTGATGTTCTCCTTAATTGAATACCATTAGCTTTACATTGAACCTGTTCTGAAAGGAGAAGCTATGGACCTGGAGAATTATTTAGAGGTCAAAAGAGCCATTTAGAGGTCAAGACAGGATGGAGACCAATTGAAAAAGGTGGTTTTCTAAACTAATCAAATACTGTATGTTTTAAAGACAGAGCTCACAATAGTCAAAAACAGCAACTTGTTAGCATAAGTTAGCCTATTTAAGCACATCCTAATCTCCCAATGCTCAGAAGGTCTGGTAGGCCAAAGCTTCAAACATGGCCTTCGTTGGGCCAATGGAAAGTTCTGGAAAAAGTCCATAACCTAATAAAAAGTCAGGGAGAAAGTCCAGATGCATAACCATTGGCTTAACACTCATCAATCATCTCCCACAACACCTCCCCTGTCTTGTGTATGTCTGTGTATGTTCGCCTTTTCTGCGCTCGTCTGATGCAACGTGGAGATTTCATGAAATGTAGCTTGCTGTTTGAGTCCATTCTGTCGTTTTTATTAGGGTTGTTAGTTTTCCCAACAAGCGCGGCACATATTGATCACAGATTTGGATAATGTATAACCAGCAAGGCTGCTATATTAAGTTAGCTAGCTAGTTGGTAGCTAGCTAGAGTTCAGCCTCTCAAGCAATGTTGAATTCATGTTTTTGCTAGCACACCACATGTTTCTGATTCACAGTCGTGTGATTCGCTATGTTCAAATAATGACAAATACTTAAGTACACTCCCATAAAGGACACCTTTTTATTTATTGGTGTTCCAGGCTCATAGGCACAATTAGCCCAGGGACAAGGTCAGACACATCATGACTATTCCCTCAGTATAACTTTGTGTGACTTTTTGTGAACTTCCTGTGATTTATTGCAATTTTTTTTTTTGCATAAGTAAGCCACGTTGCAATTGACACATACGACAGCCATGCCTCTCCTTCCCTTTGGAATAATTGCTAAGTCATCAAATACAAGACTTCTGGACTTTTGACTTTGAAGAGTTGGAAGAAGAAGCAACTCATCTAATGTTCAGGGTTTTTGGCTCGACAAAACCTACTCAATTATTTAACTTGTTTGAAGTGGTTTAGCCTCGAGTGTAGCCTAATACTGTTTTAAGTATGCACATTTCCTTGGCAGACAAGAAAGGTTTTATTTGGAACATACTGTAGTTACCACATTTTGAGAGCACAGTTCTACTGTAAATGACAACCACTATCGAGAAAAGAAAACTAACATCGTAAGTGACATTGTTATCACTGTATATTACTCACTCTTAGTATATTGCTGATTTGAACAGTGAATGTGTACCCAATAGCATTCACAAAGTCCCCCGTTCAGATGACTTTCCACAGGTAAGATGCAGTTTCTATGGCCAAGATTGGATCACCACTAGTGTTGCAAAGGGACTCTAACAAGCTGAAACGTGAATATTTCTTGTGAAAAGTGTATTTTCAACAGCTTCTGCCACAGTGCATGTTGGCATTGAATCTGGGTCACCTTTATTTGGACTGCCGCCCTCTCTACTGCTGAGGACATTCCTGACATTTTGAGGAGAAGCATACTGAGTAAAGTCATGCCAAACTAGATATGAATACCCCCTCTCTCATTCCCTTGTTCACTTTCACGCTCTCTCTCTCTCGCTCGCTCTCTCCGACTCTCCCCCTCTTTCTCTCTCTCTTTCCAACTCTCCCCCTCTCTCTCTCTCGCTCTCTCTCAGACACTCAGGCATGGTCACTGTACTCTGTATGAATACCTTTGTCGAGTCATCGGGTTGCTTTCCCTCCCGGGAGTGATTTAATGTCTCAAAGCCATACTCCTCAGTTTGTGCCTCCCTAATTACAGATAAGAGTTAGTGGAGTGAGACACACACATACACACGCTCACACAGTGCCCCCGGCAGGTAGTTCACCTCCCCTGAGAAGGCAGGCAGAGAGTCCTTACTCAGCAAGAAAACCAGACTAAAAGTGCTTCCATACTATTCTGTGCTCACTTCCCGTGACGTTCCGCTCCTTAGTCAACAATTTAGTCACCAGTGTTCTCTATTAGAATAGCAACATTCAGCTAAGTCTCTTTCTGGGTTTCAAAAAGTGAATGGGAAATGAGTGTAAGAACATCAGAATGGAGACATTGTGTAATATTGAGCTTCCTAAACTGCATTGTTGGGCCAATTCAGCCTGCTTTTAGTAAGCCGAGCGATGATGCAAAAGGCCAGTGTGAAATACAGTGTAACTGGGCCAGCATGACACATTGTAATGGGGACACCATGACACAGCTTGACCATGTGGTAATACAGATTAGGCATGTTATCAACAATACATAAGATCTTGCTACGGTAAATACCTGTCTATTTGTGGAAAAATCACCCTGATTAACTCTTCAGTCATATCCCTGTTTACCTTTTTTCTTATGGTCTTGCCTACACCTAGTGAAAAGTGATTTAAATAATTTGAGAAAATAATATTCAATTTTATTTGGAACGGCAGGCCAGGCAAAATTAAATGGGCCTATTTATATAATGAATATGATTTCAGAGGGCAGAAATGATTAAATATTAAAGCATTAGAACTCTCACTAAAGGCTTCAAAAATACAAAAGTTATAATTAAATCCAAACTGGTTTTCTAGCAAATTAGTAAGAATGTCTCACCCCATGTTCAAGAATGGCCTTTTTCCCTTTATTCAGATTACAACCTCTCACTTTCAGTTATTTGAAAAGGAAAACATCTCCCAAATATCGCTATTTTTAAAACAAGGCAAAGAAAGTTGGTTGCAATTTCAATTTAATCCCCAGAGTGTCATGGGCGTCGTAAGGATTGGACCAAGGCGCGGGTAAAGTGCTCATCTTCTTAATTTATTTAAAAAAAACACTTAATACAAAATAAACAAATGACGAAAAACAGTTCCATAAGGCTCCCAGGTTATACAGAAAATAACCACGCACCAAAACACAAGTGAAACAAACACAACTAAATATGGCCTCCAATTAGAGACAACGACAACCAGCTGCCTCTAATTGGAGGTCATTACCAAAAACCCAACATAGAAATAGAAAACTAGATATAAACATAGAAATAGAGAACATAGAACCTAAACCCAAAAACACCGAAACACACAAAACAAACACCCCCTGCCACGCCCTGACCAAACTACAATGACAAATAACCCCTTTTACTGGTCAGGATGTGACACAGAGAAGACAGTATAAATAACACAACAATAATACAACAAATATACTAACTGATAAAAAAAAACACTTTTTAAAAATTTGATTAAAAAAATAATCTTCATCAATGATATCATAAATAGAACTAGTGGAGTTATGCCACAAATGCAGCTATCAAAATATATGGAAATGTCGGCTCTACCCAAAATTATAACCAAATAATTGCAGCATTACCGCAAAAATGGAAGAGGAAAGTGGAAGGGGGAAAACGTAAGGAACTTGTCTGTCGGCCCTGCATTGAAGACCTGTCAGAAGGTGGGTGTAGCTGGTGCATGACGTCAGGCGCAGGAGAGCAGAATGAGTGAGCAACGTACTTTACTCAAAATAAAGGCACAAGGTAACAAATACACTTGACCAACAATAAACGGTAATCAATTACGCATGGGTGGAAACAGCACCCGTCGAAAACCAGCCATAACGTACCGAATGAACATAGAAACAATCACACACAAAAACATGGGGGAAACAGAGGGTTAAATACATGAACATGTAATTGGGGAATGAAACCAGGTGTGTAGAAAACAAAGACAAAACAAATGGAAAATGAAAGGTGGATCAGCGATGGCTAGAAGACCGGTGACGTCGACCACCGAACACCGCCTGAACAAGGAGAGGGACCGACTTCAGCGGAAGTCGTGACAAGACCATATTTGGTGAAAGAAAATTGTGATAAATAAAAAAGTCTACCAGTTTCATCTAAGGACCAAAACATTGACAGCCATGCCATATAGATTGCAGAAGAGTTGGGAAGAGGTTTTTGGCGTCCCGATTCCATGGCACATGGTTAATGAACTGATACCAAAACGGATTCAAAACATTGCATTTTTTTATTTAAATTATTATACAAAATTCTTGCAACCAATAGATTGTTATTTATATGGGGGATACAACCTTCCCAGTTCTGCAGATTTTGCTGGGAAGAGACAGAATCATTAGATCATTTGTTTTGGTACTGTCCATATGTAGCTTATTTTTGGTCACAGGTTCAGGAATGGCTGTAGAACTGCAATATTTACCTGGAGCTAACCCTGCAGATAGCACTACTGGGTGATCTCAAAAATGTCAATCAATCAATTCTTTAATAATACTTATAGCAAAAATGTTTACTGTGTCCGTAAAACGTATGTGGGTTAAGAACTTTTGTGAAAGAGCACAGTTTGAAAGATATGGCAAATAGAAATCAAACCAGATGGACATCAGAAATAGATGGGAGAGTGTAGAGGAAGGACAGGAGTAAAAACAAAGCTGGAAGTAGAGGCCTAAACATTGTTGTTCACTAGTTTAGTGGTAGGGTTAGAAAGTAAAAAGTTAAATATATTTTTACAAAATATATGTCTATACACTACAGGTCAAACGTTTTAGAACACCTACTCATTCCAGGGTATTTCTTTATTTTTATTATTTTCTACATAGAATAATAGTGAAGACATCAAAACTATGAAATAACACATATGGAATCATGTGGTAACCAAAAAAGTGTTAAACAAATCAAAATATATTTTATATTTGAGATTCTTCAAATAGCCACCCTTTACCTTGATGACAGCTTTGCATCAAGGTGACCAAAGATGGTTATACTTCAAGTGGAGCAAACATAGATTGGCAGTTCATCATTTATTTATGTATTGTATAGATGGAGGGGAGGTAGAAGACAGGCGGGACCTCGGATATCACGCAGGCAGAGGCTTGTACACAGTATGTGCAGAGGTGCAGAGGGCTGTGACTTTAACAGCACAACCAATCTCAGGCTATTTAAAACCTGTAGTATACAGTATATACAGTTGCGCACAGCGTCGCCAATGAGACTATAGTCCCGACCTATTCTGCCACTCACTGCCCAGCAGGAGAAGTGACGTCAGGGTGTGAGACACATACCAGCAGGACGGTGCCTTGAGGCAGCCCATGGGAATCTTTGTCTTCTAAACGTGACAACACATTGTTTACAGTAATGTGTCATTAGAAACACAGTGCTTTAATAGCGAACTTGTGATTAAAGGAGAGCATACGACTGTGAGTGTGTGTGTGTGTGTGTGTGTGTGTGTGTGTGTGTGTGTGTGTGTGTGTGTGTGTGTGTGTGTGTGTGTGTGTGTGTGTGTGTGTGTGTGTGTGTGTGTGTGTGTGTGTGTGTGTGTGTGTGTGTTTATGAACTCATACACATCATCCCCTGTTTCAGGGCACAGATTCAGTTTTGCTTGACTGAAGGGCATGTATAGGAGCTAAGAAAACAGATTTCATGTGTTCTGCAAACCTGAGAGCCAATACAGGAAAAATTATCTTCAGCACTCACCTTCCTTGTTTGGAACGAGTTTCCTGTGCATATAAACTTGTTATGTGCATATGTCCTTGTTTTGTATTCTTTGCAAATACAGTGCCTTCTGCCACTAGAGTGGAACTCAGTAATGTGTTGTATTGGATTTGCCCCAAACATAACACTTTGTATTCAGAACAAAAAGTTAATTGCTTTGCCATGTCTTTTGCAGTATTACTTGTGCCTTGTTGCAAACAGGATGAATGTTTTGGATTTTTTAAAATTCTGTACAGGTTTCCTTCCGTTCACTGTCTATTAGGTTAGTTCTGTGGAGTAACTACAATGTTGTTGATCCATCCTCAGTTTTCTCCTATCACAGTCATTCAACTCTGTAACTGTTTTAAAGTCACCATTGGCCTCATGGTGAAATCCCTGAGCGGTTTCCTTTCTCTCCAGCAACTGAGTTAGGAAGGACGCCTGTATCTTTGTAGTGACTGGGTGTATTGATACACCATCCAAATTGTAATTAATAATTTCACCATGCTCAAAGGGATATTCAATGTCTGCTTGTTTTACCCATCTACCAATATGTGCCCTTCTTTGCAAAGCATTGGAAAACCTCCCTGGGCATCTGTGTTTGAAATTCACTGCCCAATTGAGGGATCTTACAGATAAATGTATGTGTGAGCTACAGAGATGAGGCATTCATTTAAAAATCATGTTAAACCCTATTATTGCACACAGAGTCCATGCAACTTATTATGTGACCTGTTAAGCAAATGTTTACTCCTGAACTAATTTAGGCTTGCCATAACAAAGGGGTTGAATATTTATTGACTCATGACATTTAAGCTTTTCATTTTTTATTAAAAGTTAAAAATGTCACACTTTTGACATTATGGGGTATTGTGTATAGGACAGTGACAAGAAAAATCGCCATTTTAAAATCAGGATGTAACACAACAAAATGTGGAAAAAGTCAAGGGGTGTGAATACGTTCTGAAGGCACTGAACTAAGCCTTTTTTTGTGTGTGTGTGTGTGTGTGTGCGTGTGCATGTGCGTGTGCGTGTGCGTGTGTGCGTGTGCATGTGCGTGTGCTGTGTGTGTGTGTGTGTGTGTGTGTGTGTGTGTGTGTGTGTGTGTGTGTGTGTGTGTGTGTGTGTGTGTGCGTGTGTGCGTGTGTGCATGTGTGTGAGGACCTACAGAGGAGCTGCAGGGTACTGAGGGCCCCACTCAGAAGAAGCTGACCAAAGATGTCAGGATCTGGATATTGTCCAAAGATCAGGCCATAAGGCAGGCCCAGAACGAGCTCAAAACCAAGATGAAGAACAACAACTGTGCCGAGGAACCTAAGACCCAAGAGCCCATGAAGGTCAGGAAAAACCATTACAAAAAAAAAAGAAAAATCCGTCTTTGTTCACATCTGCTATTCGAGAGATACAGTTCAGAAACTTAATGAGCATTAGTATTATGGAACTACATAGTTTAGCTTTAATGGTTGGATTTTGGTAGGGTTAACTAATTCTAGAACTGTGTTATAGGACCCTCCCTTCCTCCCTAAACGTGCTGCTGTGTAAATTGATTACAGTTCAGAAAGTGGTATTTGTAAATCAACTATCTGTAGTTTAATGAATACTGGCCTTAATGCAGAGGTCAGTGGTGACCCTGGTCGTCATAGTATTTGGTACGGCAGTGCCCTCGTCTGGACACACACGGGCACGCTCACACAGATTGTTATTTATTCAAATAAATTATTCCGATTAATTTGGCCCTATTTCTTTTAATACTGCAATTGGTATAACTGTTGCGAAATACCGTCAAAAATAGACAGCATTTTGACCATCAATACATTTCTATTCCAAAGTAGAAATACCAGAGCCGAGTTGTGGTTTTGCAGAGGGACAACTAATCTGAAGCTTCACTATTTTTACAGCCTGGGGTTTGCTGGAATGGTTAAAGATGGGTTTTCTGTTTCCGTGAGTTTTCAGAGTATGAGGTAGATAGTGAGATCATAATTTCCTCCAACTAGAGATTAGAAGACTTGTAAAGTTTAGAGGAGCCTGCTTTTTCTACCTTCTTCCCTCAACAGAATGTGTAAGAACTATGCATCCATATGATATTGCAAGATCCATATAAGATCCCTGGCAGGCCATGCCCCACTCCTCCCAGGCCAAGCCATCAGAGGACACACTTTGACCCACTATGATGCTTGTCAGATACACTATTGTACAATATATAGCAAACTTTCAGCCCTCAGCTCTGTTACGCTCCGGCACCTGTCATACAAACTCTCAGCCCTCAGCTCTGTTACGCTGGGCACCTGTCATACAAACCTTCAGCCCTCAGCTCTGTTACGCTGGGCACCTGTCATACAAACCTTCAGCCCTGAGCTCTGTTACACTGGGCACCTGTCATACAAACCTTCAGCCCTGAGCTCTGTTACGCTGGGCACCTGTCATACAAACCTTCAGCCCTCAGCTCTGTTACGCTGGGCACCTGTCATACAAACCTTCAGCCCTCAGCTCTGTTACGCTGGGCACCTGTCATACAAACCTTCAGCCCTCAGCTCTGTTACGTTGGGCACCTGTCATACAATGCAATCCTTTATTTACTGGATGGTGCTGACTTGAATGTCTAAGTTCAACAGTCATGGAGACAACTTGCTGCCATAACAGACAATAATATCTTACAGTAGGCCTGCCTGGTGCTGGTGATGGTCTATTTCTGAACTGTTGTATTTGGTCGGTGCTTTTCAGGGCCCTTGTAAACAGGAGCTGGAGAAGGTGCTGGAGGAGATCTCCAAGATGAGCTTCCATGATAACAGGGGACCAGTTGAGAATCTGTACCAACTCAAATTCCCCAACTGTGAAAAGATAGGCCAGTACAATCTCAAACAGGTAAGTCTCAAGTCGTTGATATGTTTAATGCAATTTATCCTTATTAGCTCAACTCATTCTGGTAAAGGGGTCAACTGAATATGGTTGCAGAAAAACAATGTTGTCGTGATTTTTTTTTATCCCACACACACACACACACACACACACACACACACACACACACACACACACACACACACACACACACACACACACACACACACACACACACACACACACACACACACACACACAGGGTAGAGGCCCAGTGTGTGTGTAAATGTATACCCCCTTACCCCCGCACTCACTCTCACCCACCCTATGCCCGAGAATGGGGTGATGTTTTTAACAGAGTTACAAGGTAATGTTTGCAGACAGACTGTAGCCAGGCATTGGGAAGATTTCCACACTACACCAGTCAAAACAATGGTTACCAATGAGAATGTTCTTAGTTTCCTCTGCAAGCTTGTCTTTGTTGCTGGAACGACCCACTTATTTTTAGAATGTGGTTAAAACAATGATATGACATATCTGTATTCTGAACATACAGCATCAAGGCATCTGTCTGAAGTTGTGAGACAGAGAGAATGAATGAGGGCATTGTTTTGATGACAAAACCCCTCGGTTCCCAGGGCTGAAAAAATACTGCACCTCCAACAACACTTAATCGTTCGGCAATCATCTTGTTCCTCTCGTTAATACTGTAACTGTCACTTTTTGTTCTTTCTCATTGAAGGAAAAAATGAAGTGTGTTTTTCGCTCTCTCTCTCCTCCCCTATGTCCCTATCCCCCAGATCCAGTCCCGCGCAGTAAAATTATGACCTCATTCTCGGGGTAAGAGGAGGGTCTCCACAGGGGGGATGGGGGGCGGGGGACACAGGGGGGATGGGGGGCATGACATGAGGATGGGCTGTTATTGGGGGGGCAGAGCCTCACCCCTCCATCTCACCTCATCTTGGCCAATCCAAACGCAAACGCCCTCCTGTTACGTCGCCCCCACCCGCCCCCACCCGCCCCCTGAAAACGCCACTTCTGACTGGATCCAGGGCTTCATTAACCCTCCACCTCTCCCCATCACCCCATCATCCTCCTACCCTTTTCTCTCTCATTTTTCCCTTGTGTGTTCCAGTGCCACATCTCCACCCACGGTCAGCGGGGCGAGTGCTGGTGCGTTAACCCCTTCACTGGTGTCCAGATCGCCCAGTCCACCAAGGTGCGGGGGGACCCCAACTGCAGCCAGTATGTGGAGGAGCAGGAGATGGAGACTGGAACACAGTCCACTACCATCCTGCAGATGGCAGAGATATAACAGCACTTCACTCACACCCAGATACACCCCCCCCCCCCCCCCCCCCCCTCCGCAGTTGAGCGGTCCAAATTGACAGACAGCTGACATTGTTGTCACATGTGCATGGGTTTCTTTCAATGTAGCTGTTATGTTCCCTGTCAAGAAAACCAAAAATGTCGCTCAAACAGAAGGCGGAGCTAGCAAAGAGTCACTAACAACCAAAACAAAACAGGTGTGGTTCTAGGTGGGGTTCTGGAAGACACTCATGGGAGTGTCCACTGAAAGTTGACTAGCAACAACAAATTTGCCCACTAAGATGCAAAAAAAAGAAAAACTCGCCAAAGGTGCTTTAACAAAGTACTGAGTAAAGGGTCTGAATGCTTATGTAAATGTGATATTTCAGTTTGTTATTTTTGATAGATTTCCAAAAAATTCGAAAAACCTGTTTTTGCTTTGTCGTTATGGTGTATTGTGTGTAGATTGAGGAGGGAAAAAAAACAATTTAATACATTTTAGAATAAGGCTGTAATGTAACAAAATGTGGAAAAAGTCAAGAGGTCTGAATCCTTTCCGAATGCACTGTAATTGCCTAAAACTCACAAGTTTTGAGAAATGGGGGTAAAATAATATATGTTTCTAAAACTCTCATCCCAATGAAACAAGTGCAACCAAAACAATACTCATCTCCAACACAGCAAAACGTTTAGTCAAAACAAATTGTGAGCCTGGGCTACACACCGACCAAACACAAAACACAACCTATTGACTGCTCACCACTGAAAGTCAATCAGCAATCAAATTGTCTTTACCATGGACATGTCTGATTTCAAGGGGAAACTCTTGCAATATCCGTAGTAACTTTCCGCTCGTGATTTTCCTCGGTGGAATGGCATCAGGGAAACGAGTGGCAGCGCACATAATGGTCAAGAGAAACTGTTTACCACTCTTTGCTTCGGGCAAAGGACCAACATAGTCCACCAGAACCCTGCTGAAAGGTTTGTGAAAAGCAGGAACAGACTGCAAAGGTGCAACTGGTAGAGCTTGGTTCGGTGTACCCATAATCTGACAAAGGCGACCTGATTTACAGTCAACCACAACATCCTGTTTCAGACCAGGACAGAAGAAGTTACGCAAAATACATTCATACGTCTTGTTGAGCACCAGATGGCCGTACTACCATTGTGAGCCAACCTCAGTATCTCTTGTCGAAGCGCAACTGGAACGACAACTTGAGACACACATCCTGCCCATTAGACCACCATCTCTGTCAAAGTAACCCACATGAACTTCATCCAACTCCTCCTCTGGATGTATCTCAGCAAAAAAGAGGGGGGAGAGGGAATCGTCTTTACTCTGTTCAGCAGTCAAATGCTTCCTAGACATCGAAGTATCGCATGTAGGTACCCTTTCTTCCTTCAGTGGTCCTACAAACTCGCTCACCTTTGGGGTTTTCAAAGGAGAGGTAAACTCAGGTGGTTTAGCAAAACCATAAACGTCTCGGACAGATCGACCGTGGTGGGATCACTGCCATTCTCCTCAACACTAGACTTGCTACTTGCAACTTTCTTAGACATAGTATGTGTAACGGCTCATGCTGGGAACAATCTAGGGTACTTTTCTGATAACCCATCAGGTTCTTCTACTCTGGGTTCCTTACAAATGACAGGATTTGGCACGAACTTCCCTCCAGTCAAATCATTTCCCAAAATGAATGAGACCCCCTTCACCGGTAGGCTAGGCCTCACTCCACCGACAACGGAACCAGAAATAAGATCAGACTCGAGTTCCACGTTATACAAAGGAACTTTCATGCAACCAATCTCTACGCCTTGTACTAACACATTGTAACCAGTTGGTGAAGTGTCAGACAAAGGCAAAACACCCTCCAAAATTAAGTACTGGGCTGCCCCAGTGTCTCGCAGTATCTTCACCAGCTGCTTAACAGCATTGCCACTCTGCAGAGACACAAACACGTCTGAAACAAAGGGTTCATACACACCTGATCCAAAATCTTGTTTAGGAGATACACCAGTCCCAACCAGAGACTTAATGTGCTGGTGTGCTCCCACAAGAAGAAATTGCTTTTTCTCTCTCTCATTTTTCTGTTTCACCTCAGGACACAGAGACAATCTGTCCTTTCTAACGGCAGTAATGACAAGCTGGTGGATACGAAAAAAACTGTTTTCTGCCGATCTTTATCTTTGTGCACTGTAGAAATTGACTAAAATCTTGCATTATTAGGTGATTTCTCTGGTTTGCTTTCTGCGCAGGGATTAGTACTGGGTGCTTTGTTTGTGAAGGTAGGTTTATGTGTCAACACAAACTCATCTGCAAGACATGCTTGTTGCCTTGCCAACTCAACATGGCTATGTGATTCTGTCTTCATAATTTACGGAACTGTTGTCTGTATACCTCTGGTACCCACTTGTAAGCCCGAAGGATAGCTGCTTAAACAGTGTCATAATCTGAACTCTGGTCAAGATAAAGCAGCGTACACTTTCTGAGCTTTTCCCACAAGAACACTTTGAAGGAGCAGTGACTAAATATCTCGTGGCCATTTTAGGGATGTGGCAATCCTCTCAAACAGAGTAAAATATACGTCCACCCCCTTTTCGTTGAAAGGCAGTACAAGTCGGCTGTCTTGACCAAGATCAAACTCTGTTGAGGGTGCAGGATGGCTTGACTGAATGGCCTCTCTTTTAATCGAATGGCATGCACAAGTCTTTCTTGTTTGTCTGCACCCTGTGCTGTAGTCTCTCCTCATGTTCTCTTTCCCTTTCCTTGTCTTCAAGCTCTGATTTCTGTTGGTCCATTATTGCCCTTAGTTCTACCTCTCGCAGTAGCACGTCTATGGGGCTTACCCCACTACCCGTAGTGCCAATTTCATCAGCCTCTCTCTGAGAGGATTTCCTCCTCCACCAAAACAGTACCGATCAACTCTTTGATTACTGCTTTTGGATCACCAGATGCCACTGATGTTATAACGCTTTGCAATAAAGAGCAGATTCACCTTAGTACTTTTATCTAGCATCTCCCATGTAGGGTTTTCCACAAATGCTTCCAACTTAAAGTCCATGGCTTTATTATTTATAAGCTTGTGTGTTTATGCAACTTTCAAAATGATTCCATCAATCTTATAACCCCTCAAGGTGGATGTCGGCGACAGAAACTCTAACACAAAGGAGTATTTCGAATACTCAGGTGTAACCCGTACTGACTAACGAGGTGATACCAATCGGTGTGCCCTACGTGCTAACGTGCTACACTTGCTAAAGTCCATCTTCCAAACATAAATAATAATAAAAAATATATATATATATAACGGTAGCTTACATGTTTAAGTGCATGCGTAGGTGGGGTGTTGTTGTCTGTATTCATGAGTTGCATGTTTCCTCACAAAATTGTTTTGAACATTCAGTTTGGACTGATGCCCAACTGAGCATTCTACTCAATGCATTGTCAATGAGTTCTGATGTAGATTTCATCAAACGTGTATTACAGTAGCTTGGAAATACAATGACATTTCACAAGAAGGCAAATAATTAATAGGAAAACCTTTTGTCACCATTTTGATGTTGCCAGATTATTACATTAGCTAGCTAGCTAAGATTAATGGGAGACCACTGGATTTTAGTTAGCTAACGTTAGCAATGATAGCTATTTTTGACAAAGCTTGCTAGCTAATGACAACATTGCCAACTGTCAAAAGTAAATTTGACTACATGCTAATGATGGCAAAGTTGTTTCCTACTAAATATTTGCCTACTTTAGCAATGTCATCGTATTTCCAGGCACTATAGTGTAATTTAGACTAAATGGTAGTTAGCCTCCATCCAGAATGACTGGGCTCATCATCACAATGTCGCTCATCAGACATTATCTATACTACAATTCAAAGCAGGTTTCATAAAGCTGTATTTACCGTGTGTGTGCATATCTATGTGAGCTGTGTCCTCAGCTATTCATAGGATAGGTGCTGGGAGTAGCATTTAATGCCGGAGATAACACTATGCTAATCACGGGGCTGTCTCTGCATCTGGTTCAATTGGTTCTATCAGGCGGCGTATAACTTCCCGTTTATGCAGCTGCTTGCCTTCCATACCGCGTTCCATATCTATTTATTCAACCTTTTCTCTCATCACATCCAGTCAATATGTGTGGAGGACTCACAAAGCCTCACATGAAGCCCCTGGCATATAGAGAACCCATAACAAACTAATGGACCCTGGGTGACACTTTATGTTCATGTCCATATATCATAAACACACTAATCTGTTATAAGTGCATCATTCCATTGATGACGATGTAGTTACATGCTAATGCTAATTTGAATAGTTGGCAACGCTTTACCATAGTAACCTACACTGCTGCATTCTATTACCCATGTTATTACCAAGCAGTTCCATACAGGTATTACTGTGTAGTTACATAGGTAGGTTGTAGGGGCGACTTAAGGCACAGTGTTACCGAATTGTTTCATGTTCATTTGAAATGTTTAGAGATTTCTGTAGGGGAAATGAAATGTTCCTAATTTGCCTTTCTTTAACATACATTGTCTTCTGATCGCATCTCTTTCTGGTGTACAGTACCACATTTGTGGTGTTGATATAGCTCTGCCCTAAAAACATATTAGGTCAAATCGCCTTTGCATGAATGTATCATGTAGGCCCCTCCCTTCAACAAGGTTAGGCAATTTTACACTTTGTTCAGATAACTTTAATCTTTTGAGGATTCCTCAATTAATTAATGGAATATCAGTAAATCTCTTGTTGAATAAAATGTAAATAAAATTGACCCAACCAAGCTCTCTCGCTCTCTCTCTCTCTCTCTCTCTCTCTCTCTCTCTTTCTCTTCTGTTATCTACTCTATATTCCTCTGTATCACCCCCTCTACTCTCTCTGCCTCTATATCACCCCCCTCTACTCTCTCTTTCAGTATATCACCCCCTCTACTCTCTCTGCCTCTATATCACCCCCCTCTACTCTCTCTTTCAGTATATCACCCCCTCTACTCTCTCTTCCTCTGTATCACCCCCTCTACTCTCTTTTCCTCTGTATAACCCCCTCTACTCTCTCTGCCTCAATATGACCCCCCTCTACTCTCTCTTTCAGTATATCACCCCCTTTTCTCTCTCTTCCTCTATATCACCCCCTCTACTCTCTTCCTCTGTATCACCCCCTCTACTCTCTTCCTCTGTATCACCCCCTCTACTCTCTCTGCCTCTATATCACCCCCTCTACTCTCTTCCTCTGTATCACCCCCTCTACTCTCTCTGCCTCTATATCACCCACCTCTACTCTCTTCCTCTGTATCACCCCCTCTACTCTCTCTTCCTCTAAATACCCCCCTCTACTCTCTCTTCTGCTAGCTACTCTCTCTTCCTCGATATCACCCCCTCTACACTGTCTTCCTCTATATCACCCCTCTACACTGTCTCCTCTATATCACCCCCTCTACTCTCTCCTCTATATCACCCCCTCTACTCTCTTCCTCTATATCACCCCCTCTACTCTGTCTTCCTCTATATCACCCCCTCTACTCTCTTCCTCTATATCACCCCCTCTACTCTCTTCCTCTATATCACCCCCTCTACTCTCTCTTCCTCTATATCACCCCCTCTACTCTCTTCCTCTATATCACCCCCTCTACTCTCTTCCTCTATATCACCCCCTCTACTCTCTTCCTCTATATCACCCCCTCTACTCTCTCTTCCTCTATATCACCCCCTCTACTCTCTCTTCCTCTATATCACCCCCTCTACTCTCTCTTCCTCTATATCACCCCCTCTACTCTCTTCCTCTATATCACCCCCTCTACTCTCTTCCTCTATATCACCCCCTCTACTCTCTCTTCCTCTATATCACCCCCTCTACTCTCTTCCTCTATATCACCCCCTCTACTGTCTCTTCCTCTATATCACCCCTCTACTCTCTCTTTCAGTATATCACCCCCTCTACTCTCTCTTCCTCTATATCACCCCTCTACTCTATCTTCCTCTGTATCACCCCCTCTACTCTCTCTTCCTCTATATCATCCCCTCTACTCTCTTCCTCTGTATCACCCCCCTCTACTCTCTCTTCCTCTATATCATCCCCTCTACTCTCTTCCTCTGTATCACCCCCTCTACTCTCTCTTCCTCTATATCATCCCCTCTACTCTCTTCCTCTGTATCACCCCCCTCTACGCTCTCTTCCTCTATATCACCCCCTCTACTCTCTTCCTCTATATCACCCCCTCTACTGTCTCTTCCTCTATATCACCCCTCTACTCTCTCTTTCAGTATATCACCCCCTCTACTCTCTCTTCCTCTATATCACCCCTCTACTCTATCTTCCTCTATATCACCCCTCTACTCTCTCTTCCTCTATATCATCCCCTCTACTCTCTTCCTCTGTATCACCCCCTCTACTCTCTCTTCCTCTAAATACCCCCCTCTACTCTCTGTTCTGCTATCTACTCTCTCTTCCTCTATATCACCCCTCTACTCTCTCTTCTTATATATCACCCCCTCTACTCTCTCTTCCTCTAATTCACCCCCTCTACTCTCTTCCTCTATATCAACCCCTCTACTCTCTTCCTCTATATCACCCCCCTCTACTCTCTCTTCCTCTATATCACCCCCTCTACTCTCTCTTCCTCTATATCACCCCCCTCTACTCTCTTCCTCTATATCACCCCCTCTACTCTCTCTTCCTCTATCACCCCCTCTACTCTCTCTTCCTCTATATCAACCCCTCTACTCTCTCTTCCTCTATCACCCCCTCACCCCCCCCCCCCTCTACTCTCTTCCTCTATATCACCCCCTCTACTCTCTCTTCCTCTATATTATCCCCCTCTACTCTCTTCCTCTATATCACCCCCCTCTACTCTCTCTTCCTCTATGTCACCCCCTCTGCTCTTTCTCTTCCTCTATATCATCCACCTGGTGTCTCCTCTCCCTCTCTCCATAATTATGACTGCCAGCCACTCTCCCTTTCGCCAATCAATCTACCTTCTGCACCCTATCCGTCCACTCCTCCTTTCTCTCTCTCTGTCCACTCCTCCCTTCTCTCTATCAATGGGGGTTGATAGAGGGAAGGGTACATTGGGGTTGATGGATGTCTAATGAAGTGTTTACAGTGGGGAGAGATTAGAACCAAGGGCTGACATTGACAAATGGGATACAAAGTGTCTAATAATAAAAGGGGAACAAAGTGCCTATAAGTAAAAGCAGGTTCCCAAATGTATGTATGTCCACTATTCCATCGCTGGGGCATGGATGCTAAACCTCCAGTCCACACTGCTACGCAGAGGGAGGGAGGGAGGGAGGGAGGGAGGGAGGGAGGGAGGGAGGGAGGGAGAAGTAGGGAGGAGAGGGGAGGGTTGGTGGGAGGAAGGTAGGGTTCGGTGGGAGCAGGTGGATCTTGCTCTAATTTGTCCTATTTTAACCACTCCTGGAACTGGATTTCTGTCCACAATTCTGACAGCCAACCACTGAGTGTCTAATATGACCCATATTATGTCCATGATGTGGTGAAAGTACAATCCAATAACGAGGAGGTAGAAATGTAAGTTTAGGCTGTTTACACCATGGTGTAGGCAATAAACATGAACGCCATGTCGGCAGGTGACGGTGTCCTTCCGTACCGATGGGGAGCACATACTATATCTGGTAGTGTCTGTGCACGCTTCTTAACATGGCCACCACCACTACACCAAATACACAACAGCTCATTGACCCAATGAAGATACGAGGACAAACAGGCAAGCATGTCCTACCATATCAATGTATCAATGTAATGATTTGCAACTAAAACAAAGAAAGACAGGACAAACATACTCTTTGAACCTCTGGCCAAAACACTAACATACGTATGAGATTGTGACTGGCATTGACCTGATGACCTTCTGGATTGCCAGTCTGCCAGCATGGTGCAGGCTGGCACCTTGCTGGCAAAAGGTCATAAGGTCAGTGCCAGTCTGCCAGCATGGTGCCAGTCCTCTAACAACGCATCACCAACCATTTGAACCATGCCACGTTCCACCTGCAATTAGGGCTGCCATTTTCCCTTTTGGTAGGGTGAATTACTTGTGTTTAGGGGGATTCCAGTTCTTTGAGGATGTTGACAGCTCCGGCTCGTTTCCTGTATAGATCTCTCTGTACCCTATTGTAGTGTACTGCATTTCACGCTAGTTTGACGCTGGCCTACTTTGAAAACAAAGAGAAACTAATCCCTGTGGTTTTGGGGTATATTGATTTGTCAGAGTGGGCTAAAGGGGGTGGTGTGTGTGTGTGTGTGTGTGTGTGTGTGTGTGTGTGTGTGTGTGTGTGTGTGTGTGTGCGTGCGTGCGTGCGTGCGTGCGTGCGAGGGTCCGCGCCCGGTGGGGAGGGTTTTGGCACTGAGCAGAGTAAAACTATCAGAGCAGGTCCCTGTGTTTGGAGAACCACACTAAGGGTGACAGAGGGAATTATACCCTTGTGTAGTCTTAACATTCTGTATACTTCCCTTGTCCTAAGGGTCAAAAATGACCCGCCTTCACTAAACCCCTAAAATAAAGCAGCTTAATTGAATTTTAAACCCTAAATCTAGTTTGCATGAAGAAACAACCTGTCGTTCGTCACAAATTTTGTGAATATCTGGGTTTTCCCTCTTCACAATGCAAAAAGACTGGATTTAATCAGTGGACACCACTCGTTTTTATTACACCACACCTGTCATAATTGTTTTCTTTGCTAAAGTAGAGGGTTATTATTAATATTGTTATTATTGCTAAAGGTACTGCATAGGTGTAAACATACGTTATTTAGCAAGAGGTAGCACTTGTATAGCCTAAGAAAGTAGCAGTAATGTGGAGAAAGTCGTTTTGAATGCATTATATTGAAGGGAAGCAATAACAGTCTTGAATTTTTTTGCCAACATAATGATATATTCTTATATACTGTACAATGAGGAATTCAACTACAAAATATCTTCTCCCATTTTTTTGAACCATTGCCCCCACCCACAAGGTGTATAAACAACAACAATAAATAAGAAAGTAGATACAAAACAAAAATGTCAAGAACATAAATCAATCAATTCTAATTAGCACATGTAGGACAGTATGCAAGGGTTTGTGCATGGACTTTGCAGATGTATTTCTCACATGTGTAGCACATAGTATTTGTTTTACAGTCCTTCTATGGGGGACAGAATTGGCATCTCCTCCTCTTGCCTGCCCTAGCTGCAGCCTCAGGTGGATCAGGACAAGATTCAGCCCCCTGAACAGCTTTCACAAGCGCTGCAGAGGCTGCTGTGCGGGGGAGGTGCTCCCTTCTTTGAATGTGTGGGATTACAAGTGCCTTTCCAGGCTGGTCCAGGTACACCCTCCTCTTGTTACGCTTATCATGCATCCAGGTAGGGTTGATCTTGTTCCAAATCACAAGGCATTGTATGAGGACATATCAATGATGTTATGGAAGATGACCAGAGGCCAGCGGGCAGTCATCCTCCTGCAGCTGTAAGTTCCAATCACCTTGTCCAGGTTGTCCATGCCTCCTTTGTTGTGGTTGTAGTCCAGGATGATGCCTGGCTTCCTCTCCTCACGATCACTGATCTCAGCCGTTTTGTGTGGTGTGCTCAGGAGGACCACATTCTTATTCCTCTTTGGGAGGTAAGAAACTAGAGTTGTGGTTTGGGTGAATGCAAACTGATGAGATGGCCTCTCTCCCCCTTGTTGCGAGGACTGCAGGGGGGGGGGAGCGCAGGCTTGTTCTTTCTAACTTTGCCAACCATGGGTATCTTCCTCTTCAGGAACTGCTAGCTGAATTCATAAAGGGTGAAAAAATTGTCACACGTGACATTGTTCCCCCTCAGTCCATCTATCACATCAAGCACAACCCGCATCCCCTGGTTCTTCTCAGGGCCTCCACTGGTCGGCTTCCCTGTATAGACTAGCATATTTCAAGTGTAGCTGGATTGTGCATCACAGGCCACCCATATCTTGAAGCCATAATTTGTTTGCTTGCTGGGCATATACTGCCGGAATGGACAGTGACCTTTTGACAAAAGAGATTACTATCAGTAATTAGTATCAGTGTCACAGAAAACAATCACATAAATCAATGATATTACAGCAATACAGTGAAAATCATTTACATTACAGATATGAAAATAAAAATGTACCTCTGAATGGAACCAGTTGCTCATCCACTGTTACTTCAGGCCCAGGGTTGTAGAGGTATGTCAGACGCTCCACCCACTTCTCCCAGACCTCTCTTATGGCCGCCAGTTTGTCTCTCACACGTTTTGCAGGTCTTGAACTCACGGTTATCAAATCGTAGCATTCTTGAGAAAGTGTGAATGACCCTCCAAATTTGTCATCTCTAGGATTGATGAACATGTATAATGTTGAGGCAATGTCCTGGGCATGGGCAACTGCATGTCTTGTGGGCCCTGGGGTCATCCTTATGACATTTTGTGCTGCCGTCCTGCCCTGGCTGTCATATGGTGACAAGGACCATGCTGTTCTTTGACAAATATATCTCTCTTTCAGCTTGGGGGATTTCTTCTTCGTCTGAAGATGATGCATCGTGCTCTGGGTTGTATTCTTCCCCATCTTCTTCTTCAGATACCTCCTCCTCTTCTAAATCATTGTTCTCTTGTTCCTCCTGGACATCTGAAAAAACGTGCACTCAGGGCTTCAGCAAAGAGAGATCTGGGGGGACTGTCATCTGCAGCACCTTTATAGTGCATTCCCCATTAGTAAACAATGCTTTCAATAAATGTTTATTTTGTCTGAAATGTTTTTTTTTGTCTGAAATTGTTTTTATTTTGTCTGTGAACTTGAGTCGTGTGTGTGTGTGTGTGTGTGGGGGGGGGTCATGGAGGGGAGATGCTGCACATGCACAAGAAAGTTTTAGTTTTATCTGAGTTCAATCAGTAGCACACAATCTCAATTTCTCATTGTGTGTGTGTGTGTGTGTGTGTGTGTGTCTTGTGTGTGTGTCTTTGTAGTTTTTGTGGTGCGTAAATGAATTTATAACTGCCGTGTCAAAATGTACCCTTACACGGAAACCAAACCGGCTGCGCGCGTGCGCCATTGTGCGCCATCGTGCATAAATGTATTTTGTCACCCTACACCAAAAGCGATCACGACACGCACGTTAAAATATCAAAACAAACTCTGAACCAATTATATTAATTTGGGGACAGGTCGAAAAGCATTAAATATTTATGGCAATTTAGCTAGCTAGCTTGCACTTGCTAGCTAATTTGTCCTATTTAGCTAGCTTGCTGTTGCTTGATAATTTGTCCTATTTAGCTAGCTTGCTGTTGCTTGATAATTTGTCCTGGGATATAAACATTAGGTTGTTATTTTACCTGAAATGCACAAGGTCCTCTACTCCGACAATTAATCCACACATAAAACGGTCAACCGAATCGTTTCTAGTCATCTCTCCTCCTTCCAGGCTTTTTCATCTTTGAACTATTATGGTGATTGGCATCTAAACGTTCATAGTATTACCACGACAACCGGCAACACAGGTCGCCTTTCAATCACCCACATGGGTATAACCAATGAGGAGATGGCACGTGGGTACCTGATTCTATAAATCAATGAGGAGATGAGAGAGGCAGAACTTCTATTTTAGCCCTTGGCAACGCAGACACTCCTTGACGCGCGACAGCAGTGTGGGTGCAATAATTGAATAACATAGATTTCTAAATTTATTTTGCAACACTCGCACACACAACGTAAGAGGTGTAGTCAGGGTATGAGACAATATTTGTACCCTGGTGGTGTACAACTTTCATGGAAATATGAACAAAGGCGATGTTTCACTTTTTCTAATGTTGGGGTCAGTCTAGGAAGAGTCATCAAATTTCAAGTTGAAAAAATATAATTTAGGGGGTTTTCTCTGCTCTCTGTAGTTTTTGATACTCTTGGAAGACATTTGATCGGATGTTCCGGGATTCACGGACGCTAGACCTAAAGGACCAGCATTGGGGTATACAGCCCTTTAAGTCATGTGATTTCAGACCCACAGCATGTGCGTTTCCCAAACCTTTGAGTTTGTAGGCCGATAAACCTCAGAAACCTCAAATACTTGACGTAAATCACCCTGTTCTGGGACATGTTTGGTGTAGCGAGGCCGATGTTGCAATTAGATGTAGTAATCCATAGTCATTGGTCTAATTATGTAATAAAAGAGGCATGAATGCTTCAAAGCCCTAAGTGTGGTTGTCAGTTTCTTTGAAGGCAATATTAATTGTCATGTTCACTACCTCACAAATCAAATCCCCTACACATGTCCCACTTCCCCAAAGTCTACCCCGCTTCCCCTTATAATACTGACACCTATACAGGGGAACCAAGGTACCAAGTACTCCTCCCTCACTGCCCATTTGCCGACGCTGCGTCAATCACACACATCTGGAGCTGGTCAAATCCTAGCATCCCCAGGGAAGAACTAACTTACCTCAACAGCCCTGTCTCGTCATGTCGCTTCCTGGAACCCATGAGAAAGCAATGCCCCCTCCACCCAACCTTCTCCCCCGAAACAAGCCAGACTCCCTTCAGAGGAAGGAGTGTAATAGAAGAGCTGATAGTACCCTCCTCTTTCCTGTTATTAAGCCCACAAATTCAATGTGTGTGTGTGTGTGTGTGTGTGTGTGTGTGTGTGTGTGTGTGTGTGTGTGTGTGTGTGGTGTGTGTGTGTGTGTGTGTGTGTGTGTGTGTGTGTGAGAAAGAGAGCTAAGATTTATAACACAGTTGCTGAATTTTTGCCTTAGACAACTGGGACTTGGCATGGGCAGAACGGTCATTCCTTCCATACTTGACATGCCAACCATGGGGAAACCTCCATACTGCTTACCCCTTAACAACCGCCATACTGTTTACACCTTAACAACCTCCATACTGTTTACACCTTAACAACCTCCATACTGTTTACACCTTAACAACCTGCATACTGGTTACCCGTTAACAACCTCCATACCGGTTACTCCTTATTAACAACCTCCATACATTTTACCCCTTAACAACCTGCATACTGTTAACAGTATGGAGGTTGTTAAGGGGTAAACAGTATGGTGGTTGTTAAGGGTTAACAGTATGGAGGTTGTTAATTGGTAAACAGTATTGAGGATCTTAAGACATAAACAGTATGGAGGTTGTTAAGAGCTAAACAGTATGGAGTTGTTAAGGTATAAACAGTATGGAGTGTCTTAAGGCATAAACAGTAAGGAGGTTAATAAGGGGTTAACATTATTGAGGTTGTTAATAAGGGGTAAACAGTATTGCGGTTGTTAACGGGTAAACAGTATGCAGGTTGTTAAGGGGTAATCAGTATGGAGGTTGTTAAGGGGTAATCAGTATGGAGGTTGTTAAGGGGTAAACAGTATGGAGGTTGTTAAGGGGTAAACAGTATGGAGGTTGTTAACGGGTAAACAGTATGGAGGTTGTTAACGGGTAATCAGTATGGAGGTTGTTAAGGCATAAACAGTATGGAAGTTGTTAACGGGTAAACAGTGTGGTGGTTGTTAACGGGTAAATTGTATGGAGGTTGTTAGTCATAAACTGTATGGAGGGTCTTAAGGCATAAACAGTATGGAGGATGTTAAGGGGTTTCAGTATGCAGGTTGTTAACTTGTTATGGATAGGGGGCAGTATTTTCACGGCCGGATAAAAAACGTACCCGATTTAATCTGATTATTACTCCTGCCCAGAAACTAGAATATGCATATAATTACTAGCTTTGGATAGAAAACAGTCCAAAGTTTCTAAAACTGTTTGAATGGTGTCTGTGAGTATAACAGAACTCATTTGGCAGGCCAAAACCTGAGAAGATTCCAAACAGGAAGCGCCCTCTGACTATTTCTTGGCCTTCTTGATCATCTCTATCCAAAACAAGGGATCTCTGCTGTAACGTGACATTTTCTAATGCTCCCATAGGCTCTCAGAAGGCGCCAGAACGTTGAATGATGACTTTGCAGGCCATGGCTGAAAAACAGTAGCGCATTTGGTAAGTGGTCGATCTGAGAACAATGAGACTGGCGCTCGGGTGCACGAGACGACTCCATGTCTTTGAACGAAAACAGGGTTTCCCGGTCGGAATATTATCGCTTTTTTACGAGAAAAATTGCATAAAAATTGATTTTAAACAGCGTTTGACATGCTTCGAAGTACGGTAATGGAATATTTTGAAATTTCTTGTCACGAAACGCGTTGTGCGCTCACCCTTCTTTACCCTTTGGATAGTGTCTTGAACGCACAACAAAACACCGCTATTTGGATATAACTATGGATTATTTGGAACCAAACCAACATTTGTTATTGAAGTAGAAGTCCTGGGAGTGCATTCTGACGAAGAACAGCAAAGGTAATCCAATTTTTCTTATAGTAAATCTGAGTTTGGTGAGGGCCAAACTTGGTGGGTGTCAAAATAGCTAGCCATGATGGCCGGGCTATCTACTCAGAATATTGCAAAATGTGCTTTCACCGAAAAGCTATTTTAAAATCGGACATAGCGATTTCATAAAGGAGTTCTGTATCTATAATTCTTAAAATAATTGTTATGTTTTTTGTGAACGTTTATCGTGAGTAATTTGGTAAATTCACCGGAAGTGTTTGGTGGGAATGCTAGTTCTGAACGTCACATGCTAATGTAAAAAGCTGTTTTTTGATATAAATATGAACTTGATTGAACAAAACATGCATGTATTGTATAACATAATGTCCTAGGAGTGTCATCTGATGAAGATCATCAAAGGTTAGTGCTGCATTTAGCTGTGGTTTTGTTTTTTTGTGACATTATATGCTAGCTTGAAAAATGGGTGTCTAATTATTTCTGGCTGGGTACTCTGCTGACATAATCTAATGTTTTGCTTTCGCTGTAAAGCCTTTTTGAAATCGGACAGTGTGGTTAGATAAAGGAGAGTCTTGTCTTTAAAATGCTGTAAAATAGTCATATGTTTGAAAAATTGAAGTTTTCAGATTTTCGAGGACTTTGTATTTCGCGCCACGCCCATCATTGGATATTGGAGCAGGTGTTCCGCTAGCGGAACGTCTAGATATTAATCAAACCACATCGTCCAATTTCAAAAAGGCTTTACAGCGAAAGCAAAACATTAGATTATGTCAGGAGAGTATCCTGCCAAAAATAATCACACAGCCATTTTCAAAGCAAGCATATATGTCACAAAAACCAAAACCACAGCTAAATGAAGCACTAACCTTTGATGATCTTCATCAGATGACACTCCTAGGACATTATGTTATACAATACATGCATGTTTTGTTCAATCAAGTTCATATTTATATCAAAAAACAGCTTTTTACATTAGCATGTGATGTTCAGAACTAGCATACCCACCGCAAACTTCCGGTGAATTTACTAAATTACTCACGATTAACATTCACAAAATACATAACAATTATTTTAAGAATTATAGATACAGAACTCCTTTATGCAATCGCGGTGTCAGATTTTAAAATAGCTTTTCAGCGAAAGCACATTTTGCAATATTCTGAGTACATAGCCCGGCCATCATAGCTAGCTAATTTGACACCCACCAAGTTTGGCCCTCACCAAACTCAGATTTACTATAAGAAAAATTGGATTACCTTTGCTGTTCTTCATCAGAATGCACTCCCAGGACTTCTACTTCAACAACAAATGTTGTTTTGGTTCCAAATAATCCATAGTTATATTCAAATACCTCTGTTTTGTTCGTACCGTTCAGGTCACTATCCAAAGGGTGACGCGCGAGCGCATTTCGTGACAAAAACATTTCAAAATATTCTATTACCATACTTCGAAGCATGTCAAACACTGTTTAAAATCAATTTTTATGCAATTTTTCTTGTAAAATAGCGATAATATTCCAACCGGGCTACGTTGTATTCATTCAAAGGCTGGAAAGAAACAAATGGAGAATTCACATGAACGCGCATCTCCAGTGTCACTCTTCTCACCCTGACCACTCACAAAATCTCCTGCTGTTATTCGCCCAGAGACAGAAGAGACGTCATTCCACTTTCTGGCGCCTTCTGAGAGCCAATGGAAGCCTTAGAAAATGTCACGTTACAGCAGAGATGCTGTATTTTCGATAGAGATGCCACAGAAGGAGAACAAATTGTCAGTCAGGGCACTTCCTGTATGGAATCTTCTCAGGTTTGGCCTGCCATATGAGTTCTGTTATACTCACAGACACCATTCAAACAGTTTTAGAAACTTTAGTGTTTTCTATCCAAATCTACTAATTATATGCATATTCTCGTTTCTGTGCAAGAGTAGTAACCAGTTTAAATCGGGTACGTTTTTTATCCGGCCGTGCAAATACTGCCCCCTAGCCCCAAAAGGTTTTAACAAACCTCCATTCTTTTTACCCCTTAACAACCTCCATATTGTTTACGCCTTAGCAACCTCCATACAGTTTACCCCTTAGCAACCTCCATACAGTTTACCCCTTAGCAACCTCCATACTATTTATGACTTAAGACCCTCCATACTGTTTACCAATTAACAACCTCCATTACCCTTAAGGGTAAACAGTATGGAGCGTTTCAAGGCATAAAACGTATGGAGGTTGTTAACGGGTAAACAGTGTTGAGGTTGATAACGGGTACACAGTGTGGAGGTTGTTAATGGGTAAACAGTATTCTGGTTGTTAAGGGACAATCTCTATGGAGGTTGTTAAGGGTTAAACAGTATGGAGGTTGTTAAGGGGTAAACAGTATGGAGGTTGTTAATAAGGGCTAAACAGTATGCAGCTTGTTAAGGGGTTTCAGTATGCAGGTTGATAAGGGGTAAACAGTATGGAGGTTGTTAAGGTATGAACAATATGGAGGTTGTTAACGGGTAAACAGTGTGGAGGTTGTTAATGGGTAAACAGTATTCTGGTTGTTAAGGGACAATCTCTATGGAGGTTGTTAAGGGTTAAACAGTATGGAGGTTGTTAACGGGTAAATTGTATGGAGGTTGTTAGGCATAAACAGTATGGAGGATTTTAAGGGGTTTCAGTATGCAGGTTGTTAATGGGTAAACTGTGTGGAGGTTGTTAAGGGGTAAACAGTATGGAGGTTGTAAAGGGGTAAACGGAATGGAGGTTGTTTAGGGGTAAACAGTATGGAGGTTGTTAAGGGGTATACTGTATTGATTGTCTTAAGACATATACTGTATGGAGGTTGTTAAGGGGTAAACAGTATGGAGGTTGTTAATGGGTAAACAATGTTGCGGTTGTTAACGGGTGAACAGTATGCAGGTTGTTAAGGAGTAAACTGTTTGGAGGTTGTTAAGGGGTAAACAGAATGGAGGTTGTTAATCTGTAAACAGTATGGAGGTTGTTAAGGGGTAAACAGTATTGATGGTCTTATGACATAAACAGTATGGAGGTTGTTAAGGCATAAACTGTATTGGGTATGGTTAAGTTGTAAACAGTATGGAGGTTGTTAAGCGGTAAACAGTGTGGAGGTTGATAACGGGTCAACTGTGTGGAGGTTGTTAAGGGGAAACAGTATGGAGGTTGTTAAGTGGTAAACAGTATGGAGGTTGTTAAGGGGTAAACAGTATGGTGGTTGTTAAGGGGTAAACAGTATTGAGGGTCTTAAGGCATAAACAGTATGGAGGTTGTTAAGGCATAAACAGTATGGAGGTTTTTAAGGGGTAAACAGTATGGAGGTTGTTAAGTGGTAAACAGTATGGAGGTTGTTAAGGGGTAAACAGTATGGTGGTTGTTAAGGGGTAAACAGTATTGAGGGTCTTAAGGCATAAACAGTATGGAGGTTGTTAAGGCATAAACAGTATGGAGGATTTTTAAGGGGTAAACAGTATGGAGGTTGTTATGTGGTAAACATTATGGAGGTTGTTAATAAGGGATAAACAGTATGGAGGTTGGTAAGGCATTAACAGTATGGCGGTTGTTAACCCCTAAATAACCTCCATACTGTTAACCCCTTAAAAACCTCCATACTGTTTACCCCTTAAAAACCTCCATACTGTTTACCCCTTAAAAACCTCCATACAGTTTATCCCTTAACAACCTCCATACAGTTTACCCCTTAAAACCTCTTACATCTAGACGTTCCGCTAGCGGAACACCTGCTCCATTATCCAATGATGGGCGTGGCGCGAAATACAAACTCCTCTAAAATACAAAAACTTAAATTTTTCAAACATATGACTATTTCACAGCATTTTAAAGATAAGACTCTCCTTTATCTAACCACACTGTCCGATTTCAAAAAGGCTTTACAACGAAAGCAAAACATTAGATTATGTCAGCAGAGTACCAAGCCAGAAATAATCAGACACCCATTTTTCAAGCTAGCATATAATGTCACAAAAACCTAGAAGACAGCTAAATGCAACACTAACCTTTGATGATCTTCACCAGATGACAACCCTAGGACATTATGTTATACAATACATGCATGTTTTGTTCAATCAAGTTCATATTTATATCAAAAACCAGCTTTTTACATTAGCATGTGACGTTCAGAACTAGCATAACCCCGCAAACTTCCGGGGAATTCGCTAACATTTTACTAAATTACTCACGATAAACGTTCACAAAAAGCATAACAATTATTTTAAGAATTACAGATACAGACCTCCTCTATGCACTCGATATGTCCGATTTTAAAATAGCTTTTTGGTGAAAGCACATTTTGCAATATTCTAAGTACATAGCCCAGGCACCACGGGCTAGTTATTTAGACACCCGGCAAGTTTAGCACTCACCAATATCAGCTTTACTATTATAAAAGTTTCATTACCTTTTGTTGTCTTCGTCAGAATGCACTCCCAGGACTGCTACTTCAATAACAAATGTTGGTTTGGTCCAAAAGAATCCATCGTTATATCCGAATAGCGGCGTTTTGTTCGTGCGTCCCAGACACTATCTGAAATGGTAAATCAGGGTCGTGCGCATGGCGCAATTCGTGACAAAAAAAATCTAAATATTCCATTACCGTACTTCGAAGCATGTCAACCGCTGTTTAAAATCCATTTTTATGCAATTTTTCTCGTAAAAAAGCGATAATATTCCGACCAGGAATCTCCTTTTAGCTAAACTGAGGAAAGTAAACAAAGCTTTCGGTCGACGCGGGCACGAGCCTGAGTCTCACAGTACTGTAACCAGCCACTACCCAAACGCGCTACTTTGTTTCAGCCAGAGCCTGCAAAGCCACGATTCAGCTTTTTACCGCCTTCTGAGACCCTATGGCAGCCGTAGGAAGTGTCACGGGACAGCTAAGATCCTCACTCTTCAATAAACAGAGACAAGAAGAACGACACCTTGTCAGACAGGCCACTTCCTGCCTGAAACCTTGTCAGGTTTTTGCCTGCCAAATGAGTTCTGTTATACTCACAGACACCATTCAAACAGTTTTAGAAACTTTGGAGTGTTTTCTATCCATATGTAATAAGTATATGCATATTCTAGTTACTGGGTAGGAGTGGTAACCAGATTAAATCGGGTACGTTTTTTATCCAGCCGTGAAAATACTGCCCCCTAGCCATAACAGGTTAACAACCTCCATACAGTTTACCCCTTAACAACCTCTGCCAACACTCTGACTAGGTGTGCATGCCTGTGTGTGCATCCATTTGTGTTTGCCTGCGTTTGTGTGGGTTTGTGGTGTGTGTGTGTGTGTGTGTGTGTGTGTGTGTGTGTGTGTGTGTGTGTGTGTGTGTGGTGTGTGTGTGTGTGGTGTGTGTGTGTGTGTGTGTGTGTGTGTGCCTCTGCGAGTCAATTATGCCTTTGAAAGCAGTGATAAAGGTTCATTTTCCATAACATGATGGGGCTCCTTAAAATACCCTTTTCCCATTTTAATAGCTACGTTTGTCCCACCTGAGTTCTCCCCCCCCCCCCCCCGAAGTTAGTTCAAACCCCATGTTAAATGCCTTCCTTGTTCCTGTGCAATCTATTTGACTTGTGTTGAAAACCAGGTGACTGGCCCCTGGGCAGGCCTTTAATGAAGTCATATCCTGCACACCATTCCCATCCTGTTGTCTTCATGTCTCTATCTCATTCTAACGGCTTTAATATTAACACACTGATTATATTGGTCAAAGCACTCATTCTTTTTTTAAATATCAAATGACGTCATCCTGATTCATCTTCACTACTTTACTACTGGTATGCTTCAAGTCTATAAAATAGATTTTAATAGTTTGTATACAATTTATGGCATTTGATTAGTATGTGTAACCAGTCATTTAGTATTTTACAAACCGTTTGTAATCTTCCGGGGCTTTAAATACAGAGTGTATTCATCAACGCTGGGTATATGTTATGGTGTGGTGTTTAATGCTTTCCATGACCAGGGCAAGTGCAACTAATGCCTCAGTCAAAAATGATATCCCCATTGTACACTCTTAGAAAAAAAGGTGCTATCTAGAACCTAAAAAGGTTCTTCGGCTGTCCCCATAGGAGAACCCTTTTAAGAACCCTTTATGATTCCAGGTATTGTTTTATATTTTATATTTTATTTAACCTTTATTTAACTAGGCAAGTCAGTTAAGAACAAATTCTTATTTACAATGACGGCCTACCAAAAGTCAAAAGGCGGGGACGGGTTCTGGGATTTAAAAAATTGAATAAATATAGGACAAAACACACATCACGACAAGAGAGACAACACAACACTACATAAAGAGAGAACTAAGACAACAACACAGCATGGTAGCAACACAACATGACAACAACATGGTAGCAACACAACATCGCAGCAGCACATCATAGTAGCAGCACAACACATGATACAAACATTATTGGGCACAGACAACAGCACAAAGGGCAAGAAGGTAGAGACAACAATACATAATGTGAAGCAGCCACAACTGTCAGTAAGCGTGTCCATGATTGAGTCTTGGAATGAAGTGTTGGAGATAAAACTGTCCAGTTTGAGTATTTTTTGCAGCTCGTTCCAGTCGTTAGCTCCATCGAACTGAAAAGAGGACTGACCCAGGGATGTGTGTGCTTCGGGGACCTTTAACAGAATGTGACTGGCAGAACGGGTGTTGTATGTGGAGGATGAGGGCTGCAGTAGGTATCGTAGATAGGAGGGAGTGAGGCCTAAGAGGGTTTTATAAATAAGCATCAATCAGTGGGTCTTGCGACAGGTATACAGAGATGACCGGTTTACAGAGGAGTATAGAGTACCAGTGTTGTGTCCTATAAGGAGCATTGGTGGCAAATCTGATGGCCGAATGGTAAAGAACATCAAGCCGCTCAAGAGCACCCTTACCTGCTGATCTATAAATTACGTCTCCGTAATCTTGCATGGGTAGGATGGTCATCTGAATCAGAGTTAGTTTGGCAGCTGGGGTGAAAGAGGAGTGATTACGATAGAGAAAACCAAGTCTAGATTTAACATTAGCCTGCAGCTTTGATATGTGTTGAAAGAACGACTGTGTACCGTCTAGCCATACTCCAAAGTACTTGTATGAGGTGACTACCTCAAGCTCTAAACCCTCAGAGGTAGTAACCACACCGGTGGTTACCAAACCACATGACCTTTGTTTTGGAGGTGTTCAGAACAAGGCTAAATCCAGGGATGGACCAGCTGAGTGTAAGTATAATACTGTATCATCTGCATATAAATGGATAACAGAACTTCCTACTGCCTTCACTCTTTCTTTCTGGTGACCCTTTTGGATTCCCGGTAGAACCCTTTTGTTTTCATGTAGAAGCCTTTTGGTTTCCAGGTAGAATCTTTTTGGTTTCCCGGTAGAGCCCTTTTGGTTTCCTGTTAGAACCCTTTTGGTTCCAAGTAGAACCCTTTTGGTTTCCTGTTAGAACCCTTTTGTTTACGTGTAGAACCCTTTTGGTTTTCTGTTAGAACCCTTTTGTTTACGTGTAGAACCCTTTTGGTTTCCAGGTAGAACCCTTTTGGTTTCCTGGTAGAACCCTTTTGGTTTCCAGGTAGAATCTTTTTGGTTTCCTGGTAGAACCCTTTTGGTTTCCTGTTAGAACCCTTTTGGTTCCAAGTAGGACCCTTTTGGTTTCCTGTTAGAACCCTTTTGTTTCCATGTAGAACCCTTTTGGTTTCCAGGTAGAACCCTTTTGGTTTCCTGGTAGAACCCATTTGGTTCCAAGTAGGACCCTTTTGGTTTCCATTTATAACTGTTTTCACAGAGGGTTCTTCATGGAATCCAAAATGGTTCTATCTGGAACCAAAAAATGATTTTACCTGGGGGAAAAAAACAGTTCTCCTATAAGGACAGCTAAAGAACCCTTTTGGAACCCTTTTTTCTAAGAATGTATGTAGTATGCAAAAAGTAAGATGTAAAACCTGCAGCTAATGTCATGGCCAGTGTGTGTAGATATGACCTCATCATGTCATCTCTGATCACCACACCATTAGGCTCCATACACACTGCTCCTGGCAACAACAAGGAAGTATTTTCATTGGTTCTAGCCATATTAATCAGGGGGCGTGTCGGTACAAGGTTGCAATTCATTGGTCGAGGGCTTTGCGTATGGGGCTTTACTTGTCATTGTTCTTCTGTAGTATAGTGACCAAGACGTGCCTGTGTTTCTTTTTTCCAGATTTGAGTTTACATCAGAAAGAAGAAACTATTTGCATGGGTTGTTTTGAATAGCTAGGATTACTCTGAGAACTGATGTTGTTGTGGTCAGGGTTTCCAGACCTCCACCAGTCTTTATCTATAAAACCCAATGTATTCATCTACAGTATCTTTTGTATGTGACAATATGCTAGTGCCTTGGGGTACCTGGAAGATAGTTTGATAAACCGTTTTTAGGTTTTGAGGTCAAAATGCACATCACACAAACACATCACTACCAAGACTTTAAATGAATTACATCACTTTATTTAAATAAATGCTTTGTCATAACAAAAAAGACAAAGGTTAAAAGAGTACATAAATTACAAGTTGAATAAATATTACACAGTGATATTCACTTTAATAGTTTGAGATTTTTTGTCTTTTGTTGTTGTTGTTGTTGTTGTTTCACGAGGAGTTCCAAATGCTGACCATTTTATGTCACTGTCCTCCGGCACCAATGGATCTTTTTCACAAGCCAGTTAACACCACATGTTATTAAGGTAACTGATTGAATGTGTCTCATTTCATCAATAAAAACGTTATGCATAAAAATAAATGCTGTAGTTACTATTGTATCATGAACTGTGAGTATGAATACATAACCAGGTGGGAGATGAGGAATCTGAATAAGGCAGTGTTAGAGTTGGAAACAGATGTAAATCACACTTTAAAAGGAGGATAAGCTTTCAATACAACCTCTCCACCACCTCAATCTACCACCATAGCGCAAAGAAAATTGAAAGAGAATTTCAACAATTCGTAGCTTGGTTGAATTGTGTCAATTGGTTAATTTGACGCCAAAGGATTCAATGCCCTTATCCACATTTTCTTTGATCCAAGAGACAAATCTTGATTTAGAAAACGCCCTGTTAGACTACACCATATGGCTGGCCAACTGCTTCAATAGGCTTCTGATGGTCTGGTGCTCAAATGGAAGCTGGAGAGGGAGTCAACATCTAAACTTCTTGCTGTGTTCCTATTCCTCAGATTTCCCTGGTCTCCTTGTGTCTGTTCCTAACTGTGTCTACTGTCATGCGATTGGTGAGCCCTCCGTGATGAGGGTGTGGCTAGCCCCTAAACGCAACCACTGTCCATAGTGTTCTCTCTCTCTCGCTGTCTGTCTGTCTCTCTCTGTCTGTGTGTCTCTGTCTGTGTGTGAGAGAAGACAGATGAAGTGGGACTGTTGTGTGGTTGTTAATGTACTGTACGGTGTGTTATTATCCCTTTATCCTTATTGGACGTTGGTGATAGAATTCCCAGGCATGGACCACATAAGCCCCTGTCAACCATTACCCAGAGGACCTTGCAAACACCCTTAACCTGTATCACACTACATGTTTAGCTTGTTTTGTTTTTCTACCCAGGTGGCGGTTTTACTGTATATTATCTGTGGGTATTTCTAATTACATTTTTTAAACTTCTATAAGTGCAAGCTGTTTTCTTTCAAAGTGGACTGAGTGGAGGTGGGGAAGGGTGCTACGCTGCATTGGGTATAGGACAACCTACTTTATCTGGGGTTTACCAAACGGCGGAGGAGTTCACTTCCATGTAAGAAGACATTTTGGATGTGAAGGGTAGCAGGGTATAGTAACTTATTTTTTCCCACAAATTCTCTCTCAAGGTAACTGAGGCTATAAAGCTATAGGCCTGACATTTTGACCAATCCATTTTTGATGTTACAGCATCTCATTTTATGAGCCATTAAAAACAACAGTATCCTACTCAACACATTTGTAGTACGAAAACTGATAATATCACGTCATTATTGGACTACAGACTTAATTGAGGCTGGAGTACAAGCTCCCTAATTTGTTGTCTGTTGATGGCCTGGCTAGAGTAATTACGATCACCCACACAAGCTGTGGAATAGGATCTGATGGCTAGTAATGCCTCGTCCATCTCTTCTCCGACTACCGGGTGAGAGAGGCAGCAGTTTGCTAGTCTGCGTGCTCAACTATGATGTGCCTCGAAATTCTAACATCACCTGCCTATTCTCTGGCAATCAAATACATTGGCAATCAACTTTGAAAGCAATACTCTAGCTTTTTAGTGCTTTTTGAAAATAAGAGACAGAGACGGGTACTCTGGTCTTCCTTGCCCTCACATTCAAACACAGGGAGGGATTAGCAACGGATTCATAATGTGTTTGTGGCAAGAGTTATACCACATGACTAGAGCTATACCACATCGCATTGAGTTACCTTCTTTGTACTTTACCTAGACCTCTCGTCATGGCAGGCTAGAGAACTACTACCCTGAGGGCCTCTCAGCCTCAGCAGGGTTTCCGTCCCTTAGACAGCTACCACGTCACGTTCGCGTCACTATTTAAATGTGGATTTGCATGTAAGAAGGCACTGCGACTTGTACACAGGTGACATAAAACTACACTTTCAACTGACCCTGCAGGTAGTGGTCAAAGATGCCCACTTGAGTGGAAGAAGTATTCCTTTTTGTATTGCTTGTAACTGTTTCGGGTAATGCAAGCTCTTGTGCTGTTAGGGGAATAACCTATGTGTAAATGTAATAATCTGCTGCTGTATTTTTTTGTGTTATCTGTGATCGTTTTGTTTGTCTTGTGTAGTTTCTTAATCATTGTACCTAAACTGTATGTGGAAACATGTATATGCAGGGCCCAGCTGTAAAAGAGACCTTGGTCTCAGTCTGTGTTCCTTGTTGAAATAAAGGTAGAATAATAATAATAATAATAATAAAACGAAAACTGCTCACCATTTTGAATGCAAGTAATGTTGTGTTGTATAGAAAACAAGTTGTCGAGAAGGAGGGGCGGCATGCAAGCCAAGGGGGAAGAAAATAGGTGGGATATAGCTTTTCTTGACTGTCTTATATTCAAATAAGGATGGCCAGGCATCATGGAACCATTCAAATTGTTTACAGGCTAAAACACACACGTCCTTTTCCCAAGCACCAGTACATTGTATTTCTTTAGTTAAAATTAAAATAAACATGAGTTAATTTATAGTCAAAAGTAATACACCAAGGTTTCACTGTAGCCGTGGTGGCCATGGTAGCAGGCCCGTTGGTTAAGGAACACGGCTCAAAAGTGGGCGGTTACTACTTCACAACAGTACAAACAAAACCACACAAGACTAACACCCTCGAGCAACTGAGACACACAAAAAAAACAGCTAACCTCACTGGTGAATGCAAGTCTGCAACGTGCTTAATCCTTGTTCTCACAATTTTTGCCCATACTTTAGCAAAACAAAGAATTACTGTTGTTAGTTATTGCATACGGTTCATTCCACTATTCTTTAAGTCCCGGTTGTTGGGCCAAGCAGAGCTCACATCAGATGACAGTATGAGCACTTTGTGGCAGTATTCCCTTCACCAGTAGGGGCAGTGTTCTCCGTTAAGTTCTGTGTTGCCCTGCATGGCAGTGTATGGTAACAATAGGCACAGTTGGCATGTCAGGCTAGCTACAGAGTCAATGAGCCACTAACATTGGGTTGTCTGTAATGATCTGATTATTGTGTCAAACACGCTCCATCTCCCATAGACCTAGGTTTACATAGCCTAGTGGGAGAAAGCCATCCTCAAGACTACTTCAAGCACCAGCCATAAATGTTGTTGCTGTTGTTGTTGTTGTAAAAAGACCAAAAGAGAGCGAGAGGAAAAAAAGGACATTCTTGTGTTAAGCTCACTCCTTTTCTCTTTCACACACACACGCACGCACACACATACATGCATGCTCACACAAAATTAGTGAAGTAACACATATCCAAGCAGGTTCCCTTATTCATAAGTGCTCTGACAGAACCAAATACCCAGATAGAGTCAACTGTATCAGAAAGACCCTCTCAAGTTTAGTTTTTTTGCCAATAGATGGTTCAGCTATGTCCTCAGACACCTCAATAGAAGGTCCAGCTATGTCCTCTGACACCTCAATAGAAGATCCAGCTATCTCCTCTGACACCTCAATAGAAGGCCCAGCTATCTCCTCTGACACCTCAATAGATGGTCCAGCTATTGTGTCTGACACCTCGATAGAAGGTCCAGCTATTTTCTCTCACACCTAAATAGAAGGTCCAGCTATTGTTTTCTGACACCGCAATAGATGGTCCAGCTATCTCCTCTGACACCTCAATAGATGGTCCAGCTATTGACTCTGACACCTCAATAGAAGGTCCAGCTATCTCCTCTGACAACTAAATAGAAGGTCCAGCTATCTCCTCTCACACCTAAATAGAAGGTCCAGCTATCTCCTCTCACACCTAAATAGAAGGTCCAGCTATGTCCTCTGACACCTCAATAGAAGGTCCAGCTATGTCCTCTGACACCTCAATAGAAGGTCCAGCTATCTCATCTGACACCTCAATAGAAGGTCAAGCTATCTCCTCTGACACCTCAATAGAAGGTCCAGGTATCCTCTCTGACACCTCAATAGAAGGTCCAGCCATGTCATCTGACACCTCAATAGAAGGTCCAGCTATCTCTTCTGACACCTCAATAGAAGGTCCAGCTATCTTCTCTGACACCTCAATAGAAGGTCCAGCTATGTCATCTGACACCTCAATAGAAGGTCCAGCTATCTCTTCTGACACCTCAATAGAAGGTCCAGCTATCTCCTCTGACACCTCAATATATGGTCCAGCTATTTTCTCTGACACCTCAATAGAAGGTCCAGCTATCTCCTCTGACACCTCAATAGAAGGTCCAGCTAGCTCCTCTGACACCTCAATAGAAGGTCCAGCTATCTCTTCTGACACCTCAATAGAAGGTCCAGCTATCTCCTCTGACACCTCAATATATGGTCCAGCTATTTTCTCTGACACCTCAATAGAAGGTCCAGCTATCTCCTCTGACACCTCAATAGAAGGTCCAGCTAGCTCCTCTGACACCTCAATAGAAGGTCCAACTACCTCCTCTGACACCTCAATAGAAGTTCCAGCTAACTCATCCTCCTCTGACACCTCAATAGAAGGTCCAGCTACCTCCTCTGACACCTCAATAGAAGATCCAGCTACCTCCTCCACCTCTGACACCTCAATAGATGGTCCAGCTATCTCCTCTGACACCTCAATAGAAGGTCCAGCTACCTCCTCCTCGTCTGACACCTCAGTAGATGGTCCAGCTACCTCCTCTGACACCTCAATAGAAGATCCAGCTACCTCCTCTGACACCTCAATAGCAATAGATGTGAAAGATCAAAACAGTCCTGTTTATAATCAAAGTGACTTATATTCATTTTTTCATCCATTTTATGTTAGCTTAAAATGATACAAAGTTTGGTGTTTCTATAAAAATATATCAATACAAGTATATATTTTCATGAATCGTTAGTGAGGCTCCCACCTCTTAGTGGGGGAGGGGCCAGAGCCCAGCTCTTAGTGGGGGAGGGGCCCGAGCCCAGCTCTTAGTGGGGGAGGGGCCCGAGCCCAGCTCTTAGTGGGGGAGGGGCCCGAACCCAGCTCTTAGTGGGGGTTGGGCCCGAGCCCAGCTCTTAGTGGGGGAGGGGCCCGAGGGTCAAACAAGGGCTTAAAACCTGCTGGGTTCCGTCTTTTAAGAGATGAGCACACGGTCAAAAAAATAAAAAAGATTTCAGGTGTCCTTTTTTCAAGCCTGTCCTTTTCGTTCATTCATTCGATTTATTTAGTTGTCTTATTTTTTTTTCGTCTTGAAAATCTCAAAAAGTGACTGGAGGGCGAAGCAGACAGGTGGGAGGGAAAGGAGGAGGTGAGGCCCTGGGTCAGGTGATCGGGTTGGGGCGGAGCCGCCTATTCACTCGTTGATGCTGCTGCTCTCTAGGTCCTTGCACTGGATGTCCCCCCCGCTGTAGTCTGTGCCGGGAACCTGGGAGCCGTACTTGTCTACGCACCAGCAGATGCCTCGCTTCCTGCCACGAGAGGGCTTGCACTGTGGAGGCGATCGATGTGCAACGACAGGTGGCAAAGAAAGAGAGAGAGAGAGAGAGACAGTGTAAACATAAATATTATTAATATGTATAACTGATGTGTTAAACCATGTATAAGGATGATGACAGAGGGAGACTGCTCACCTGTTTGCGTTTGAAGAAGCCCTTCCTGTCACAGTTGGGAAGGTACAGGGACAGGGCCATGACACGGGATGTGTCCTTCATTCCCTGGATGATCCCATCGAGCTTCCTCCTGCAAGGACCCTGTGGAGGAATGGCACAACTAACATTAGCTCCCAGTGCTAGCACCATAGGTGGAACAAAATCCTGCACTCAGTCAGCTCTCCTAGGATCAAAGTTTGAGATGTTTTCACACTAACAACATCAGCATCAGCACAGCTTCAACATTAGCCCCCCTCTTTCCTTCTCTCCACTCTTGTACTTACAAACTCTGGCTCGTGCTTGTCAATGGGTAGTGGGGAGTAGTCCATGGGGCCAATGGAGCGCAGTTTGGCCTGTGCCCGCTTGCGGTCCTTGTCCTTGCGCATTGCCTGGATCTTCTTACTGTTGATGAGGTCCTGCTTGGGGAGGAGCGGCACTTTGGCGGGCTGCAGTTGGTCCTCCGTGATCTCAGTCGTCAGGGTGTCCTCGTGTTCCAGAGACTCATGATCTACACAGGGGAAAGAGAGAGCATACTTGTCACATTACCCCCACCTAAAATGTTCGAAAAGTTATTCTTGTACAACCGAAAATATGGACTACCAGATGCTTTTCCCAGGGTTTGGGCCAACAAATGTTGCTTTCCCATTTGTTTACAAAGGAGGGGGCAGGATCAAGGATCGACAGCTGATCAACTACCTCTACCACTACTTCACCCCAGCCCCCACCATAAAAAAACATAAAATCCAGCATCTACTAATGGAGGTCAAAGCAAAGAAAGTAAGTCTGGTTAAACAAGTCTGAATGCTGACCGAAAGAGACAAAATCTTAGCTCAGTCTCTTCTACATCATATTAAGGAGGTATGTGGAATTTTGTGTGAGACAGTGGCTTATTAGGTTGATCATAAGCTATTTTAGTAATACATACTTACAGTATCTGGCAAGTCCATGCAAAGACAAAAATAATTGGGTCTAATCAAAGACTTCATGTCTCTCACAGATCATACTTGGAGACGTTGATGTCATGGTAACCGAGGAGCCATGGCAACTGAAGCCTACGGCAGAGGTGGACACATCCTAGTCTGAATGTACTGTATCATTTCATATCAAGAACAGAACTGAATCCAGGAACAAAAGCCACTGCTCTCCCTCTACCCCATCCAACCCCCCAGAGGTACCTACAGTCCTAGAGGTACATATGGAGGTCTCCCCAGGCTAGAGATTTGGGGTCCTGATCCCTTATCCCCTCTCCCCCCGGTCCCTCCTCAGGGCTCAGCCCCCATAAGTCAAGAGCCCAAGCCTGCGTGAGGTTCTCTGAGGCCACATAGCTGAGTGCTCCTCTCCTGCTTGTGCTTACTCTATCGTACACAAGCACACAAGGCCCCAAAGGCACTGTTATGGGATTTTGCAGGGCCCCAAAGGCACCGTCATGGGATTTTGCCAGGCCCCAACTGGCGAGTGGCCGCAGTGCCTGTAGACGACTGGGGTTATATTTATCCAGTAAGGAAACCCGCGGGTGGGTGCAGCGGTGGCTATGGGGGAGGGCGTGGTTGGAATTCTGGGGCTGAGTGAATGTGCTAAGTATTGTTGGGGAGAGACAATCACGGGACGTTGACAGATAGCTGAAGAAGGGGATGATTAAAAATTATTAAAACAAACCACATTTCAATGTTATCTTAATTAAGTATAGGCGCCACTGAACTGGATTTACATGGCCACCTTGGAAAAAAGGACAGGCATGTCACCACTGAGAGGTGTATTGCTGGGATTTGACTTACCACAAACACGAGAACGCATCCCCCCTTCCATTTTACAAATACAACACACTCTACATCATAGGCCTACTTTAAATGCAGCATGGGAGACACTTGTGATACTGATTTCAAGACATTTGAGCGTCTTCCAAATGCGCCATTATTTTAGAACATCAAATAAAATGCTGTTATTCTTCCAATTCACAAGCTGTTCCTGCAATTCAAAGACATGGAGACAGTATGTTTGCAGACAACGGGGTCTCTCTCCAAAAAAAACTACGTTTTTCCATGCTTATGGTCCCCAGCTTGTAAAAGAGGCTTAGCAGGCCTGTGTTTAAGTACTGAAACACTGCCAAGATGCTGGCCACCAGCCAAGACAGCACAGTCACGTGCAGCCACCTCCACTCAGCCCAGGCTGAAGAGGTATTGGTATCTCTCCCACTGCTCGCGCTAAAGTTTTCATTAAGACAAGAGGAACGGAACAGGCAAACAATGTGCAACTGATATGCCTCTGTTTAAAAATTAACATGTGCGCAGGGCAATTATGCTTCATGAATATCCCAAGTTTCTTGCAGCCAGGAAGCCTAAGCATGAAAGACAAGCCACTCTTCTTTCAGTTGTTTTTCTCTCTAACAGGTCGTTATGAATTCACAGTCATACAACTTTGGGCAGAAAATGCGCCACAACGAGATGCTTAAATTCTCATTGGCTCATAAACCTTACACCACTGAGTGTATCCTAATCAATGTTGATAGCACAGAACACCCTCTGGAATTACACGTTTACATGATCCTAGGTCTTGAATAGAGGTGCTGTCCAGAGGACGGGGGGTGTATGCGGTGAGATAGTGATAACGGAGCAGGAAGTCCTCTGTCATTATCTTTACGCCACAACACTGGCCAACAGGACTCCCCCAGTCTGATTCCGCTGCTTAATATTTCAAGGCTTCTGGACAGAATCCATGGCCTGATACCCCTACCACTGTAGCACAGAGAAGGAGATATGGAAAACCCTTGGACCAGAATGAAACACTGCACTTCAGTCATTCAGTTAGAGGTAGGTGATCCAGACCAACAGCATTCATTGTGTAGGGATCTAAACAAAATGTAAAGCCATTGGAGCACACTCAATTCCACATCGAATGGCCTTGGAAAATGCTTACTCGTTGGGGCACAACTCAACCACTGCATTTCCCAAATACAGTGTAAAGCACGCTTCAGTTTGGCTTGAAAAACAAGAAAAAAGCAGCAATAGCACTGTTTGTCCATATTGAGACGCCGTAGCCAGTATTCACTTCCTTAAAATAGTCAGACTTAATCTAAGATAACTCAAGAAATCTGTCATTAATTTTGACGTTTTTGCCGAGGAGATCTCGGTCTCATAATTTTACATCTAACTAAAATGTTTGTTGCAGTATTTCTCAAGTGAAAAAATTAGCACGAAAATTAGTCGTCTCTCGTTGAATGACAACTTCATTGACGAATCGCTACTGTTGACCAATCACGGACGAAGGGCTGTAGACTTCGGCTACCGACTTTAGCTTGCCTAAAATACATTTTTTGCTGTGCACGAACAGCTGAAATAACTCTTGCAGTAGACCAAAACAAACAAACATGTCACCTAATGTCATCATAATATATGCACAAACTGTCCCGAACTGTTTCGGGTGGGAAGCATACAAATTTAAAAGAACATTACTCCTGTGACATCAACAACTCAAAAAGATGCTGAGATAGTTCCAATGTAAGTGCTGGTGGATAGTCAAATCATAGCCATGTTTAACTTAATTTCAATTCACTTTATTGACACATTTAGATGGTTACTACCTGATTTGCTTCCACCAACACATGCCTTAATAGAAGTGGTCTTCATTACATCTCCAAAACAAATTCTTTAAAGATGAAATGTAGCATGGTAACACATGCTGGAGTCATTATAAAAAAGTGTAATCAAATTCAGGTGGCATCATTATTAACACACCCTTTGGCAGTGCTAAAAAACAGCTTCGGTTGGATAAGGAGAACATAATGTTACTGCTTCATTCAGTGCAGTATGTAAAATCAAAAATCTACATTTTAGTTGTCACACGCCCTGAATACAACAGGTGCAGACCTTAACGTGTAATGCTTACTTACAAGCCCTTAACCAACAATGCAGTTATAAGAAAATAGAATTTAGAAAATATTTACTAAATAAAAAAAAGTAAAAAAAATGTAGGTAACAATAAAATAACAATAACGAGGCTATATACAGGGGGTACCGGTATCCGAGTCAATGTGTGGGGGTACAGGTTAGTCGAGGTCATTTGTACATGTAGGTAGGGGTAAAGTGACTATGCATAGATATTAAACAGTGAGTAGCAGCAGTGTAAATACAAAGGAGGAGGGCCAATGCAAATAGTCCAGGTGGCCATATGATTAATTGTTCAGCAGTCTTATGGCTTGGGGGTAGAATCTGTTAAGGAGCCTTTTGGACCTTGACTTGGCGCTTCGGTACCGCTTGCCGTGTGGTAGCAGAGAGAACAGTCTGTGACTTGCCTAGTATATAGGTTCTGAATGGCAGGAAGCTTGGCCCCCGTGATGTACTGGGCCGTACGCACTACCCTCTGTAGCGACTTACGGTCAGATGCCAAGCAGTTGCCATACCAGGCGGTGATGCAAACCGGTCAGGATGCTCTCGATGGTGCAGCTGATAACTGTGAGGATCTGGGGACCCATGCCAAATCTTTTCAGTCTCCTGAGGGGGAAAAGGTGTTGTCGTGCCCTCTTCACAACTTTCTTGGTGTGTTTGGACCATGATAGTTTGTTGGTGATGTGGACACCAAGGAACTTGAAACTCTCGACCCGCCCCACTACAGCCATGTCGATATAAATGGTCCGTACCATGGGAGTCTCTCCTGATACTGAATTCTAACTTAATCAGAAACTTTTCCCAAGGTACTATGAACAACAAATATGTACAGTGCAATCAAAACATTTCCTGCTTTTTGATTCAGAGTTAAAAATAGCAGCAGGAACAATTGAGGGATTAAAAATTCAAGTAACACTTTTTCCGTGGTGATGGGAGTCCCTTCCAAGTAGGGCACCTCAATGCCCCTCTTGCAACTGCTGTACCAAAAACATTTCTCTGTTGATGTCAAATAAATGTACGACAGCAGTTGAAAGCACCCCTACGTGATGCTACATTCCACTGCTCTCGTGTGCAAGCCTAATTTGGGTCTGAGATCTCATTCCACATCATTTTTATTTTTTTACAAGCCACTCAGACGCTGCCCTTCTGGGTCACCGTCAACACAACACAATTGCCGGGGTGTGACGAAATTCAGACTCCCTGGTGGCAGAGGATGCTATTTTGGCTTACACGGAACCTCCTCTATCCACCGTCCAAAGCTCATCTCCATACACTCAGGCCAGGGACATCAGGATGAAAATGACAAAATCCACATTTTGGAGCTGAAACTAGCACCAAAGCTTCAGACAAGAGATTAGGACATCTGTTGTTCTCATTCAGAATAGAAACTTGAGACAGGATTTTTTGTTGAGCTCCTGACAGTGACTTTCAATGAGTTAGGTTCTTCTGTGGTAAGTGATACTATCCTTGTGCTATCCTGGGTCATGTCCAGTAGGGGAAAACATTTATTGAAATGGAGGGAAACAGAAAGGTAATACTTTACCGACACAATCATTTTTGTTGTCCTTTGCAAAGTGTTCTCTACTGGGCACGACCCTGATGTAAGTGTCACCCAGTGGAGGCTGTTGGGAGGAGCTATAGGAGGACGGGCTCATTGAAAATGCTAGAATGGAATGAATGGAACTGTATCAAACACATCAAACATATGGAAACAACATGTTTGACTGTGTTCCATTGATTCCATTCCAGCCATTACAATGAGCCCATCCTCCTATAGCTCCTACCACCAGCCTCCACTGGTGTCAGACTGATTGCTGTAAAACTTCACCGGAAAAACTCATTCAAGCGTGCAAACTGCCAAATAAGTTCACTAGCTTGAATACTGTGCATGGGAACAGTGCCATAGCTTGGTCCTAGAGCATGTTAGTAGACCTTACACTCGCAATTGATTTCCCATGATTAACACATGTGTGTCAAATGGCACAGAATTCTAGAAAACCAGAAGAAGAGTACATGATAAACTGTCTCACATGAATCTGATGAGGTTGGTTATATTTAGCATTCAACAACAACATCCACTTCTGTGGGGAGGGGGATCAGGGTGAGTGAGTTGTAAAATCACCCTCAGCAATGGTCTTCTCCTTATGACCTAACCATCAAACTATCAAACAGCTGGGGCCATCTCTGGTTGAACTGGAGCAGGACTAATAGTCTACTGTACAGTAATAGGACTAATAGTCTACTGTATGCCATCTACAGTAGATAGGCCAACCAAGCTGCCTCACACCAATGTGTATTGTCACTGGCCTCTTTGTTAAGAGAGATTGTCTGATGTATTTGGGAATATAACATTGCAGTAGCAATGTGTAACCCTAACCAAAACCAACCCATGCTGGTCTGTCTGTTCAATTCACATGAGGACAATTGGTGTGAAGCATCCAGGAGCTGTATGAGGGAGGGTGGTTAATACAGGAACACTACAAAAATAAACACTTGAAGTTGACCCTGCTACTGTAAAATGTTTTCCTAAGATGGCTGGGGCTGTATCTTAAAAATAATACTTGATCATCCCCCTAGTTCTGGCCTTTCAAGAAGAGTACAGAGCCACAAATCACTTGGTGCATGCATTAAGTTGTCAAGTTCATACCACATTTGGGGTGCCAGTGTTTATTTTGTCCCATAGCCATTGTAAATTGTGGTAACAAAGACAGGTGACAAACTGGCTTCATTGCATTGGCTTGTGATTGCACTAAAACTTGTAAATGCACCACCAAATAGACATAAAAAATATATTGGGGCACAAAAATAAACCCTGAACTCAAAATGGTTTTGTTCTTTGGGCTTTGGCTGATGCTATGTTGATAGAGTACTGCATGCATGTTGATGTGCAAGTCAAGCTTTCTAGATTCATACACTCTCTTTAATCATCTTATTGTTTCTTGGCAAAGGGCAACCTGTTCAAACATAAGACTCTTTCACAAGCTCAGAGAGCAAGAGGCCTTATGCCATGATGTAATATCTGTTGCCATGGAGTCATATCTGTTGGCATGGAGTCATATCAGTTGTCACAGAGTCATATATTTTGGCATGGAGTCATATCTGTTAGCATGGAGTCATATCTGTTAGCATGGAGTCATATCTGTTGGCACAGAGTCATATATTTTGGCATGGAGTCATATATGTTAGCATGGAGTCATATCTGTTGGCATAGAGTCATATCTGTTAGCATGGCGTCATATCTGTTAGCATGGAGTCATATCTGTTAGCATGGAGTCATATCTGTTAGCATGGAGTCATATCTGTTAGCATGGAGTCATATCTGTTGGCACAGATTCATATCTGTTGGCACAGAGTCATATATTTTGGCATGGAGTCATATATGTTAGCATGGAGTCATATCGGTTGGCATAGAGTTATATCTGTTAGCATGGCGTCATATCTGTTAGCATGGAGTCATATCTGTTAGCATGGAGTCATATCTGTTAGCATGGAGTCATATCTGTTAGCATGGAGTCATATCTGTTGGCATGGAGTCATATCTGTTGGCATGGAGTCATATCTGTTGGCATGGAGTCATATCTGTTAGCATGGAGTCATATCTGTTGGCATAGAGTCATATCTGTTGGCATGGAGTCATATCTGTTGGCATAGAGTCATATCTGTTGGCATAGAGTCATATCTGTTGGCATGCATTCCAGGTTCTTATTCTTCTGGGCTAACACAGTGAACTATGTGGCCAGCAACACAAACCAACTCCTATGCCCAGCCATCCGAGCTAAACATAATTTCCTTGGAACACAATTCAACAGTCAACAAAAGATGCTGGGTGACACCAGACTTCTGTAGACATAAGAGAGAGACAACAGGGTAGTGTGTAGTTTGACTACATTGCATTACAATGTTATACCCATGTCATGCCAATACATTTGTGAGAAAGAAATACAGAGATAATTCAATGTAATTCCATCTCCTTCAAGAAACATATCCAGATCTGGTATTTAAAGTGGCAGTCCCCTTTAAATGCATTAAGTCTTTATAATATGTTGATTGGTTCAACTGGGTCCAAAGTGGCTTTTTTTCTGCAAGGACATGGTAGAATTGCATGAATACAGCCAAGAGATGGAAACTATTGGGTCCCCTCAGGATCCGTCTTTGGACACTTGACCTGTCCTCTCTGTGTTTGCCAGCTGATCAGAGCAGGTTGAAACCCTACACGGCAGGAAACTAAAGGCTCATGTCTAATTCCAATCAGAGGAGCCCTTGATGGACGGCCCTTCAGAGAAGAGCAACCGGAGGCATTCTGCTGAATCACTGCACTGTGCCTGAGCGGCCACACTGTCTGGCCAGGGGCAGAAAGACGGACGAGCTCCGGTTACCACTCAGTGCCAAAAGTTTGCATTCGCACACATGCACAGGCTTCAGATAGAGTGCGTGTTGGAATTCAATGTCCTGGATCAGAGTGATACTTATAGCTAGACACATGTGCTGGGTTTATTTCAGTTATTTCTGCAAGTATTTGTGGGCTGTATAGCCTTGCTGCCAGTACTACAGACAATGGTGACTTCTTGAAGGGGCTGAAATCCATTGTTGTGATTTCATGCATTGTCCCCCAAGGGATGTACAGTACATGTAGGGAGTATCCAAAGCATAGCCTGAGTCTTTCAACATGGCCAACCAGAGAATAGGCCTAAACCAATAGGATCTGGTAACAAGTGACAACCTAAATCATGAATAATATAATACCATCTATGACCTCTAAATGTTGACGTTTGGTTAATTCAAACCTAACTCCTCTTTCCCCACTGTACACACACATCCAAGATTTACAAGTGTGCACAGACTCATGCACACACACCATCAGATTTAATCTTTGAGTGGTAATCCGACTCTCAACACCACCCACAGGGACTAAACCTCAAATCAGTTTTGAAAAGGTCTGTAGCTCCAGGATCAGAGCCCTCTTCAGTCAATTACAATAAGAAGGACCGGATATTACAAGCCAATCTCCCAATATAACGCCAACCCTTGGTGGAACTGCAGCAACAGAATTAAACCGTGGTTTGAGGTTTTAATTACACCACGTGGTGTCATATTTTAGCTGTCAGTCAAACTCGGCAAAAGTGAAACGAACATTTAAATTTAGGCATGCATTCAGAATGGTTAAGGTTAGCGATCAATTTACGTTGACACATTTATTCGGGGGGTTGCGTTAAGAGTTAAAGTTAGGTAAAGGCTTAAAACACAAAAACAAAACACGAGTGCCTAGCACTGAGATTGAACACAGCCCTTGGAGCCGGAGTCTGAGTTTTAAATATAATCTGGAACCTGCAGAAACCGCACCTCCTGGTGTATCCCAGAAGATAATAGGATGGGTTATTATATATTGGAAAATATTGATATTCTTTGAAGGCCGCAAATATGTTTGCATGAAATGCAGGTGTCCAACAAAGTGAGATGTGATTTAACTAATTAGAATAGCAGCAATGACGTATTTCCACATTGGCTACAATGTGTTCTCACACAAGAATGTACGTCCAGACAGGCACGTGTCTGTGGGGGGACAGCCCTGTCGACAAGCATTCAGCAGAACGCTTTGAGTCTACAATACTGTATCCATAACGAACACAATACAGCGACTGCAAGTTAGAGCGCAGCACAGCCCACTGCTGCGCACACAAACTCACTCAAAACTAAACGGACAAGTGCGTCAGCAGCAACTTATTGTGAATGTTGATTTTAAGCACACACGCGCACGGATAAGATCAACACTAACAACACTCACCAGTAGGCCTATTTGCATATATATCACACTTGCTATTGCTTTGGAAGGCCACGCAATTACGGATTTATTCCCCGCATGTGCTGTTATTGTGGCACTGTGATGAATCGGATACATTTTGCGGTTGAATAAAGACCCAGATTCACAATAAAGCTTGCCGTAATAAGACTGACAAATCAGACAGTTTGCGTGTATAGAGCAGCTCATGTAACGTTACCTGGGAAGTTATTTCAAATGTGGATTCCAAACTTCAGTATGCTAATGTTAATGCTCACAACAGTTGTCTGTGAAACCATGACTTCACAAAATACGAAACAGCATAGAAGTTCGTTTGCGAGGGGTCATGGAAGAACCAAATGGAACGTTCTGCTAAAATCTAAGGAAAAAGTTTACAATTCCATTTACCGGAGCCAGTATACCTGAAACAGAATTTCAACCCTGCGACAATATCATGCTGTTGTATTTTACACAGACCCATCTTCCGTGGCTCCCCTAATCGCATGCATTCAATGCGTCTTCTTACCTATGGGTGGATGGAGGGGTTTGTATCCTTTCTCGTTCGTGCACACACCCCTGCCATGGAGGAGCGCGTGAAGGGGCTTCTCCTCTCCATTCCGCGGCAAGCAGCGCAAGCCATGGGTGCATGTTCCGGTGTAAACACCGCACGCCTGACCTTCCGATAGGGCACAGGTTAGGCAGCAACCACAGCCAGGCTCTTTCACGAGTTGACAACCGACGGGGACCGGGGGGCACATAGAGAGCGCCTTCTGGTCGCACGGCTCGCAGGGTACATATGAGCCAAAGGACCCGGTCAGCCCCAAGACAAATGTCAGCAGTAGACAAAAACTGAGAAACATATTCGTCTTGCAATTGATAAACACCAAAATGTGAATAAATTTTACAGGCAATGCCCGTGCGTTAAATGATCAAATTTATAAAGCTAAAAACAAGTCCGCATCCAAATGGAGAGAGTGCTTTCAGCACACTTCAGTCAAAATAAACGGAAAATATATATTCTTTACAAATAAAAGTATTCACAGAACAAGTCAAAATATCACCAAAGACTACACTTTGGGGTGCAATATTGTTTCTCTCTGACAGAAGTTATGTCCTCTGGTTGCAATGCAATTCTTTGCACAAAACCTGGATTTTTCCTCCTTTGAAACCGATTCTAATACTTTCCCCTCCGGATAAGTTTTCTGAGCAGACTGATCCACTTCGGACCAGGCTTGCCTTTTTAAAATCAGCCAAACCCCTAACTATGAATACGCCTAACTAGGGAAGGGAGGCGCACTTGTTCCATGTCTTGGCAAGCGGCCAACCTTTTTTTCAGCAATAGGATCAGTCTTTCACGCTAAAGGCTGAAGTGGTGCCAACTGCGAGGGCAACACAAGAAACCAACGAAACCTTAATCAACACATTTAAATAAAAACACTTAATCTGGAGGCATGATTAGATTCCAGGGGTACTGAATAGGTGCTTCTGCTTGGCGAGCACACACGTCTTTCTACCCCTAAATGTTTTCCGCCTCGTCTCACAGATGAAGCGGTGCTCATCGATTGACTTAATCCTACACATGATGCGAAGCGCAAAACTGTTTTCTTGGATCATAATAACGTTTGAGCCAGAATGAAGGTCTTGCTAGAATTAATGATCATGGAGAGAATACAGGCACTTGGCTGCTTCTATCAACTACAGTACTTTGGCTACAATGTCGGGGTGAGAACCAATAGCTGTCACAGCCATCAATGTCACTACATTCTGCATAAACGAATAATGTGAATAGGCTTATCCTATAATGACAATACAAGCACTGTATTGGTTTGATAGGCTACTGAAAGCATTATCTGGCACACTATCAAACTTGTTATGAGGACAAGTGGTGGGGTCATGCAGTATGAATAATCTATTAACATTTAATTTCCCAAACATGCTGTAAAAATGTGTTAATATGAATGCCGTTGTTTTAATTATGTTTGTACTTAGATCAGTAGGCCTTCACGAATGTACGGTAACCATCAGGCAATGCCAGGAGACTTTTGCTCTTGCCTTCCATGCAAAGATCTCTGTTTTGTGTTTAGATAACGCTAGCTGTGGATGCCTATTTCACTATATAAAAAAAATAAGGCTACTTTAAAGCCTGGACCTGTCCTCTCCGTTGGACACCATTTCTAATACAAAGGTAGCCAACTGACTGTTTTAAATACGGGTGTGTGCGTGCATGCATCCATGCGTGGGCGGGTGCGTGCGCACATGCATGTGCCTGTTACTCTCAGAGGGAGGGGGGAGAGTGACTCAGACCCTTTTATGCAGATGCTTATTGGTCTGACATCTCCAATTCAAAATGAGACAATCATTTCATACACAAGAGCCTTCTAGGATCACTAAGCATGTGTTCCTCAACATGTAATTCTAAACTACATCAGCCACTGTGGGGTTTCCATCCCAGTAGCTTTCAGCAAAAAACACTCTGCAGTTACAGTAACCTTTGACCTAGGCACAGACTGTTATGTTTCCCCCCCCCCCCCCCACAAATACTGGCTAAGTGAAGGCTGCTGTCTTGTTTTTTCTGAATTTGAAACATTCTATGTCACTCACTTGTTCATCTCCACTTACTAGGAGATTCTTGCTGAGTCAGTTTGACAGTTAACCACTAGGAGGAGCTGTTACCAATGACAAGAGCTCTCAGTTGGACCAATATCCAGAGCTCTCTATTGGACCAATATCCAGAGCTCACTATTGGACCAATATCAAGAGCTCACTATGAGAGTTCACATAAAACAAGTTCCCACATCTGTCCCCAAAAAATCACCAACAATCAGCTTATCTTTGAAATGTCAATATACATCACCACTGTGTGCAAGGCTGACTGAATGAAATGGCCTGTCAGGGAATAGGAAGGCAGCCACAGGATGTTATTTGAATGTTGCCTCCTGTATGGAGTGCAGGTCAAATTAGTTCATTTTTTGCCTAGAGGTCCTCTAACTTAAAAAAACAACAAAAAAACACAATTATCATTATCTGAACTAATAATGGGGGCCTCAACCCCAAAAAATGGGCCGGTGTGATGGCCTCGAGGAAGGAAATGGGCCAGTGTGCTTGAAATGCCAGGGCCGATTTTTGGTCCCAGTCCGCCCCTGTTGCAATGTATGCTTTAATGTAAATCAATCGGAAAAAAGGCGGAGACAGACAAACAAAAATGTTATGTTCATGTTTTGGGTCTTACACTTGATCTATTTAACTACAGCGTTTATTGTGATACATGAATATTAACTATGCAGCACTACTGTACTTCTAATTCTATGTTTCTAATGAACCTTCTGTACAAGCGCCACACAAAAATGTGTCAAAACCACTTGAGAACATGTCTGCAGTGGCATTTCATCAAACTGATTAGATTACATTTTGCATGATATAGTGTCTATTCCTTTGAAGCATAGCATTCATTATTATTCTGATCCATTCATTAAAGGAGCTAGTACATGGTGGAGTGCCCACTGGCACTGCCTGCCCAGCAAACCAGAAACTTTCCCAGGACATTAGCTAACGTTCCCAGGACATTAGCTAACGTTCCCAGGACATTAACTAACATTCCCAGGACATTAGCTAACATTTCCATTAAGTTATAGTCAGGGTTGTATCTCTAACATTAGAATGATAACATCCCAAAAACATAAAAATAATGTTCCTGGGAACCTTCTTGCAACATCAGGCAAATGTTTTATCCAAACATTGTATAATTATCAGCACAACTGGACAGTTTTTGTGTTATTAGAACTTTTTGGGTAACCTAATGAATGTTCTGGGAACGTTCACAGAACCAACTTTGGTTTGCAGGGAAGTCTGCTTCTGTATCTGGGCAAGGTTCCCATGCATGGCTCTCCCCTCCTTCTGTATCAATCAAATGTATTCATAATGCCCTTCTTACATCAGCTGATGTCACAAAGTGCTGTACAGAAACCCAGCCTAAAACCCCAAACAGCAAGCAATGCAGGTGTAGAAGCACAGGCAAAGTCTGCTTCTGTATCTGGGCAAGGTTTCCCATGCATGGCTCTCCCCTCCTGTATCTGGGCAAGGTTTCTCATGCATGGCTCTCCCCTCCTTCTGTATCTGGGCAAGGTTTCTCATGCATGGCTCTCCCCTCCTCTATCTGGGCAAAGTTTCCCATGTATGGCTCTCCCCTCCTTCTGTATCTGAGCAAGTTTCTCATGGATGGCTATCCCCTCCTTTTGTACCTGGGCAAAGTTTCCCATGCATGGCTCTCCCCTCCTGTATCTGAGCAAGTTTCTCATGGATGGCTCTCCCCTCCTTCTGTATCTGGGCAAGATTTCTCATGCATGGCTCTCCCCTCCTTCTGTATCTGGGCAAGGTTTCTCATGCATGGCTTTCCCCTCATTCTGTATCTGGGCAAGGTTTGTCATACATGGCTCTACCCTCATTTTCCCCATGTCTTCCTCTGCGTTAACCATAACCCTCAGTTACTGCTGTCTGAACTTGGTTACCATTCCCATCATATAAGGTGTCGGATTGCCCCTGGTCTGCCTTGCTTGGTTCTTTACCTTGGAAAGAAACTGAAACTCGCCAGAAAAACCCTAGCACAGAAGTGGTTGGAAAGATGCTGGAAATGTCATCCAGTTACTAATGAGGAGATAAACTGTCACAAATTACTTGATGCCGGCTCTGTGGCGGCCGTGGTGTGGAGGGTTGCTGCCATGTTGGCTTTTTTTCCAGAGTGAAGTGTCCACTCACCACAGCAAACAGGTTATGGATATGTAATCAAACTGTCCCTACATGGCTTTGTTGGGGTTTCCTCACCACAGTACCAGGGGTCAAGGGGCAGGGGTCAGTGAGGGTTACCGACTGTAGTGGCCTGAGAATAGAGCCTCGAGGAACACTGAAACATACAGTAGATTTCTAATTTAAAGCCATTTCCATCCACAGGAATCTAAACCTGGCAAAACTGCGTAAACCACTGTTCAAGTATATGATGGAGAAAAGGCCTTACGAATGAATGCAGTTTGCAGCAGACTTTTTCACATTTCAAGACTTACCATTTGAACCCTTGGGTAAGAGCTGTCCATCACTTTCCAGTGTGAACGTGATTCTGACTAAAGACAGACAGCAGACATCAGACCTACAGAACTCTTTGTTGATGCACCTGGTTCACTGTGAATTACAGTTTCATAAACCACAAATCTTTCACTTTTGTTGAGACAAAGTCTTAAACATACAGTAACACATGGACAACCTCAGGAAGAAAACTGGTCTTACCATATTTAGGTGTGAAACCTTGCGACCGGTTCCACATTTGAATCATTCTAGTCTAGTGCTGCATGTGGGTGTTGTTTCGTCAGTTAGAAAATATTGACTTTTCTTGCATTTCTCTGTGTATGCTGTCACCACATACAGTACTAAATAGATTACTTATTTCAAACCAAAACAAAGAAGAGAACAGCTTCTTCCAAACCCTTTTCCTAGGGAATGGGATTGTGGGATAGTAGTGGGTGAAACTGAATTTCCCCATTAGTCAGCTGTGGATGAGTGTTATAAGATTAATTAATTTAGTTGTTATTTTCATGTCAGTGCGGCAATGGGGTCAGACCTTTCATTTCTATGTAAATATGTTGGTGTCTTTAAATGTTAATAGCACAGCGGTGACTTATTTCATAAAAAATAAATACCAAATTATTGTGGCCTTTGCATTGTTTAAAGAATTTCTTAACTAATGATTTGATTATGTTAAGCCATGCTTGATCTTTCTCTCTATCATGTGTGTGCTGTAAATGTGCATGTCTGAGCTGTACAGTGGCTTGCAAAAGTATTCACCCCCCCTTGGCATTTTTCTTATTTTGTTGCCTTACAACCTGGAATTGAAATAGATGTTTGGGGGGTTTGTATCATTTGACTTAAACAACATGCCTACCACTTTGAAGATGCAAAATATTTTTTATTGTGAGACAAATGAGAAATAAGACAAAAAAACTGAAAACTTCACCGTGCATAACGATTCACCCCCCCCCAAAGTCAATAGTTTGTTGAGCCACCTTTTGCAGCAATTACAGCTGCAAGTCTCTTGGGGTATGTCTCTATAAGCTTGGCACATCTAGCCACCAGAGGTGGGACCAAATCAATGTTTTACAAGTCACAAGTAAGTCTCAAGACCCAAGTCAAGACAGGCAAGTCCCAAGTCAAGTCTCAAGTCCTAAACTTTGAGTTTCGAGTCCTAAACAAGTCATAATGTGCTCTTCACCAAATGTAATACCATTTCATATTTAACAAGAGTAAGAGTTAGTATATTAAATTTACGCAAATCATGAATACTTAAAAAAAAAAAATAATAATTAAAAAAAAAATATATATATATATATATATATACACTGCTCAAAAAAATAAAGGGAACACTTAAACAACACAATGTAACTCCAAGTCAATCACACTTCTGTGAAATCAAACTGTCCACTTAGGAAGCAACACTGATTGACAATAAATTTCACATGCTGTTGTGCAAATGGAATAGACAACAGGTGGAAATTATAGGCAATTAGCAAGACACCCCAATAAAGGAGCAGTTCTGCAGGTGGGGACCACAGACCACTTCTCAGTTCCTATGCTTCCTGGCTGATGTTTTGGTCACTTTTGAATGCTGGCAGTGCTTTCACTCTAGTGGTAGCATGAGACGGAGTCTACAACGCACACAAGTGGCTCAGGTAGTGCAGCTCATCCAGGATGGCACATCAATGCGAGCTGTGGCAAGAAGGTTTGCTGTGTCTGTCAGCGTAGTGTCCAGAGCATGGAGGCGCTACCAGGAGACAGGCCAGTACATCAGGAGACGTGGAGGAGGCCGTAGGAGGTCAACAACCCAGCAGCAGGACCGCTACCTCCGCCTTTGTGCAAGGAGGAGCAGGAGAAGCACTGCCAGAGCCCTGCAAAATGACCTCCAGCAGGCCACAAATGTGCATGTGTCTGCTCAAACGGTCAGAAACAAACTCCATGAGGGTGGTATGAGGGCCCGACGTCCACAGGTGGGGGTTGTGCTTACAGCCCAACACCGTGCAGGACGTTTGGCATTTGCCAGAGAACACCAAGATTGGCAAATTCGCCACTGGCGCCCTGTGCTCTTCACAGATGAAAGCAGGTTCACACTGAGCATGTGACAGACGTGACAGAGACTGGAGACGCTGTGGAGAACGTTCTGCTGCCTGCAACATCCTCCAGGATGACCGGTTTGGCGGTGGGTCAGTCATGGTGTGGGGTGGCATTTCTTTGGGGGGCCGCACAGCCCTCCATGTGCTCGCCAGAGGTAGCCTGACTGCTATTAGGTACCGAGATGAGATCCTCAGACCCCTTGTGAGACCATATGCTGGTGCGGTTGGCCCTGAGTTCCTCCTAATGCAAGACAATGCTAGACCTCATGTGGCTGGAGTGTGTCAGCAGTTCCTGCAAGAGGAAGGCATTGATGCTATGGACTGTCCCGCCCGTTCCCCAGACCTGAATCCAATTGAGCACATCTGGGACATCATGTCTCGCTCCATCCACCAATGCCACGTTGCACCACAGACTGTCCAGGAGTTGGCGGATGCTTTAGTCCAGGTCTGGGAGGAGATCCCTCAGGAGACCATCCGCCACCTCATCAGGAGCATGCCCAGGCGTTGTAGGGAGGTCATACAGGCACGTGGAGGCCACACACACTACTGAGCCTCATTTTGACTTGTTTTAAGGACATTACATCAAAGTTGGATCAGCCTGTAGTGTGGTTTTCCACTTTAATTTTGAGTGTGACTCCAAATCCAGACCTCCATGGGTTGATAAATTGGATTTCCATTGATTATTTTTGTGTGATTTTGTTGTCAGCACATTCAACTATGTAAAGAAAAAAGTATTTAATAAGATTATTTCTTTCATTCAGATCTAGGATGTGTTGTTTAAGTGTTCCCTTTATTTTTTTGAGCAGTATATATATATATATATATATATATATATATATATATATATATATATATATATATACTTTCCAAATAAACTTTACATTTCCATGGAAATACATGGGTAGCCATGAGAAATACACATCAATATGACAACAAAAACAAAATATTGTAGTGCTCTCTCTCTCTCCAGATATACTCTACACACCTAAATCAATCCTGCCATAAAGTTACATTCATTTATTAAAAGTTACATAAAAACAACTGCTACTGAACTTCAAGTAGGCCTACAAATTGAACACTGGCCTGAATGTCTTAGAAAAAAATACAGATCCCATTAATCATTAATATTTACCTTTCACTCTTTGTGCACCTCCTCCTTGACCTCCTCCTTGACCAGCACATGGTGCTCCACCCACATCAGAGAAAAAGCCAGATCAAAGGCAGCTGCTTTGAGGTAGACTGGATCTGAAAATGGGGCAGTGATTCCATCTTGTGTCCTGGCCATTTTCACATTGATGAAGATTCCAGGGATGCCTGGAGACTTCTGACCAGGCAGCTCAGGAAATGGACTTGAGGCTTCCACTGCTCCAGGTGATGACTCAGGGACAGGACAGAGGGAACAACAGAACTGATTGTGACTATCTTTTCCCCCTGTGTCATATCTGTTGCTTCTCCAAATGGCTTCAGAATGTCCACCAACTTCTTCAACTTATTCCACTCCTGTACTGTGAACAACAACTCTTTGTGCCCAGCCTTTTCTAGAACATGACAGAGCTTTAGATGGTCACATTGAATAACTGCCTTCACTTGTCTCAGTGTTGAGATCCATCTTGTGTTGACAGCAGCAGGGATGCCTCTTTCCCCAAATTCAGCCTCAAACACCTCTTTGAATGTTGTGCTTGTATGCAGCAGTGAGCTGATTTTTGATAACTTTGAAAGCGAAGGAGTCATCACTTTTGTTTCTTTCAAGCCATCTCCCACCAGCAGCTGGAGAGTGTGGGCAAAACACTGCAAACTCTGTTTTTTTGCAATAGCAGCATCCACTGTTTGCTGGTCTTCAAGGGTTAGGTCACTACAGAGCTCTGGGTCATCAATGTGATCTTCATGATGTACTTCATCTTCTTGTTCAATGGGGAAGCACACCGTGAATGCTTTTCTCATGTTGGCAGCATTGTCACTAATGATATAGTCCAATTTATCTTTAATGCTGTACTCATCACGTATGGCCTCAAATTGCTCACAGATTCTTTCGGCCGTGTGTGGGCCTTTGAAGCGGTCACAAGCCAAGAGATTGGACTTGAGCTGTATCCTCTCTCCATCTTTCTCCACACAGAGCTCAGTGACACCAAGGAACCCCCTCATCTTTTGGTTTGGCCAAATGTCCACTGTGACTGAAACATGGTCTGTGTTGCTCAAATGAGTTTTCAGTTTTGAACGTCTCTCTGTAGCGAGGTTCTCTACTTTTGATGTCAGTGTTCTGCGACACACTGGGCTGTACTTACTGTCAACTGCTGACAGAAAGTGATGAAAACTCTTGTTTTCCACAATAGACAGAGACAAGTTGCAATCGATAACCAGGTCGGACAGTATTGCATTGTTGATAGCTTTTTGCTGTGGATGATTCACGCTGTACTGCCCTACACGGGTCTCCATGAACTGTGAGATTGGAGACTTGTGGTTCACTTGTGACACTTTTGTTAATCTGGTATTGTTCAAATCTGTAAGAGGTAAGCATATAAAAAAAAATATTGAGCGGCGGCAGTAGCACCGCACCCCCCCACAGCGATCGACTATCTAGGATCGCAATCGGCGATGTAGGCTTGTACACAATCGCCCAACCTTAACACACAACACACACACACCCTCTCTGTGTGTGGTTACAGTAGGCTAACATATGTCAATGGTTTTAGGAACAGCAGTAACATCAGGCAGGATTTAGGCTAGCAACTGCCTAGCCAGTTGTAGCTCAATCTTGGGTGCAATTATCAATTTTATTTGTATTTATTTATTTGACCTTTGTTTAACCAGGTAGGCAAGTTGAGAACAACACAGAGTTACACATGGAGTAAAACAAACATACAGTCAATAATACAGTACAAAAACAAGATCACGTTCCAACACTGACTGACTGTGTGGAGGCTCATTGATTTAATGTTACATTAGCCTACATGCTACACTAGCAAAGTTATATATAGCAGTCTATTATATTAGTCACGACTTACCGTTCTTTGTACAGCTTCATATGTCGAACAAAGTTGGAAGTTGTTGCGCCTCCATGTGTCATTTTCTTCCCGCATGTTTTGCAATTTGCAATCTGTTTGTTGACTACAGCGTAGTCTTTATATCCGAATATAATACTTTTGGGTATCATCTTTCCAAGGGCTCCATCTGAATTCAACCGCCGACGTTCCTCTGTACTGCCACGCGCAACTTTTTCTCCGCTGGCACAATTTGATTGGCTGCTGTCCGATTCAAACTGTAATCCGTTAACCTCTATGGGCTAGGTGGGACGCTTGCCATTTTAAAGATAAGACTCTCGTTAATCTAACCACACTGTCCGATTTCAAAAAGGCTTTACAACGAAAGCAAAACATTAGATTATGTCAGCAGAGTACCCAGCCAGAAATAATCAGACACCCATTTTTCAAGCTAGCATATAATGTCACATAAACCCAAACCACAGCTAAATGTAGCACTAACCTTTGATGATCTTCATCAGATGACAACCCTAGGACATTATGTTATACAATACATGCATGTTTTGTTCAATCAAGTTCATATTTATTTCAAAAACCAGCTTTTCACATTAGCATGTGACTAGCATGTGACTTGCATTCCCACCGAACACTGCCGGTGAATTTACTAAATTACTCACGATAAACGTTCACAAAAAGCATAACAATTATTTTAAGAATTATAGATACAGAACTCCTCTATGCACTCGATATGTCCGATTTTAAAATAGCTTTTCGGTGAAAGCACATTTTGCAATATTCTCAGTAGATAGCCCGGCATCACAGGGCTAGCTATTTAGACACCCAGCAAGTTTAGCACTCATCAAAGTCAGATTTACTATAAGAAAAATGTTATTACCTTTGTTGTCTTCGTCAGAATGCACTCCCAGGACTTCTACTTCAATAACAAATGTTGGTTTGGTCCAAAATAATCCATCGTTATATCCAAACAGCGGCGTTTTGTTCGTGCGTTCAAGACACTATCCTAAAGTGTAAATAAGGGTGGCGAGCATGGCGCAATTCGTGACAAAAGATTTCTAAATATTCCATTACCGTACTTCGAAGCATGTCAACCGCTGTTTAAAATCAAATTTATGCCATTTTTCTCATAAAAAAGCGATAATATTCCGACCGGGAATCTGCATTTAGGTAAACAGACAAAGGAAAAGAAAGCATTCGGTCGAAGCGGGCACGCGCCTAAGCCCATAGTACTCTGAGTGGCCACTTGCCAAAAGCGATAAAGTGTTTCAGCCAGAGCCTGCCTCGATATCGTTCAGCTTTTTCCCGGGCTCTGAGACCCTATGGAAGCCGTAGGAAGTGTCACGTTATTGCACAGATCCTGAGTCTTCAATAAAAAGAGCCAAGATGAAACACTACTTCTCAGACAGGCCACTTCCTGCTTGAAATCTTCTCAGGTTTTGGCCTGCCATATGAGTTCTGTTATACTCACAGACACCATTCAAACAGTTTCAGAAACTTTAGGGTGTTTTCTATCCAAAGCCAATAATTATATGCATATTCTAGTTACTGGGCAGGAGTAGTAACCAGATTAAATCGGGTACGTTTTTTATCCAGCCGTGTCAATACTGCCCCCTAGCCCTAATAGGCTAAATGAAGAGTTGATGTGCTGCACTCTTTTTTAAATAGGATAATATGTCATATTTGGGCTTGGGAAGGGTATCAAGTCAGTTTGAGTCAAAAGGCTCAAGTCCAAGTTAAGTCATTGGTCGCGATGCAAGTCATCATATTTGTGACTCGAGTTCAAGTCATTTGACTCGAGTCCACACCTCTGCTAGCCACTGGGATTTTTGCCCATTCTTCAAGGCTAAACTGCTCCTGCTTCTTCAAGTTGGATGGGTTCCGCTGGTGTACAGCAATCTTTAAGTCATTCCACAGATTCTCAATTAGATTGAGGTCTGGGCTTTGACCAGGCCATTCCAAGACATTTAAATGTTTCCCCTTAAACCACCCGAGTGTTGTTTTAGCAGTATGCTTAGGGTCATTGTCCTGCTGGAAGGTGAAACTCTGTCCCAGTCTCAAATCTCTGGAAGACTGAAACAGGCTTCCCTCAAGAATGTCCCTGTATTTAGCACCATTCATCATTCCTTCAATTCTGACCAGTTTCCCAGTCCCTGCCGATGAAAAACATCGCCAAAGCATGATGCTAACACCCCCATGCTTCACTGTGGGGATGGTGTTCTCGGGATGATGGGAGGTGTTGGGTTTGCGCCAGACAGAGCATTTTCCTTGATGCCCAAAAGCTACATTTTAGTCTCATCTGACCAGGGTACCTTCTTCCATATGTTTGTGGAGTCTCCCACATACATGCCTTTTGGCGAACACCAAACGTGTTTGCTCATTTTGTTCTTTAAGCAATGTTTTTTTACTGGCCACTCTTCCGTAAAGCCCAGCTGTGACCATCGTCGTAAGGAGGAGACCAAGGTGCAGCGTGGTAAGTGCTCATGTTCAGTATTTATTATAACTCAGAACACTAAATCAAAATAACAAACAACGGAAAACTAACGTCACGTTCTGCAGGCTATACTGAGCTGTACAAAAACAAGATCCCACACTGAAGGAGGGAAAAAGGGCTGCCTAAGTATGATTCCCAATCAGAGACAACGATAGACAGCTGCCTCTGATTGGAAACCATACTCAGCCAAAACAAAGAAATACAACACATAGAATACCCACCCCACACCCTGACCTAACAAAAAAGAGAAATAAAACGTCTCTCTCAGGTCAGGGCATGACACCAGCTCTGTGGAGTGTACGGCTTAAAGTGGTCCTATGGACAGATACTCCAATCTCTGCTCTGAAGCTTTGCAGCTCCTTCAGGGTTATCTTTGGTCTCTTTGATGCCTCTCTGATTAATGCCTTTCTTGCCTGGTCAGTGAGTTTTAGTGGGCGGCCCTCTCTTGGCAGGTTTGTTGTGGTGCCATATTCTTTCCATTTTTTAATAATGGATTTAATGGTGCTCTGTGGGATGTTCAAACCTTCGGATATTTTTTTATAACCCAACCCTGATCTGTACTTCTCCACAACGTTGTCCCTGACCTGTTTGGAGAGCTCCTTGGTCTTCATGGTGCCGCTTGCTTGGTGATGCCCCTTGCTTAGTGGTGTTGCAGACTTTGGGGCCTTTCAGAACAGGTGTATATATACTGAGATCATGTGACAAATCATGTGACACTTATTTTAGTTAGGGGCTTCACAGCAAGGGGGTGAATTCATATGCAAGAACCACTTTTCCGTTTTTTTTATTTTTTATAATTCTTTTAAACAAGTCATTTTTTAAATTTCACTTCACCAATTTGGACTACTTTGTGTATGTCCATTACATGAAATGCAAATAAAAATATATTTAAATTACAGGTTGTAATGCAAAAAATTTGGAAAAATTCCAAAGGGGATGAATATTTTTGCAAGGCACTGGTTGCAAGTAGTTTGGTTCTGAGTGTGTCGTGCATGAGATGTGTGCGTATGTTTAAGCTGTGTGTATGTCCTGTGATACTTCGCCCCAACAGAGGAGAGACTGTTATAGAGCTGAGCCTTTAACGCTTTCCTTTCCTACTTTATACTCATTTACATACACATGATTCAGAAACATACACAAACAATACCTACTGTAGATAAACACCCCCACACACACACCACACATCCATACACATGATTCATAAACAAACACCCACACACAAACCACAAATCCATACACATGACTCATAAACAAATACTCACTCACACACACCACAAATCCTCACCCACACCACAAATCCATCAGCATAAACATGCTGTGTGCATGCAAGCTTGGGTAAAACCGAATGATGATTGTAACTTTCCTTTAAAACATATTTTTGTCAGTTATTTGTTTGTCACAGAGTGTGTGTGTGTGTGTGTGTGTGTGTGTGTGTGTGTGTGTGTGTGTGTGTGTGTGTGTGTGTGTGTGTGTGTGTGTGTGTGTGTGTGTGTTTGTGTGTGCATGCGTGTGTGCGTGCTTGTTTGAGACAGTGTATTCCACCACCCATAACAAAACCCCAAATGATGTAATTTCTCATGGAAGAATGGTGTCACATCCCTCCAATAGAGTTCCAGAAACTTGTAGAATCTACGTTGGTGTTTCCTTTATTTTGGCATTTACCTGTATGTTGAAGCAGTTATCTCCCTGTATGTGTGTGTGTGGTGTGGTGTGGTGTGGTGTGGTGTGGTGTGTGTGTGTGTGTGTGTGTGTGTGTGTGTGTGTGTGTGTGTGTGTGTGTGTGTGTGTGTGTGTGTGTGTGTGTGTGTGTGTGTGTGTGTGTGTGGGTGTGTGTGTGTGAGTTTGGTAAGGTGATTTTACTGTAGTCGGATCTCAGTCCCTAAATTTAAAAAGTCTAGAGTTTGGCTCTGTTAAAAGGTGATATATTTGTTTGTTCTCTTCCTAATCTTCAGTTCCAAGAAGACTTACCTGAGGCCTCATTATGTAGGTTAAATTCTGAATCTGCATCCTGTTTCCCCATATCTACAGCACATTCGGAAAGTATTCAGACCCCTTGACTTTTTCAACATTTTGGTGTTACAGCCTTATTATAAAATTGATTAAATAGTTTTTTTTCCCCTCATCAACCTAAAACTTTTGCAAATTGAGTAAAAAAATGCAAATGGAAATATTACATTTACGTACGTATTTAGACCCATTACTCAGTACTTTGTTAATTGGCAGCGATTACAGCCTCAAGTCTTCTTGGGTATGACGCTATAAGCTTGGTACACCTGTATTTGGGGAGTTCTCCCATTCTTCTCTGCAGATCATCTCAAGCTCTGTCAGTTTAATTGGGAGAGTTGCTGCACAGCTATTTTCAGGTCTTCTCTAGAGATGTTCAATCGGGTTCAAGTCCGGGCTCTGGCTGGGCCACTCAAGGACATTCTGAGATTTGTCCAGAAGCCACTTCTGCGTTGTCTTGGCTGTGTGCTTATGGTCGTTGTCTTGTTGGAAGGTGAACTTTCACCCCAGTCTGAGTTCCTGAGAGCTCTGGAGCAGGTTTTAATCAAGGATCTCTCTGTACTTTGCTCTGTTTATCTTTTCCATGATCCTGACTGGTTTCCCAGTCCCTGCCGCTGAAAAACATCCCCACAGCGTGATGCTGCCACCACCATGCTTCACCATAGGAATGGTGCCAGGTTTCCCCCAGATGTGACGCTTGGCATTCAGGTCAACGAGTTCAATCTTGGTTTCATCACACCAGAGAATTTTCGTTCCTCCTGGTCTGAGTCCTTTAGGTACCTTTTGGCAAACTCCAAGTGGGCTGTCATGTGCCTTTTACTGAGGAGTGACTTCCGTCTGGCCACTCTACCATAAAGGCCTGATTGGTGGAGTGCTGCAGAGATGGTTGTCCTTCTGGAAGGTTCTCCCATCTCCACAGAGGAACTGGAGTTCTGTCAGAGTGACCATCGGGTTCTTGGTCACCTCCCTGACCAAGACCCTTCTCCCCAATTGCTCAGTTTGGCCGGGCCACCAGCTCTAGAAAGAGTCTTGGTGGTTCCAAACTTCTTCCATTTAAGAATGATGGAGGCCACTGTGTTCTTGGGGACCTTCAATGCTGCAGACATTCTTTGGTACCCTTCCCCAGATCTGTGCCTCAACAAAATCCTGTCTTGGAGCTCTATGGACAATTCCTTCAAACTCATGGCTTGGTTTTTGCTCTGACATGCACTGTCAACTGTGGGACCTTATACAGACACGTGTGTGCCTTTCCAAATCATGTCCAATCAATTGAATTTACCACACGTGGACTCCAATCAAGTTGGAGAAACATCTCAAGGATGGTCAATGGAAACACGATGCACCTGAGCTCAATTTCGAAGTCTCATAGCAAATGGTCTGAGTACTTATGTAAATAAGGTATTTCTGTTCTTTATTTTCAATACATTTGCAAAAAAATCTTGTTTTCGCTTTGTTATTATGGGGTATTGTCTGTAGATTGATGATGGATTTAAAAAAAAATACATTTTAGAATAAGGTTATAATGTAACAAAATGTGGAAAAAGTCAAGAGGTCTGAATACTTTATGAATGCACTGTACATCTTATCAATGCTCATAATTCACATGGTCTCCCAGTTTGGCATTGTGGAGAAGACAGATGGAATGTTATATTGAATATCCTCCATATAAAGTACTTCAATGCAATGTTTCATTGTGAATATTCTGATTGTAAATAGAACCATCTGACAGGCTTGCCTGACTTATCTGTCGACATCTCTTGCCTACACAACTTCATTGTGAAAGGGAAAAATAACACTATACGGTATTTTTTGAACAGATCTGTGCTCTTTGCCACCATCAACATGTAGCCCTACAATGTTTGAACATTTTACAATTCATACTTGTGATAATTGACAACCCTCTTCTTGATTGTAATGCTGAATCAGCAGGTGTATTCAAAAGCAGAACAGAATGATGAGAATTATATTCTGCTTCTACACAGAACACACAACGTAGTGTTGTAGGATCTCCCTTTCATCTAACTCATTGGGTGGAATACGATCTGATGCCCTGTGGTACCATCCATCTAAGTTAAGTCAATGTGCCCATCCCTCTGCCAAGGCCAGCTTGCTGAATAGTACACTAACAGTGGGAGGCAGAGCTTTTATTCTGGGCATCTCAGGTATGTCCTACATTCAATCCATGACTGGCATTTTGGACCAAGTTCTAGGCCATCAAGACACCCCATCCGCTGCCTGGCATGTGTTCCAGAACGTAGGGCTTCACTGGAAGGCAGATCACAACCTTAGTAAGGGAAGCCAAGATGGACATATACGTGTGCATCTGTCTGTCTGTTTGACTGAGATTTACTTAATGTTTGCACCTGTTCAGAATGTTCTTATTATGGCTCTTCTTCTAAAGCTTCAGTTGTCATATAGTCTGTAGACAACTCATTGAAGCTTCAGTTGTCATATAGTCTGTAGACAACTCATTGAAGCTTCAGTTGTCATATAGTCTGTAGACAACTCATTGAAGCTATACGTGTTATATAGTCTCTAGAAAACACATTGAAGCTTCAGTTGTCATAGTCTCTAGACAACTCATTGAAGCTTTAGTTGTCATAGAGTCTGTATATGGACCATAGCTCTGCAGTCCTGCATTTCTGAATTAAACTGAACTGTCTGTGTTGTCTGTCTGTCTGTATTTCTGTCTGTGTAGTCTGTCTGTATCTCCTTCCTCTTATTCTCTATCTTTCTAAAATGAAAGAGAGGCCATCTTGTTTTATAGCTTTGATCTTTATTAGGATGGTCCACTATAGATGATCTACAGATGGTAGATATGCAACTCAAATCAAATCAAATTGTATTTGTCACATGCGCAGAATACAACAGCTGTGGACCTTACAGTGAAATACTTATTTACAAGCCCTTATCAACAATGCAGTTCAAGAAATATAGCTAAGAAAATATTTACAAAATAAATTATAGAAAAAAAGAAAAAAATTCAAAAGTAACACAAGAAAATTACATAACAGTGTCGTGTCTTTGGCTATGCCGGATTAAGTGATATGACATGCTATTCTATAAAATAATTTCTCTGTAATTAATATTACCTGATTAAGCTAGTCAGGTAGATAATTAACTAGAAAGTCGGGGCACCACGAAGAATGTTTATAGAGCTGTTATCTTCCGAATAAACTCTTAAAGACCTAGTAATATTTTACATCAATAGCAGTCAATATTAATCGTCACCTTATTTCAGTCTCATCTGAACATCGTGGAATTCTTGGTTATCTTCACGAACCCTGGCTAACAAGTTCAATCAGCAATACAAAATTGGGTTTAATTATTTATTTACTAAATACCTAACTAATCACACAGAATTACATATACACAGAATGTATCATACATTGATTACAAATGATGTCATAAAGGAAAACATCCCTAGCGGACGGAACAGATATGACAGCTGGTTACACAAAGAGAGGGGGTTGGGTTTGAATGAAAGAGCGGGAAGACTAAAGAACAAAGGGAGAAGCTATGCTATCGTAAATACAGTATCTTATGCATTCTAAATAACCGCCCATTTGGAAAAGGAAAATCCAATAAATATTTACTCTGAGCTGCGCTTCGGTAGGTTGGTCGTAGATGCTGGCCGTGTTGCCCAACAGAGATCTTCCTTGTCCCTTTAAGAGTGTCTCTGGTGGTAAACAGTCCACTTGGCAGTGTCGTGTTGTTTGTTAGAAGATATCCTTTGTCCGTCCTTTCCTAGCCCACGTTTACAGCGGCCGCTGCTAACTCAACGGCTAGGAGGTATCACTTCTGTAGTGAATAAGAGTTCAAAGTTCATACCATTCGCAACCAAAGCTCACGTTGAGGTTGGCTTAGTTCTGTATTTGACATGTTTGTCCTTTTAACGTGGAACCATCGTCCTCACATCCTCGGAACAGCTTATTATCTGAATCCTTCTGACATCGGACCGTCGCCCTAATGTACCCGGAACAGCTTATTATCTGAGTACCTTTTTAACGCAGAGGCTGCAGACCTCACGTACCCGGAACAGGAGGTTACATTTTCATCTAGGGCTTATATAGTGGAGGGAGAGAAGGGTGTGTTTCATAGTTTATAACCCATGTCTCTTCACAGGGGCGGGCCACTGATTGAGCAGCGCTCTTACCTTATGAAAACCCAATTCTCTCATTTGGAAGCTAATATTACATTTCATATTTTCACAAATAGTTTCATATTTAAACATTTAAATTGCACAACAATTCCATGTGAATCTGATAACTATAATGTGTAGACTTTCCAGGATACAGTTTATGTCATCCTATCATTAATAAGAATGTCTCAGATGACAACCGAACTGACATCATATTCATTAAGTACCAACGCATATTTTCAACTGGTTGGATTACCGAAATATGGTTCCTTTCCCCCCACCTTTTGATGTTCCCCGACTCTCTATGTTTAACAAAGGCTTTTCAAGAGTCCTTCAGTAGAGTCAAGAGAGGAAAGGGAGAAAGGTATTTATGGGGGTCATAAACCTTACTCACAGGCCAACTTCATACAACAGTAATGAGGCTATTTTGTATACAGGGGGTACCGGTACCGAGTCAATGTGCGGGGGTACAGGTTAGTCGAGGCAATTTGTACATGAAGGTAAAGTGACTATGCATAGATAATAAGTAGCAGTAATGTAAAAAAGAAGGGGGGGGGGGGTCAATGTACATTTTCTGGGTGTCCATTTGATTAAATGTTCAGCAGACTTATGGTTTGGGGGTAGAAACTGTTAAGGAGCCTTTTGGACCTAGACTTGGTGCCCAGGTACCACTTGTCGTACGGTAGCAGAGAGAACAGTCTATGACTTGTGTGACAATTTTTCGGACCTTCCTCTGACACCGCCTAGTATATACAGTACCAGTCAAAAGTTTGGACACACCTATTCGTTCAAGGGTTTTTCTTTATTTTTACTATTTTCTACATTGTAGAATAATAGTTAAGACATCAAAACTATGAAATAACACATATGGAATCATGTAGTAACCAAAAAAGTGTTAAACAAATATTTTATATTTGACATGCTTCAAAGTAGCCACCCTTTTCCTTGATGACAGCTTTGCACACTCTTGGCATTCTCTCAACCAGCTTCATGAGGTAGTTACCTGGAATGCATTTCAATTAAAATTAACATCTGTACAGAAAGTCTCATGTGAAAGCCAAATTACATAGGAGGAACTTCTTGATGCATTTAAAGTCTTTATGTCTGGGACAACTCCAGGGCTGGATGGTATACCAGTGGAGGTATACCAAACTTTTTTTGATATGCTCAGAGGACCGTTATTAGCATGTTTTAACCACTCCTATATAGATGGTAGATTATCGGACACTCAACAAGGTCTGATTTTATTGTTACTGAAACAGGATCCAAGTGGTATATATAAAGATCCAGTCCTTTAGAAAAATTGGAGGCCTCTTACAGTGTTGTGATGCAAAAATTCTGCATGGACAATACATTGGAGATAATATAAGACAAATACTGGAAACAATAGAACACTATGGAATATGTAGGAAACCAGGCCTGGTATTCATAGCTGACTTTGAAAAGGCTTTTGATAAAGTACAACTGGAGTTTATATATAAATGCCTGGAATATTTCAATGTTGGAGAATCTCTTATTCAATGGATTAAAGTTATGTATAGTAACCCTAGGTGTAAAATAGTAAATAATGGCTACATCTCAGAAAGTTTTAAACTGTCACAAAATAATACAACTTTTACATTACCGTGTAGTTTACCAATTATATGGTCTAACGGGGATGTGGACATACTCGGTATACATATCCCGAAAGAAAGAAATTATTTCACTCCAATAAATTTGAATAGAAAGTTAGCAAAAATAGATAAGATATTGCTACCATGGAAAGGAAAATACTTGTCTATTTGTGCAAAAATCACCCTGATTAACTCTTTCGTCATATCACAGTTTACCTATTTGTTTATGGTTTTGCCTACACCGAGCAACCTGTTTAAATTATATGAGCAAAAAATATTCAATTTTATTTCGAATGGCAAGCCAGACATAATTAAAAGGGCCTATTTATATAATGCATATGAATTCGTTGTGCAGAAATGATTAAATATTAAAGCATTAGACCTCTCACTAAAGGCATCAGTCATACAAAAGTTATACTTAAATCCAAACTGGTTCTCTAGTAAATTAGTAAGAATGTCTCAGCCCATGTTCAAGAATGACCTTTTTCACTTTATTCAGATTACAACAGCTCACTTTCACTTATTTGAAAGGAACTATCTCCAAAATAGTGTTATTTTTTAAACAAGCCATAGAAAGTTGGTTGCAAATTCAATTTAATCCACCTGAAAATCAGAACAAATAATACAACAAATATTGAGGTTAAACTCAAATATACTAATTGATTAAAAAAACTATATTTTTCGATAAAATGTTATAAAAAGGTATAATCTTTGTAAATTATATCATTAACAGGACTGGTGGAGTTATGTCACACATGCAGCTAACACAGACATATGGAATTGTCTGCTCTTCCCAAAATTACAACCAACCAATTGCAGGATTACTGGAAGAAGCAAGTGGAAGGGGGAAGAAGTAAGGAACTTGTCTGTGGGCCCTGCATTAAAGACCAAAATTTGTTGAAGAAAATTGTGATAAATAAAGATATATACTAGTTTCATTTAAGTACTCAAAACTTGACAGCTGTGCCATATAAACGGCAAAATAGTTGGGGAGATATTTTTGATGTACTGATTCCATGGCACATGGTTTATGAATTGACACGCAAAACGACGCTGGATTCAAAACATAGAATTTTATATACTTAAATGATTATACAAATTATTGCAACCAATAGAATGTTATATATATATGGGTGATAAAATCTTCCCAGCTCTGCAGATTTTGCTGCGAGGAGGCAGAGTCATTAGATCATTTATTTTGGTACTCTCCATATGTCAAATCAAATAAAATGTTATTGGTCACATACACATGGTTAGCAGATGTTATTGCAAGTGTAGTGAAATGCTTGTGCTTCTAGTTCCAACAGTGTAGCAATATCTAACATGTAATCTAACTATTCCACAATGACTACCTAATACACACAAATCTAAGTAAAATAATGGAATAAGAATATATACATATACAGTGCCTTGAAAAAGCATTCACCCCCTTGGCGTTTTTCCTATTTTGCATTACAACCTGTAATTTAAATTGATTTTTTATTGGATTTCATGCAATGGACAAACACAAAATAGTCCAAATTGGTGAAGTGAAATTTAAAAAACGTATTAAAAAATGTAAAGTTGTGCGTACATATGTATTCGCCCCCTTTGCTATGAAGCCCCTAAATAAAATCTGGTGCAACCAATTACCTTCAGAAGTCACATAATTAGTTAAATAAAGTCCACCTGTGTGCAATCTAAGTGTCACATGATCTGTCACATGATCTCAGTATATATACGTCTGTTCTGAAAGGCCTCAGAGTCTGCAACACCACTAAGCAAGGGGCACCACCAAGCAAGCGGTGCTATGAAGACCAATGAGCTCTCCAAACAGGTCAGGGACAAGGTTTTGGAGAAGTACAGATCAGGGTTGGGTTATAAAAAAATATCTGAAACTTTGAACATCCCACATTAAATCATTATATAAAAATGGAAAGAATATGGCACCACAAGAAAACTGCCAAGAGAGGGCCGCCCACCAAAACTCACAGACCAGTTAAGGAGGGCATTAATCAGAGAGGCAACAAAGAGACCAAAGATAACCCTGAAGGAGCTGAAAAGCTCCACAGCGGAGATTGGAGTATCTGTCCTTAGGACCACTTTAAGCCGTACACTCCACAGAGCTGGGCTTTATGAGAGAGTGGCCAGAAAAAAATTTGCAAACGTGTTTGGTGCTCGCCAAAAGGCATGTGGGAGATTCCCAAACATATGGAAGAAGGTACTCTGGTCAGATGAGACTAAAATTGAGCTTTTTGGCCATCAAGGAAAATGCTATGTCTGGCGCAAACCCAACACCTCCCCGAGAACACAAACACCACATCACCCCGAGAACACCATCCCCACAGTGAAGCATAGCGGTGAACAGCATCATGCGGTGGGGATGTTTTTCATCGTCAGGGACTGGGAAACTGGTCAGAATTTAAGGAATGATTTAAGGAATGATGGATGGTGCTAAATACAGGGAAATTCTTGAGGGAAACCTGTTTCAGTCTTCCAGAGGTTTGAGACTGGGATGGAGGTTCACCTTCCAGCAGGACAATGACCCTAAGCAAACTGCTAAAGCAACACTTGAGTTGTTTAAGGGGAAACATTTAAATGTCTTGGAATGGCCTATGCAAAGCCCAGACCTCAATCCAATTGAGAATCTGTGGAATGATTGCTGTACACCAGAGGAATCCATCCAACTTTTTTGCCTTGAAGAATGGGCCAAAATCCCAGTGGCTAGATGTGCCAAGCTTATAGAGACGTACCCCAGGAGACTTGCAGCTGTAATTGCTGCAAAAGGTGTCTCTCCAAAGTTTAGACTTTTGGGGGGAGGGGGGGGGGGGGGGGGGGGTGAATAGTTATGCAGCTCAAGTTTTCATTTTCTTTTACATATTTCTTCAATAAAAAATATTTTGCATCTTCAAAGTGGTAGGCATATTGTGTAAATCAAATGATACAAACCCTGCAAAAATCTATTTTAATTCCAGGTTGTAAGGCAACAAATAGGAAAAATGCCAAGCCACTGTAAATATATGGATGAGCAATGACAGAGCGGCATAGGCAAGATGCAATAGATGGCATAAAATACAGTATATACATAGGAGATGGGTAATCCAAGAAATGTAAACATTATTAAAATGGCATTATTAAAGTGACTAGTTTATAAAAATGGCCAATGATTTCAAGTCTGTACGTATGCAGCAGCCTCTCAGTATTAATGTTGGCTGTTTAACAGTCTGATGGCCTTGAGATAGAAGCTGTTTTTCAGTCTCTTGGTCCCAGCTTTGATGCACCTTCTGGATGGTAAAAGGGTGAACAGGCAGTGGCTTGGGTGGCTGTTGTCCTTGATGATCTTTTGGCCTTCTTGTGACATCGGGTGCTGTTGGTGTCTCGAGGGCAGGTAGTTTGCCCCCGGCATCAATCTATTCCCAATATTAAAGAACTGGGTTCCTTGTTAAAAGTTCATTTGTAGAATTTCTTTCCTTCTTAATGCGTTTGAATCAATCAGTTGTGTTGTGACAAGGTAGGGTTGTTATACAGAAGATAGCCCTATTTGGTAAAAGACCAATTCCATATTATGGCAAGAACAGCTCAAATAAGCAAAGAGAAACAGTCCATCATTATTACTTTAAGACATGAAGGTCAGTCAATACTGACATTTTCAAGAACTTTGAAAGTTTCCTCAAGTGCAGTCGCAAAAACCATCAAGAGCTATGATGAAACTGGCTTTCATGAGGAACGCCACAGGAAAGGAAGACCCAGAGCTACCTCTGCTGCAGAGGATAAGTTCTTTAGAGTGACCAGCCTCAGAAATTGCAGCCCAAATAAATGCTTCACAGAGTTCATATCTCAACATCAACTGTTCAGAGGAGACTGCTTGAATCAGCCTTCATGGTCGAATTGCTGCAAAGAAACCACTAATAAAGGACACCAATAAGAAGCGGAGACTTTCTTGGGCCAAGAAACATGAGCAATGGACATTAGATCAGTGGAAATCTGTCCTTTGGTCTGATGAGTCTAAATTTGAGATTTTTGGTTCCAACCGCCGTGTCTTTGTGAGAGGCATTGTAGGTGAATGGATGATCTCCGCATGTGTGGTTCCCACCGTGAAGCATGGAGGAGGAGGTGTGATTGTGTGGGGGTGCTTTGCTGGTGACACTGTCTGTGATTTATTTAGAATTCAAGGCACAGTTAACCAGCATGGCTACCACATTATTCTGCAGCGATTCGCCATCCCATCTGGTTTGCGCTTAGTGGGACAATCATTTGTTTTTGAACAGAACAATGACCCAACACACCTCCAGGCTGTGTAAGGGCTATTTGACGAAGAAGGAGAGTGATGGAATGCTGCATCAGATGACCTGGCCTCCACAATCACCCGACCTCAACCCAATTGGGATGGTTTGGGTTGAGTTGGACTGCAGAGTTGTCATCGACGTGTGTGTAGGTGGCAAGGAAGTCAGGCGCAGGAGAAACCAACTTGGTAGAACTGGAGTTGTTTAATAAATAATAAACAAACACAAACTCCAAAACCAACGTCCATAAAAATAACATGGGTACAAATACCCGTAACACACCAATACAAAGATACACGAAATCAATAACAAACAAAACAATCTCGGACAAGGACATGAGAGAAAACAGAGGGTTAAATACACAACATGTAATGACTGGGATTGGAAAGAGGTGTGTAGGAAAACAAGACAAAACCAATGGAAAATGAAAAATGGATCAGTGATGGCTGGAAGACCGGTGACGTCGATCGCCGAGCACCACCCGAACAAGGAGGGGCATCGACTTCGGCAGAAGTCGTGACAAGAGTGAAGGAAAAGCAGCCAACAAGTGTTCAGCATATGTGGGAATTCCTTTAATTAACCCTGCTGTTGTGTTCATTTCATGTTAATTAATTCTGGTCCAAAATGACTGCCCCATTATAGTTGATAATAAACCCATAATAATACATATATTATCACTGAATGTTGTGTTAGATCTTTTTATCAACTTAAGTTCTTGTGAACATTTTTGAACTTCTATATGCTCTTTATGGCCTGTAGGCCTCATTGACCTGAGCTCATACAACTCGTTTTTGAATAAAAAAAGCATAATGTATGGATTAGTTTGACTATAACAAACACTCAGATGAAACATATTGTGCTATTTATCACAGACTACTTTGTGTCAAAGTTTAACAAGGACTTTCTCGTCCTCACCAGTGTCATGATCAAAGATATGACCAAGAGCCTCACATACAGTATATCGTTTGGTCATTGTGCTGCCACATAATGAATTGTGAGCAAGTCCTCAAAAAAGCTTTATATACCAGAACTGCGAGAAAAGTTATATATGTTATTGAAACAATGTTGCGATTGTTTGTGAGAATGCCAACAGGTGTGGGTCTTGTGGGTAAAGATTATATTGGGGAAAGGTTCCCGTGGGGGTTGCAGAAATGTGTCATTAGAAACACAGTGCTTTAATAGCGAACTTGTTATTAAAGGAGAGCATACGACTGTGTGTGTGTGTGTGTGTGTGTGTGTGTGTGTGTGTGTGTGTGTGTGTGTGTGTGTGTGTGTGTGTGTGTGTGTGTGTGTGTTGTGTGCGTGCGTGTGCTCAAACACATACAGTTGAAGTCGGAAATTTACATACACCTTAGCGAAAAACATTTAAACTCAGTTTTTCACAATTCCTGACATTTAATCCTAGTAAAAATTCCCTGTCTTAGGTCAGATAGGATCACCACTTTATTTTAAGAATGTGAAATGTCAGAATAATAGCAGAGAGAATGATTTTTCAGCTTTTATTTCTTTCATCACAATCCCAGTGGGTCAGAAGTTTACATACACTCAATTAGCATTTGGTAGCATTGCCTTTAAATTGTTTAACTTGGGTCAAACATTTCAGGTAGCCTTCCACAAGCTTCCCACAATAAGTTGGGTGAATTTTGGACCATTCCTCCTGACGGAGCTGGTGTAACTGAGTCAAGTTTGTAGGCCTCCTTGCTCGCATATGGTTTTTCAGTTCTGCCCTCAAATTTCTATAGGATTGAAGTCAGGGCTTTGTGAAGGCTACTCCAATACCTTGACTTTGTTGTCCTTAAGCCATTTTGCCACAACTTTGGAAGTATGCTTGCGGTCATTGCCCATTTGGAAGATTCATTTGCGACCAATCTTTAACTTCCTGACTGATGTCTTAAGATGTTGCTTCAATATATCCACATAATTTTCCTACCTCATGATACAATCTATTTTGTGAAGTGCACCAGTCCCTCCTGCAGCAAAGCACACCCACAACATGATGATGCCATCCCCATGCTTCACGGTTGGGATGGTGTTCTTCGGCTGCAGGCCTCCCCCTTTTTCCTCCAAACATAACGATGGTCATTATGGCCAAACAGTTCTATTTTTGTTTCATCAGACCAGAGGACATTTTCCTAAAAGTACAATCGTTGTCCGTATGTGCAGTTGCAAACCGTAGTCTGGCTTATTTATGGCGGATTTGGATCAGTGGCTTCTTCCCTGCTGAGAGACCTTTCAGTTTATGTCGATATAGGACTCGTTTTACTGAGGATATAGATACTTTTGTACCTGTTTCCTCCAGCATCTTCACAAGGTCCTTTGCTGTTGTTCTGGGATTGATTTGAACTTTTCGCACCAAAGTACATTCATCTCTAGGAGACAGAACGCGTCTCTTTCCTGAGCGGTATGATGGCTGCGTTGTCCCATGGTGTTTATACTTGCGTAATATTGTTTGTACAGATGAACGTGGTACCTTCAGGCATTTGGAAATTGCTCCCAAGGATGAACCAGACTTGTGAAGGTCTACAATTTTCTAATGTCTTGGCTGATTTCTTTACATTTTCCCATGATGTCAAGCAAAGAGGCACTGAGTTTGAAGGTAGGCCTTGAAACACCTCCACAGGTACACCTCCAATTGACTCAAATTATGTCAATTATCCTATCAGAAGCTTCTAAAGCCATGACATCATTTTCTGGAATTTTCCAAGCTGTTTAAATGCGCAGTGAACTTAGTGTATGTAAACTTCTGACTCACTGCAATTGTGATACAGTGAATTTTAAGGGAAATAATCTGTCTGTTATCAATTGTTGAAAAAATGACTTGTGTCATACACAAAGTAGATGTCCTAACCGACTTGCCAAAACTATAGTTTGTTAAAACCTCTCTGGGGTATGTGGGACGCCACCCGCGGGACACACTATTCAACAGCCAGTGAAATAGCAGGGCGGCAAATTCAAAACAACAAAAATCTCATAATTCAAATTTCTCAAACATACAACTATTATATCCCATTTTAAAGATACACTTCTCTTTAATCCAACCACATTGTCCGATTTCAAAAAGGCTTTACGGTGAAAGCATAACATTAGATTATGTTAGGACAGCGCTGAGACAAGAAAAACCACACAGCCATTTTCCAAGCAAGGAGAGGCGTCACAAAAACCAGAAATACAGCTAAAATTAATCACTAACCTTTGATGATCTTCATCAGATGACACTCCCAGGACTCAATGTTACACAATAGATGTATGTTTTGTTCGATAAAGTTCATATTTATATAAAAAAAAAACATTTTACATTGGCGCGCGATGTTAAGAAAATGTTTTGCCTCCAAAACTTCCAGTGAATCATCAATATACAAAAATACTCATAAACGTTGATAAAATGTACAACAGTTATTGAAAGAATTATAGATACACTTCTCCTTAATGCAACCGCTGTGTCAGATTTCAAAATAGCTTTACGGCGAAAGCACATTGTTCAATATTCTGAGTACAGAGCTCAGCCATCAAAGCAAGCTATACAGTTACCCGCCAAGTTCTGGAGTCAACAAAACTCAGAAATAGTATTATAAATCTTCACTTACCTTTGCTGATCTTCGTCAGAATGCACTCCCAGGACTCCCACTTCCACAAGAAATGTTCGTTTTGTTCGATAAACTCCATATTTATGTCCAAATACCTCCGTTTTGTTCTCGCATTCAGATCACTATTCCAAAGGCACAATGCGCGAGCGCAAAACCCTAGACAAAAAGTCAAAAAGTTACATTACCGTTCGTAGAAACATGTCAAATGATGTTTACAATCAATCCTTAGCGTCTTTTTTTATCATAAATCTTCGATAATATTCCAACCGGACAATAGCGTATTCATTACAGAGGAAAAAGAAGGAATGGCGCGCTTGCGTAAACAACTCATTGGCCTCAGGCAGTCCACTTGTTGAGTCAGCTCTTATTCTCTCCCCAGCAACAGTAGAAGCATGAAACAACATTCTAAAGACTTTTGACATCTAGTGGAAGCCTTAGGAAGTGCAAAATGAACCCTAAGTCACTGTATACTGTATAGGCAATCACTTGAAAAACTACAAACCTCAGATTTCCACACTTCCTGGTTGGATTTTTCTCAGGTTTTTGCCTGCCATATGAGTTCTGTTATACTCACAGACATCGTTCAAACAGTTGTAGAAACTACAGAGTGTTTTCTATCCAAATCTACTAATAATATGCATATCCTACCTTCTGATCCTGAGTAGCAGGCAGTTTACTACGGGCACGCCTTTCATCCGGACATCAAAATACTGCCCCCTACCCTAGAGAAGTTAACAAGAAATTTGTAGAGTAGTTGAAAAACAAGTTTTAATGACTCCAACCTAAGTGTATGTAAACTTCCAATTTCAACTGTACATGTGGGGGTCTGGGAGAGGAAGTGTGTGCATCTGATGAATGGGCATGTGCCTGAAATCAATTAATAAACTAACTGTAGTCTCACCAATTCATTTCTAATGACCGGTCATTTTTGACCGGGAACACCACAGGTGTATAAAAGTTAAATAAATAAAACACCCAAAAGGTAATGAAAATCATCTAAATATATTTTGTGTGTCCAGATGCCCTGTGTGGAGAAGGTCATGGAAACTTATGACAATCAGATTAAATGGACTACATTTTTCAGAGAGAAAACTTGTAAATCGGTCCAATTCGACTGGAACACAGCAGGAGGGTTAAGACTGTAGGAAAAGCATTCCAGGTGAAGCTGTTTTACAGAATACCAAGAGTGTGCAAAGCTCTCATCAAGGCAATGTGTGGCTACTTTGAATAATTTAAAATATAAAATATATTTTGATATTTGTAACACTTTTTTGGTTACTACATGATTCCATATGTGTTATTTCATAGTTTGGATGTCTTCACTATTGTTCTACAATGTAGAAAATAGTAAAAATAAAGAAAAACCCCTGAATGAGTAGGTGTCTCCAAACTTTTGACTGGTACTGTAGGTCCTGGATGGTAGGAAACAATGACCCAGTGATGTACTTGGACGTACGCATTACCCTCTGTAGCGCCTTACAGTCAGATGCCGTGCAGTTGCCATACCAGGCGGTGATGCAACCGGTCAGGATGCTCTTGATGGTGCAGCTGTGGAACTTTTTGAGGACCTGAGGACCCATGCCAAATCTTGTCAGTCTCCTGAGGGGGAAAGGGCATTGTTGTGCCCTCTTCACAACTGTCTTGGTGTGTTTAGACCATGATAGTTTGTTGGTGGTGTGGACACCAAGGAACTTGAAACTCATGACCCGCTCCACTACAGCCCTGTCAATGTTTATGGGGGCCTGTTCAGCCCTCCTTTTCCTATTGTCTTGTATTGTCCAGGATCAGCTCCTTGGTTTTGCTCACATTGAGTGAGAGGTTCTTGTCCTGGCAACACACTGCCAGGTCTCTGACCTCCTCCCTATAGGCTTTCTAATTGTTGTCGTTGATCAGGCCTACCACTGTTGTGTCGTCAGCAAACTTAATGATGGTGTTGGAGTCATGCATGGCCACGCAGTCGTGGGTAACAGTGAGTACAGGAGGGGACTAAGCACGCACCCCTGAGGGGCCCAGTGTTGAGGATCAGCATGGCAGATGTGTTGTTGCCAACCCTTACTACCTGGAGGCGGGCCTTCAGGAAGTGTAGGATCCAGTTGCAGAGGGAGGTGTTTAGTCCCAGGGTCCTTAGCTTAGTGATGAGTTTTGTGGGCACTATGGTGTTGACCACTAAGCTGTAGCCAATGAAAAGCATTCTCACACTCTATCCATAGGCTTCATTAATGCCATTCAGACTTGAAGTTGATACAACAACTATGATAGCTGAGGTTCATAAATTGGTATGAATATCAGTTCAGAACCTAACGTTTTAGGGTCCATACACAGATCGGCTACATACTGTAGCTAGCTACACATCCATAGGCATACAGTTATTTTTATTCTCCACTACACAATAAGCAAGTAACTAGTTAGCTAGCTATGTTACTTCAGCTGCATTGCAAGGCAAGCTTACACAATTGTACATTCGATTTGCAGTAAATGCTTTAGCTAGCTAGATTCTTTACATAGCCTGGTTTGCTGGTTTTCTCAGGAGTCCCTAAAACATAAAACAACACGACTTACAATGTCATACTCATATCATAATACCAGCTAACTAGCTGGCTAATGTTAGCTAGTCAGCTAACTTCCTAAATAGCAATTTTCGCTAAATAACTTCATGACAAAAAATATGCACAATCGTTTGTCTCTACATTAACTAACATATTCCTCTTAATTGTACATTTTTTGCTTGACTCGTTATGACATTATAGTTACTTACATTTGCTTCCCCCGTAATGTTTTGTCAGCCATCTTTGCTGAAGAAAGTCACCAGGGACGGGTGGCTCGTGTCACTCGATATGATTGGTCATATAAAAACCTTGGGACCCAAATGCGTATTGAGTGCTCTAACTCCCCCTTGTGGTGGTCTGGAGCAACATGACCCTGGGTACCTCTAAGTCCCGCGGTGTAAGCTCACAACTTTTAAAGGAGGAACCACTGTAGGTGTTTCTTTAGTCCAGGTTGGAAAGGGCAATGTGGAGTGAGATTGAGATTGTGTCACCTCTGGATCTGTTGGGCCGTTATGCAAATTAGAGTGGGTCTAGGGTCTCCGGCATGATAGTGTTGAGGTTAAGATTTGGGTTAGGTTTAAAATAAGGGTTAGAGTAAGGTTAATGGTTAGAGTCAGGGCTATGTTTAGGGTAAGGGTTAAGTTTAGGTTGAGGACAAGTTAGGGCTAGGGTTAGTGGATAATTACTTGAAATGTTGTTGACTGATTGAACATCTACTGACCACCTACAATCAATCTACTGACCATCTACTGACCATCTACTTGAGACTAAACAAATAAAGTGATACCATAGCTTCTCGTTGACTTTCTGTCCTGTGTTGCCATTGGTGCAAACCTGACACACATTGGACACGCCCACCTGTCACTCCCAGTCTTGTCACCAAGATGTTTTTCTCATCGTCCAATAATCTGTCTACAGTGCTCTGTAGAAAACATGCAGAACCTGCACAACAATGCCCATATGTCTAGAATGTACTGTAACTTCCCAAGGTCCCATCCATCACATTTGGGACTTTGCTACAGCGCGTTTGGGATATTTCTCAGCAAAACTGGCCAAATATAATGATGGGACTTCTCTTCAGTGGTCACGATGGAGTTCCTTCAGCACAGTGCTTGTTTGCCATGGACCGAATGAAAACTTTTGACCAAACTGCAAATCGCAAATTACACCCAGATTGTTGGTGTAAGGGTATTTAGTGAACTGTAGACATAAAACGTTGCTTCAGGATGTGTGTTTTCCAGTTTTTGATTAGAGGGTGGGTTTGAATTTTTATTTGGTCAAGGCTCTGGTTGCGTCTATAATACAGAGACTCCCAAATGGACCTAGAGGCTTTTGCAGAGTATGTAATTACATAGTAAATTATTCGGTGGCTCCCAAACAAAACATGAAGGCAGTCATTTTCTAAACCAGCTTACAAGGAAGCTTCACTCAGCCGAGCGCTACGCTACTTTGGACTAAAAAGCCTTAACCATAGACCAACAGTATACCTGGCTGTGGCTTATTTTCTTTGTTAAAGGGATCCTATGTTTAACTGATATGGTATGTGTGCTGAATGTGTATTATAACATTGCAAACATAACTGAGCAACAGTAGTTGTCTTGCTTTGTATATTTGTAGTATATTACGTATTAACAATTGATGGCAATATCATTTGTATAATGCTTACCATTCATCTTGCCATTCATCTTACCATTCATCCTACCATACGTCCTACCATACATCCTACCATTCAACCTCAATTCCATAATCCATACCAGGACAAAGATGATAATTTATTTTTCATATGCTGTTTTGTAATTTGGATTTATGCCTGCCGGCCAATAAGACACTGACATTAACATCACTGCAGTTGAAAATAGAAGTGAGGCAGTAATTTATAGTTGAAAATAAGAAGCGTGGCAGGAATTTATGCATGGTATCAAAACAGCACCTTGAAACATCTCGGCACCAGCATTAGCGGAACAGACAAGGTGTCTCAGCCGCTACTTTCAATGTTGTTTGTTATTTCTGCAGCACACTCAAAGGTTTCAACCAAGCAATCATTCTACATATCTTTTGGCAATAAAATCCTCTAGTCAGAGAAACTGAGAAGGACAGATGAAGGGGGGATGGCTTAAAAGGATAGACAGGAAAAGAGAGAAAGAGTAGTGTAAGAAAGAGGAAAAGAGAGAGCAAGAAGAAGGATAGTTCTGAAGAGAGCCTGATGGTTTGGCTATGATAGTGGTTCTATGTTACAGCATCCAACCTGTGTGCTTAGTTAAGCAAGGAAAGTCAAATAGATTCTGTAAAAAAAAAAAAATGTTGAATTGAAAATATCCATTGTAACTCTGCAATAAATTCAGCAATCCTGTTCAACTATAACATCCTCTTTCACACACTAGCATTTCTGGATAATACGTGCTTTCCTGAAAGTTTTTTTAAGACTGTGGTTCCAAGCTCTCCTACTTCGAGATGTAAGAGTCCCACTTTGAGTGCAGAAAGACATATGAATAGAGTGGCGATAAAAACAGTGAGGTGCAACCTCAAAACTGCTCCCCAGAAAACAGTGAATTGCAACCTCAAAACTGCTCCCCAGAAAACAATGAGGTGCAACCTCAAAACTGCTCCCCAGAAAACAGTAAGGTGCAACCTCAAAACTTCTCCCCAGAAAACAGTGAGGTGCAACCTCAAAATTGGTCCCCAGAAAGCCAAAACATCTGAGTGAAAGCTTTAAGTTCAGGCTTCATTCATTGGAATTGGATTCAGCCTGGCAGATGGAGTAAATGGAGAAGCCATCACTGTATTTGGCTGCCAGAAAATGCCTTTTTGTTTGTTCATGCTTTCTACCCAGTGGGGGGAACTTGGGAAGCAAGTTGCATTTATGCCCTATTTAGAAGGGGCACAGTCCTGGAAAGGGGTTGGGTGTAAGGGGGCATTTTTGCACTCATTGACTGTAGCCATGGTCACAATACATACATTTTGCTAAGTTTTCACATTAACACAGCAGTATCGATGGGGACATGTTTTGTTACCACGGAGACAGTGATGATTATTTCAAATGTTTCGAACCGTCATCGCGTTTCAAGTGCATCCAACGCTGGACAAAAACATCTTTATGTCTGTGGAAGTGCTGCCATTGCGTTGATGAAAGTGGATGTTTCTATGCCAGCTTCCCTTTTCCCAATGACCCTTGCCCATGGTTGGCCCATGGCTGGTCAATGCATTGTGCCAGGGTCGCTCATTGTCTTTTTTGTTGCTTTGACTTGTCTTCCCTAACCCTGTTCTATATGTATGCCATTCAATTTATACTGAGATCTTCACAATTTCATTTTTTTTTTTTTTTAATTTAACCTTTTTTTTAACCAGTTCAGAACAAATTCTCTTTTACAATGACGGCCTACAACTACAGCTCTGTGCCCCAAAAAACGTTTGTATTATAGACTCAAGATTAAAATGCAACATTTGATTTGAGACGTAGGCAGATATACCGTTTCTTTGAAAGCATACGTAATGTGTACAGTATGCAAAGTGCTCATTAATTGTATTAGCGCTGTAATTTACAGCATATGGAGGATGATCTCTGAGGCTCTATTGACCTATTCTCCATGATCCTGCTCTCTTTAACTCTGTCCTACTCAAATGGGACTTTAGATAGAACGCTGGCTGTAAACGAAACGAATGGCAGAGACCTCGATTTCTCTGCGGAAAGAGAGAGAAAAACGATCACCTTTTTTGTGACTTTTTTAAGAGGAAGCTTTCGTAAGTCATTCCTTAGGCAGAGGCAGAGAGCCATAATAAAAATACTATCCAGACTTACAAAATGACCCTGTTAGCTTTGACTGATGGTACTTAAATTACTTTCCTAATCGTCAAATTGTATGAGTACTATTTACTTGGGCTTTTGGACAAACTTTAAGGATGCAACTGGAAATGTTAAAAAGGAGTCTTTAGGGGAAAGACATGGTTATAGGATTCATAATTCTTAACCCAAGTTCTCTCAATTGGAGGATCGTTTTTCTTTTGCATGGTTTTACTTCCCTCCACAAAATCATGTTAGGCACATGAGCCATTGGCATTGATATATTTCACCCAGCGGGAAAATATTTGGTATGGCAATTCACTGGTTTCGTTGCTGTAGCTATAAAATACAGCCACGGGGTTAAAAGATTATACCCAATGTCTTAAAAAAGTTTCAAGGGCATGTCCCTCTACGATGCCTGGTCCTGCACATTTCAGACAGTGCAGGCAATCAATTTGAGTAGGTGCAAGCAAGCTTTTCCAACAAATAAGCGGTGCAACAATCTGGTGGGCCGGCGCCCGGTGTTGACATTATTGAGTTAGAAACGGTTCAGTGTGGTCGGGTTGTCTTTGAGTGTTTACAGTGCGTCTGTTCTTCCTCAGTCCTGAACCGTTGTGAAAGATTTATGTCGCAGACCTGACATTAGCTAAGTTTGTCATCGGTTGCCATGGGGCTCCCCAATTAGTGGTTACACATCGCATCGACCCGCAGATATGCGAAGATAATGGTCCACATCTAGGTAACCATAGAAATTAGGACAGGAACCAATGAGCTAATTTCTCCATCCAAGTGTTACAACATATTTTCATATGGCCAAATTGATGTCTCTAACTAGGGATAATTATGTACGTATTGAATCGTTAAAGGCCATGTTGTTATTTTTATGTGTTGCTAAGCAGAGGAGAGGAGGTTGAACAGATCAGTGATTCATGTCTGTCAATGTTAATCAAATGACAGAGGAGATCTTCAGCTAGCTATTTTCTGACGTTCACATAGTCTCACAGCCTTGGAGACATGGAGTTATGTAGTCATCTAATGAGAGGTCTCTAGCACATATCCACGGGCTGTGTTAACTAAGTATAAAGGGCCTGTATTCAAAAAAGTGGTGTGCTGACCCTGAATCAGGTCCCCCTATCAATATCAACTTGTGTATTATTATCATCAAAAAGCTAAACTGATCCCATATCAGCACTCCTATAGCTTGAGAACAGTGGAGGCTGCTGAGGGGAGAACTTCTCATAATAATGGCCGGAACGGCGCAAATGGAATGGCATCAAACAAACCATGAATTATTCCACTGATTCCGCTCCAGCCATTACCAATAGCCCATTCTCCCCAATTAAGGTGCCACCAACCTCCTGTGCCTGAGACTGTGAATGGGGCCAGGCCGCTATGAGTGTGAGACATCCTCCATTGGTCTGGCTGAAATTAAGCCTGTCTAAAAAAAAAAATCCAGTCCAGCTGGTCATTCCAGCAGCCATGCAGCGCGCTTGATTGGCTCTCCTAATCACCCAGGAGCCTCAGGGATGTCTTTGTGTCCCATGAGAGCCTGTGTCCCCCTCACGTCATCACCGGGGGGATGTCGAAGGATGTTAGTCAACACACCGGCCTGGTTTCAACATGTGAGCACTGACCCCTAAAGCGTATCACCTTGCACTCATTTAAAAGGTCATGACAGGTCAGGACACCGGGGCAACCTTGTGCCTTTTGCCTACCCTGACCTTTGACCCCGGACAGACACTTGTTCAGTCTTCAGGCCAGACAAAAGGCCCTTTCAGAAGAGTCCAGCCTGTAGAACATCTGTTGCTGTGCACAGGGAAAGGGGCATGGCTGGGATACAGACCTAAATTTGACAGTACCTATAATCTAGTATGCAGTATTTGATTGAATGTATAATGTAAGGGGAATTTATATGTTGAGCATAATAGTAATACAGCATATATTTATTGAGTTGTATAGAAACCAACATATTGCATTTACTATGTTCAGTATGTTGTTTAACCAAGTCTATGAAATGACCATATAGAGTCCTAGTTTGATATATCCCAGATGTTTTTCTTTCTCCAAGTCCTAAAAAAGATCATGACTGCCTATGGCTAAAACGTGGAGTTCTTCTCTGTAGTTACAACCATATAGACATGTTTACTGAGCAGATGATCTGAATAAGACTGGCGGTATTGAAATTAATTCACCAGTTTTTGAATCCTCACAAAGTGTGTTTTTATTATCAGTAAGCAGGACATAATTACATATTGTAATGATGTATGATCAAGCAAACATCAAGCCCCTAAGGCAACCACATTTCAGATTTCATTTAATGGTAGTGTTCTATGTCTGGCTTTGTGGTTGCATAACATACTGTAGCTCTTTGAGCGTAACACACACACACACACACACACACACACACACACACACACACACACACACACACACACACACACACACACACACACACACACACACACACACACACACACAAAAACAGAATCAGAATACAGCATGGATAGTCATACTGTAATCAGGTCGTCATTGTAAATAACAATTTGTTCATAATTGACCTGCCTGGTAAAATGAAGATTAAATAAAAAAAATAAAAAAAAATATTGAACTTATTTCTATGCAATCGACTATATACATTACAATAAACCATCTCATCTTGTCAAAGGACTAATCCAAAAGAGAACAAGAGCCTGCAGTCTTCATGCAAGGCATATCCAGTTACACCAGTCAGTGTGCTGCGTCACATGAACAGTGATTGGCCCCTCTCATGCAATCTATTCTCTGCTGATCATGGCATAGTAGGGAGGCGTGACATGACAGGCATCTCTCTATCCTCAGTCATCTCTCTATCCTCAGGCGTCTCTCTATCCTCAGTTATCTCTCTATCCTCAAGCGTCTCTCTATCCTCAGGCGTCTCTCTATCCTCAGGCGTCTCTCTATCCTCAAGCGTCTCTCTATCCTCAAGCATCTCTCTACCCTCAGGCGTCATGGTTATGGTAGACAGGCAGCAACGAGACGTGTCATTGAGTCACTGCACAATAGTGCTGCATGCTCACTTTCTGCTCTCGTCTTCAGTAGAAAATGGGCCAGAGTCAATCGGCCTATAAAATGAGTCAGCAAAACTGTTAAACTCTGCCCCGAGTGTTTTCATGTCACTTTTTAAAGTAGGCCTTTTTTTATTGTTCCTCGAGCAGTCGTAATTTGGGGTTTGGGATATATCCGAGAAGATTTCCTTTTTGAACTGGCGGTAGTGGTTGGGGTTGGGGTGGCTGAATGGTTGGTGAAGACTTGGAAGAAACAATATAATTTCTCTCCAGTGTTTTCATAGAAATAAATCTTGGGGATATTTGCTTTGTCCCATTTCAGATCTCTTTCCATGCATCCTGGGTACGTTATGCTACACCAAATCGAATCGCAAATATATTGTGAATGTTTTTGTCATAATTCACAGCTATCTTTGATTTCCATATTTCCATGTACAGGCAAATCTCTGGCCTTCATAGCCAGAGTAAATTCAATAACCCAAGCCCCTGAGTACAACCTTGGCAGTGAATATGTTGAACCCTGTGTGAAAAGTTTTTTCTGAAGATGTTCTATCCAAAAGTTAAATACATCTTCAATATGTGGTGTGTGTGTGTGTGTGTGTGTGGTGTGTGTGTGTGTGTGTGTGTGTGTGTGTGTGTGTGTGTGTGTGTGTGGTGTGTGTGTGTGTGTGTGTGTGTGTGTGTGTGTGTGTGTGTGTGTGTGAGAGAGAGAGATATATGAGACTTTCATTCTCCACATTAACCATGTTTCCATCCACAGTTTTTATGTGAGCAGAAAACGTTACTGTGATAGAAACAGGAAGCTTCGGTACAATTTTCTAAATGCCAACAGATCATTTGTTCGTTCGACGTGGTAGGATCTTTTGTATCTGTAAAATGAATTATGCGAGAAATGGCAGTGGAAATGCCTTCATGTGCAAATATTGATATAATAACCATCACATCAAAGTAAACTTGTAGTCATGTGATGATATTGCGTGTGGTCCTCCTACTACGACTGGGGAAAGCATAAAGTTTATTAGGCTGAAGATGAAATAATTGATGATGAACTTCACAGGGTGGTGAAAGTGCAAGGTGATGAACTTGATGTCACTTTCCAATAAATGTCTAAGATCTTATTCTGGTGACTTGATGATCAATGCTTGACTGCCGAGAATAAAAATATTCTCCATAATAATCTCATCATGTAGACTAACCTACCTGCAAAGACCTACCTGCTGTATCTGCCAGGTGTTGGCTAGAGTGCACGTGCCAAGACCAGAGTAGCCAGATGTGATATTTAATGCAACAGTTTTTGTGACAAAACAATCGGTAGAATTGAAAATGAACATTACATTTTTATTCGTTACCCATAAGTGAAAACGTACATTTGACATGCACTATGTCATCACGCACTGATTTTCATCTGCAGTATGGAAACACACCACTGGTGTTTTCTATGAACATCCATCTCTGATTGGATGGAAACCTAGCTAGTGACAACACTGTGATTGGATGGAACCCTAGCCAGTGACAACAGTGTGATTGGATGGAACCCTAGCTAGTGACAACAGTGTGATTGGATGGAACCCTAGCTAGTGACAACAGTGTGATTGGATGGAACCCTAACTAGTGAAAACAGTGTGATTGGATGGAACCCTTGCTAGTGGCAACAGTGTGATTGGATGGAACCCTAGCTAGTGACAACAGTGTGATTGGATGGAACCCCAGCTAGTGACAACAGTGTGAATGGATGCAACCCTAGCTAGTGACAACAGTGTGAATGGATGCAACCCTAGCTAGTGACAACAGTGTGATTGGATGGAACCCTAGCTAGTGACAACAGTGTGATTGGATGGAACCCTTGCTAGTGACAACAATGTGATTGGATGGAACCCTAGCTAGTGACAACAGTGTGATTGGATGGAACCCTAGCTAGTGACAACAGTGTGATTGGATGGAACCCTAGCTAGTGACAACAGTGTGATTGGATGGAACCCTAGCTAGTGACAACAGTGTGATTGGATGGAACCCTAGCTAGTGACAACAGTGTGATTGGATGGAACCCTAGCTAGTGACAACAGTGTGATTGGATGGAACCCTAGCTAGTGACAACAGTGTGATTGGATGGAACCCTAGCTAGTGACAACAGTGTGATTGGATGGAACCCTAGCTAGTGACAACAGTGTGATTGGATGGAACCCTAGCTAGTGACAACAGTGTGATTGGATGGAACCCTAGCTAGTGACAACAGTGTGATTGGATGGAACCCTAGCTAGTGACAACAGTGTGAATGGATATGAACAAAAAGCAGCGGAGAGAGTCCCTGTCAGTGATGTCACAGTGGGTGTGTGATGTAGGACTTTACCTAGCCACCTGTACCCGAATACCCAAGATCCGATCCGGGACCCTTGCGGCACCAGATACAGTATTCTAAATAACGTCACGGATCTGGGTCGGATCCGATATGATTGTGACTGGTCTCGGGTACATGTATGTGAAATTTTAATTGACTTGTCTGGAAGGGCCGGGTACACATCCTGACTGCTGCAGTAGAGAGAGAGAGAAATGTTATAATTTATGATGCTGCTCTTTCTTTTCATGAGAGTGGAGCGTGGTGCGTGTAGCTTGCTGTTTGCCAATCATGAGTCATCAAAGCGGCAATAAGCTACAGTCATAGAGCTACGCTCCGTGTGGGGAAAAAGTTAGGTGATATCTAATCAATGGAAAATGGATTAGAATGTGCATGCACTGCAGCCTCAGTTAGCATCAAATAATTATTTCGTATTTTGTCCAAGTAAATAATAAAGGATTCATTGGAAACCTAAGTGTAGTTCCTTTCTTGAGCCAATGTCCTGATTTGACTGATTTCATGATGCCGTGATGTGTAATGGAGATAGCATTAAGCTTTTCCAACCTCTCTAATCTTCTGGATTATTGCAGTGCCCTCCTATTCTCCCCAGAACCAGCCACTACATCTTCCCTCATCTGGCCAGGGAATGTTCTCACACAACATCCGGCATGTGTCGCCCTCACACAATTCCCCACTGCCACAGGAGCCCTGGTGCATAAGTTCCATATTGTCAGACATTGTTTTACGGCGCCCTGTCAAAAAAAAGATCTGTATCTGTAACTATGACACGTTAAATGGGGAACAGAAGGGAAATGAAAAGAACCTATCAGCATTGAGATTGACAGACCCCGGAGTTGGGTTTTTAACAGTGTGATGCAGGGCCTTTCGACCACATCTGGTCATATGAGTACATTCTTTCTTGTCTCGGGGAGAACACACAGGCTAAAACACTCTCTGGATAAGATCTCTTCACCACGTTGTGAAGACGAAGAAAGGAAGCCGTGAAGATAAGCAGCCCCGTTGTGCCACTACACATCCAGCGGTGGCGTTCTGAGGGTAAAGGGGGCCTACAGTATGTGAAACAGAGCACAAAGGGAGAAAGGCTTGACCCCATCTGATAATGGTAGGGTCCTGGTTCAAACACGCTGCCAGTTGAGCATGGAGATATGAAATGGTTTGATGCAGTTTTCATCCCCCCTGTCTTTTTCCACATTCTTTGTTTTCTTTTTTGGTATGCCTCATTGGCACGGCCGTGTAAGATGCAATGGCTGCCAAGCTACTTGACAATTACACACACATGAAAGTCAGTAGAACATGACAGAAGCCACTGTTCTGCTTCCACATTCATATCAGTATGTTTGTTAAACTAAAAGGATCTATGTAAAAACTAACTATTTTTAATTGATTGCTCAATACTCTGAGGATACGTAGAGGAAACGTCATTGCATGCTCATCTGCCTAAGGCATTGTGATCCCTCACGATCAATTTCGCAACTGTTCACCCCTTACTGTTTTCCCAAACACTACGTTCATCCCAATGGAGCCACAGGAATCCTATGTGCCTTGACACTCAAATCTGCTCCAAGTTCTAATTGAGAGCTACAGTACCTTTTGCCCCAACATGTAGAGCAGTATTTCTTCTTTCTTTCTGGAGTCAGACACTAAAGTATTGGGTTTCTATGTCTCAAGGAAGATAGGTCTGTGCACTGACTAATCTCATTGTGTGGATAAAATGGCACAATCATGCCACAAATGGAGGCAACACAGTCCCTATTATATCTTAGATAGTCGGAGTACAATGGGTGTGAATCAAACCTGGAGGTTTTCATTTTCATGTATATTCATTGCTATATTGTTTTACACCACGGAGACAGAGCTACACAGCATAAGCCCTCTGGGTAATAACATTTTATAGTGGATGATATAAGTACCATCCCTTTACAATGTCAACAACAGGTATAAGTCAAATGGTAACAATGTGTACCTTCACTGTAAATACTCTGCACTTGTAATTGGCAGCACATGCATTGGTAGGAGTTCTAGGGAGTTTTTCCTAGCCACCGTGCTTCTACACTTGCATTGCTTGCTGTTTGGGGTTTTAGGCTGGGTTTCTGTACAGCACTTTGAGATATCAGCTGATGTAAGAAGGGCTATATAAATTGATTTGATTTGATTGGTATGTGACTATACGTAATTTTCTAGGTTTTTATACAGTTATGAAAACTACATGTGTTATTCCTCTCTAGTTAGTGTAATATAAGGCCTTATTTAATGTAAACATCTTTATTATGTCCTGGTTTCCTGTTCATGGCAGCGACAGCTATGACAACAGGCCACGTTGGTATGGACTGTTGTTGGGGTGATCCTGGTAACAAGGAGTTAGCTCAGGAGGTTATGATACTGATACTCCCTCAGGGAAACTGATCAGTGATACTTCCAAAAATACAGAAAGAATAACCACCCATTCTACCGTCAGAGAACAGTAAATCATAGAGGGTACACCCTGAGGTAGATGAAGAAAGAGAGACAGAGAGACAGAGAGAGAGAAAGAGAGAGAGAGAGAGAGAGACTCTCTTCATACAGGGAGGTCAACCTGTTCTCTGTGGAAATGGGATGGAGGGATGAGTGGAGAAATGTAGGTCTGGCACTGAAAACGATAACACACATGGAAGCCGTTGCCAAGGAGATGACGAACATTCCCACCCTCACCCTAGCGTGAGTGACCACGGCCAATACTGGAAACAATACTGGAAATGATCAGTGTTGTTACATGCTAGCAGCAGCACTTGTCCACAATGGCAGAGGAGAGGAAAATGTTCCATGTTTTTCTCTATCACAGTAAATGAAACTGACTACTCCTTGTTATTGTTTTAGAAAAGAGTAGGTGTTCTCCTCTTGCTGAAACGAAGTGGGATCCGTGTTGTGTGTCCTCTGAGTCATGTTTGGAATACTGTCTTTCCACCTTTCATGTATTTATCAAACCTTGCGCCGCCCTAGATTTTAGTTCACTCCGTGGCCATCAAGTTTCACAATAACAGTATATGAAAAAACAAGATGAATACACCCTTGAAATAAAGTGGTGTGGAACTGTCGTATTGTGTCCTTTTAACCAATACTTCTGAGAACACTGGCAGGTTTTAGGTAGCTAATACTTTCTTAAAGAGCTACTCATTAAGAACTCAAGCAAAGAAGATTGTACACAAGCATAAATATAGGGATATGTTATGAAATGTCTAAATGTTATTGAAGATTCACAGCATGCAAAGAGCAGAGGACTTGAGAATCAATCTCAATGTAACAGTTCCAAAAGTCATCTACGGTAGACAAGAGGGTCCCGTTTTAAAGGTCTCCATGCACCATAATATTTGTTTCTTGCCATGCCAAGTCACCCGGCAATTGAGACAAAAGTTCCATCACTTGAACCTATATAAGTCACATTTTACATGATGTATTTCTAAACCAAATAAAATAGTTTTCTGAAGAAAAGGATACATCCCTATTTCAAATAGTTCAAGAATTTTAGATACTTAATTGAGGCAAATATATTTTTTAGATGGAGAATTGAGAGCAGTTGGGGACCTGTCATGTGGAAACAGTTGTTAATTGCACCCAGGGGAATATTTCTACTGATATGCTGTTTGCTGATGAAGTCCCTATTGAGTTTGATGAGGTGAGAGAAATATTCTGTTCTCCCATATGGGTCATCTCAGGGTCCACCTCAATATACTGTAGCTTAATACTGGGACTTGATAAGGGGAGGCAAAAAGCCCATTATTAACCATTGGATAAAATGCTGATCACGCCTCTAATCGGTACAGAGCATATTCAGTCTGCCATCTCTGGCTTAGGCCTAATTTTTGTCAAACACAGCCTCACACTAAGGGGGCCATTTTCTCTCCACAAATTTGCCAGTGCAGTGCAGTGCATGGAACAAATTAGCAGGTCTCAACCCAGCAAGCTCTGACTCACATGCAACTTTCTCTTTGTGCGAGAAGACTTGATGAGGTGTTGGGTCCAATAAAACTACAGGGAAGATGAGGCTGGCACAACCACGGTGGGCTCTGGTCCTTCAGTCCCTGCATCTTCCTGGCACCACCCTTAAAGTTCTGATCATGTCACGTTTTAGCAGATCCAAGCTAAGCCCCAGCCTACCAAGCACTTCCTATATGTATTGGAGAGCAGAAAGGCCTTGTAATGATTATGAATGCTGCCCGTGTGAACTTCCCTTCTTCTATGTAACACATGACGGAGGTGGCGAGGTCGAATTGTGATGCGTAATGGAATATTCAAGCCCTTAGTCAAACAAGCGGTGGCCAAGCAGCATTAGAATAACAAGCAGCTAATATGATTTAGGGCTGACATCTTTATATTGGAATTAATCTTGGCATAATCTGGGGAGAGGTTCTCTCCCTGATTGCTTGATTATTGCGCACACAATAACGTATTGTACATACCAGGGAGCTGAGAGAAAGATAAACAGGCAAAGATAAACAGCTGGAGACAAGGTCCTCATTATCAAACATGTGATGGAGATTCAGAGGATTCGGCTTTGTCACGAAGCACCCTGACCGTTTACGTTGTCAATTATATCTGGGCTTTATTTCTCAAGGGTTGGGCCCGACAGGGCTTATTTCTATATATCAAAAAACATTTTGGAGATTGGAGAAAGAACTGAAGAAAACTTTCTTCAGTTTAAAGTTTCGAAGGATGTGACCCTTTAAGGTTGTGATTTGACATTCATGGCGACCACAATGCGGTGAATGGCAAACAGTGACTTGCTCCTCTCGCATTTCTCGACCGGAGCTGGAAACGTCTCCAAGAATGTGGCAATGTCTTTAGAAAGCATCGGGTGCAGCTGGTAACCCAGCCCACACATGGGCTTGTCACCAAAAGCCAAAGCGGTGTTCTTCAAGCGAAGGACGCTCATGCGCCTTTGTGCAGGAGTGACGGTGTGGAAATGTGGAACCAGCCTAATGGTGCGCTGGTGATTAACTACCCTTTGCTGGCGGTTGGAATTTGAGCACACAAAGCCAAACAACAGCGGGTGCCCAGCCAAGTCAAGCGTACTTCTAGTCACCACCACTGACCAACGTCACTTTCTTTTATGACTTCGACGCTCACTGGTCACCCTTGAAATAACGAACAGCCCTTTTCTTTTCATTTAGTCTGACCAAAGATTAGAGTCAATCACACAAATCTGTGCTCATGTCCTGAAAACCTTTTGTGATTTGTCCTGTGAGAGAGCATGACTCGCCCACATCATAATCTAAACCACCCCAAAATGTGCTCTTCCTTATCAGTGTGAAACTTCCTGATATCTTATCCCTTGGCACTGGGGCAACACACATGCCTGGGAATGGGAAACTGTGACGGAGGTAGGCCTTCCCATCAGCTCTGGCAGATGAGGAAAAGTCCCTCTTTCCTCTGCAGTGACCTCTGAGTCACTACTTCCTGGCACAAGCCAACCAGGACGCCAGATGCCACTAGGGGGAATTCTCTTGAGTGACGAATGATGAATTGGATAATTGCTTTTGGGAATCAAATTTTCCCCTAGATTAGAAGTCCTATGCAAAACACTGATGCGTTTCACAACAAGGTGAGATAACCGGCCAAGTGTGATTCTCAGTCAATTTGGAAAGTCCCAACAAGGAAATAAAGGTAGAATTTTCCAGACACCTATGAAGGAGTTGTTTTGTTTATTTTAATTTCAAGTTTGCCAATTTGTATTTTTCCATCAGATCAGCCTAAATGTCCATAGCGATGAATTGATGCTGTATGCTCTATGCAGAAATGCAGATGCAGGATATTTCCCAAAATAGTCATTGAAATTGACTCCATAATACATCAACCTGCACTTCAATGAATGTTCCTCTGTTTTTGCATGTGCATGTCAAACTGTCAGCTTTGGTCAGTGCTGGTTTCTTCCATAGGTGTGAGATGATTGATTGTTAGTTTTTCCTCTGTTGAGTCACTTAACATAAGATCAAGGGGGAGACGACAGGCTCATAAAAGTTTTACTAGCGACATACTGCAGTATGAGACATTTTGTGTATTCCTCCAGTTTAGTAGTTTGGGGTCACTTAGAAATGTCCTTGTTTTTGAAAGAAAAGCACATTTTGTGTCCATTAAAATAACATCAAATTGATCAGAAATACAGTGTAGACATTGTTGTAACGTCAACAGTGAAGAGGCGACAGTGCAAACTGTCTCTAACCAGAATAGAAAGAGGACTGGGAGGCCCCGGTGCACAACTGAGCAAGAGGACAAGTACATTAGATTGTCTAGTTTAAGAAACAGATGCCTCACAAGTCCTCAACTGGCAGCTTCATTAAATAGTACCCGCAAAACACCAGTCTCAACGTCAACAGTTAAGAGGCGACTCCGTGATGCTGGCCTTCTAGGCAGAGTTGCAAAGAAAAAGCCATATCTCAGACTGGCCAATAAAAATACAATATTAAGGTGGGCAAAAGAACACAGACACTGGACAGAGGATCTCTGCCTAGAAGGCCAGCATCCCGGAGTCGCCTCTTAACTGTTGACGTTGAGACTGGTGTTTTGTGGGTCATTTTTAATGAAGCTGCCAGTTGAGGACTTGTGAGGCGTCTGTTTCTTAAACTAGACAATCTAATGTACTTGTCCTCTTGCTCAGTTGTGCACCGGGGCCTCCCACTCCTCTTTCTATTCTGGTTAGAGACAGTTTACACTGTTCTGTGAAGGGAGTAGTACACAGCGTTGAATGAGATCTTCAGTTTCTTGGCAATTTCTCACATGAAATAGCCTTCATTTCTCAGAACAAGAATAGACCAACACATTTCAGCAGAAAGTTCTTTGTCTCTGGCCATGTTGAGCCTGTAATCGAACCCACAAATGTTGATGCTCCAGATACTCAACTAGTCTAACGAAGGCCAGTTGTTTTGCTTCTTTAATCAGAACAACAGTTTTCAGCTGTGCTAACATAATTGAAAAAGGGTTTTCTAATGATCAATTAGCCTTTTAAAATGATAAACTTGGATTAGCTAACACAATGTGCCATTGGAACGCAGGAGTGATGGTTGCTGATAATGGGCCTCTGTACGCCTATGTAGATATTCCATAAAAAATCTGACGTTTCCAGCTACAATAGTCATTTACAACATTACAATGTCTACACTGTATTTCTGATCAATTTGACATTATTTTAATGGACCAAAAAATTGCTTTTCTTTCAAAAATAAGGACTTGTCTAAGTGACCCCAAACTTCTGAATGGTAGTGTATATATATATATATATATATATATATATATATATATATATATATATATATATATATATATATATATATATATATATATATAAAGTCTATAACATGTAATACATTTGAGAAAGCAAATAAAGATTTATGTTGCAGTAAATATTCTGAGAACACAATTTCAGGGAACCAATATAAGTTCAATGTATGGAGAATCTCAGCCAACAAACTGCCTTTCAAATATGCTCTCTGATGATGTCAAACTGAAATACTTATATATCATTCCTTAATAAAGGATTACTATAGACATCATCACATCAATTATACATTTAGGATATTCAATCATTTTTTTTTTTACCTTTGACACTACAGTTTGATTAAATGTCTTCCATTTCCCCCTGCAGTGCCTTCTACTTCATACATATTCCCCAAATAAACCAGTGTAGAGATTTGGCATCTGACGCACATCTAAATCAGGGACTTCCTGATCAAATCTAAATTTACTGGGACAAGCAAAATGTGTTATGCAAAAGCGTTTTTCCCCTCCACAAATCCACAGCCTCTTGATTAAACAAATCTGTGAAATAAAATATTCCAAACGGGAACTGCTCTGACAGTTTGAGAATAAAATGTAAATCTGGTTGGTTATGTATCTTTAGACTTTGCTTCACAGACACTGATCATAAATGGCGAAACAGCGGAACAAAATGTCTAATCCTTTATTTTCATAATTTCCAAATCAATGACATATTAAGCCTTCTTTGGAAGACTGTTGGCCTGAGCTGCATACAGTGACTCAAAATGACCGTGGCTCCATTACATGCCACTGTTCAGTAGTCTTTAACAATTTTCTCACAGGAAAAATGCTGTGAGGCAAGGTGTAGCGTCTCTCAGGGGTGAAAACAAAACCAATTACAAACAGAGTTTATTCAGAGACATGAATGTTGATTGAAAGAAAACAAAAAACAACAATCCTGTGGAGACAACCTTGGAAGAAACAAAACATCCCCAGACTATTATGACCCAATCCTTGTCTAAGGCACCGTTACTAGGAGGGAACAGGTGGGACTTACTGTATGTGTATTGCCCTGAGGGATTCCAACAGTCTTAGTCAACCGCCTCAGTGGAAAATGTAAACCTCATGTGTCATTTGAAAAGGGGAATTTAATCTTGTTCTCCTGTCTGTCTTTTTGGTGAGATGTTGACATAGCGTACTATAGCCATTGGAAGGACAGTTGCCTAAATTAAGAGAGATTTAAGACCATGTGTACAGTGTTGTCACTACTTCCGCCGAAGTCGGTCCCTCTCCTTGTTCGGGCGGTGTTCGGGGGTCGAGGTCATCGACCTTCTAGCCATCACTGATTCATTTTTCATTTTCCATTGGTTTTGTCTTGTCTTCCTTCACACCTGGTTCCAATCCCATCAATTACATGTAGTGTATTTAACCCTCTGTTTCCTCTCATGTCCTTGTCGCAGATTGTTTATTGTAAGTGTTCGTGTACGTCTGTACTGGTGTGCGTCGGGTTATGTTTACCCATTGATTTTTACTATTATGTTTTCTGGTGGTTTTTTTGTAATAAACTGCGCCGTTGGATACAGTTATTTCTCTCCTGCGTCTGACTTCTCTGACAACAGTTAAACACCCCTTACAAGTGTGCATTGTGCTCTACAATAAGAGAGAAATTAGAGATTATAATGCATGCCATGGTTGAGGTCAATTACATTGTAAATGGGTCAAAATGTAATTGTACACACAGCACAGGAAAAATAATAAACAATGTACTGTTGCAATAACTACTCTTGAAACGTCCCATGACGTCAGATCTTTAACTCAGATGTTCTTGACTGTCAACTGAAAGAAGGATACTGACCAGTCCCTGTCCTTCTCTTGGTTTTGACAATATTTTGTAGATACATTTGACATATATCTAAAGAAAATAGCAAAAATCTGAGTCCATAAAAACAACCACTATCGATATCATATAACACAGAAATATGCTAAACAAATGTAACTACTATTCTACCAATGGAGAAAATTAAGACCTTTTGAGAGGTGGAGCGCCGGGGCCTCTTTGTAACCCTTATCTGCTCGTCAGATCAGTGGGAATGAGGTAACCAGTCCCATTGTTGAAAGGTTTTTTTATGGTGGTATTTTTCCTGTCTGGCAAAATGGATAGCAATTACATATCTGGAGGAAGGGGCACAACTGTGGTTTAAGAAGTGGGGGTGGGAGGGGGCATAATATATACACAGTATAATATATACACAGTACCAGTCAAAAGTTTGGACACAACTACTCATTCAAGGGTTTTTATTTATTTGTACTATTTTCTACATTATAGAATAATAGTGAAGTCATCAAAACTATGAAATAACACATATGGAATTATGTTGTAACCAAAAAAGTGTGAAGCAAGCCAAAATAAATATTATATTTGAGATTCTTCAAAGTAGCTACCCTTTGCCTTGATGACAGCTTCGTACACCCTCGGCATTCTCTCGACCAGCTTCATGAGGTAGTCACCTGGAAAACATTTCTATTAACCTGTCTGGGATAGGGGGCAGTATTTTCACGGCCGGATAAAAAACGTACTCGATTTAAACTGGTTACTACTCTTGCCCAGAAACGAGAATATGCATATTATTAGTAGAGTTGGATAGAAAACACTCAAAAGTTTCTAAAACTGTTTGAATGGTGTCTGTGAGTATAACAGAACTCATATGGCAGGCAAAAACCTGAGAAGATTCCAAGCAGGAAGTGGCCTGTCTGACAATTTGTAGTCCTTCTGTTGCATCTCTATTGAAATTACAGTATCTGTGCTGTTACGTGACACTTTCTAAGGCTTCCATTGGCTCTCTAAAGCCTTCAGAAACCGGATTGATGCGTCTCCTGTCTCTGGGCAGATAACAGCAGCTCAGTTTGGTTCTGTGGACTGCCTGGTGACAGAAAGACTGGAGATGCGCTTTCACGAGACCTCGACATTTTTTTCTTCCCTCTTTGAATGAATACAACGTTGTCCGGTTGGAATATTATCGTTATTTTATGAGAAAAATAGCATAAAAATTGATTTTAAACAGCGTTTGAGATGCTTCTAAGTACGGTAAAGGAACATTTTGAAATGTTTTGTCACGAAATGCGCTCACGGAGGTATTTGGATATAACTATGGATTATTTGGAACCAAAACAACATTTGTTGTTGAAGTAGAAGTCCTGGGAGTGCATTCTGACAAAGATCAGCAAAGGTAATACAATTTTTCTAATAGTAGTTCTGAGTTTAGTGAGCCCCGAAGTTGGCGGGTGTCTGAATAGCTAGCCTGTGATGGCTGAGCTATGTACTCAGAATATTGCAAAATGTGCTTTCACCGAAAAGCAATTTTAAAATCTGACATAGCGATTGCATAAAGGAGTTCTGTATCTATAATTCTTAAAATAATTTATGTATTTTGGCAACGTTTATGACGAGTAATTTAGTAAATTCACCGGAAGTTTTCGGTGGGTATGCTAGTTCTGAGCATCACATGCTAATGTAAAAAGCTGGTTTTTGATATAAATATGAACTTGATTGAACAAAACATGCATGTATTGTATAACATTATGTCCTAGGAGTGTCATCTGATGAAGATCATCAAAGGTTAGTGCTGCATTTAGCTGTGGTTTGGGTTTTTGTGACATATATGCTTGCTTTGAAAATGGCTGTGTAATTATTTTTGGCTGGGTACTCTCCTGACATAATCTAATGTTTGCTTTCGCTGTAAAGCCTTTTTGAAATCGGACAAGGTGGTTGGATTAACGAGAGTCTTATCTTTCAAATGGTGTAAAATAGTCATATGTTACCCTCTTACATCTAGACGTTCCGCTAGCGGAACACCTGCTCCAATATCCTATGATAGGCGTGGTGCGAATTACAAATTCCTCAAAAATATAAAAACTTAAATTTTTCAAACATATGACTATTTTACAGCATTTTAAAGACAAGACTGTTGACGCTTGTTATAGACCCCCCTCAGCTCCCAGCTGTGCCCTAGACACCATATGTGAATTGATTGCCCCCCATCTATCGTCAGAGTTTGTACTGCTAAGGGACCTAAATTGGGTATGCTTAACATCCCGGCCTTCCTACAATCTAAGCTAGATGCCCTCAATCTCACACAAATGATCAAGGAACCTACCAGGTACAACCCCAAATCCGTAAACACAGGCACCCTTATAAATATCATCCTGACCAATTTGCCCTCTAAATACACCTCTGCTGTTTTCAACCAGGATCTCAGTGATCACTGCCTCATTGCCTGCGTCCGTTATCGGTCCGCAGTCAAATGACCACCCCTCATCACTGTCAAACGCTCCCTAAAACACTTCTGCAAGCAGGCCTTTCTAATCGACCTGGCCCTGGTATCCTTGAAGGATATTGACCTCATCCCGTCAGTAGAGAATGCCTGTTTGTTCTTTAAAAGTACTCTCCTCACCATCTTAAATAAGCATGCCCTGGTCAAAAAATGTAGAACTAAGAACAGATATAGCCCTTGGTTCACTCCAGATTTGACTGCCCTTGACAAGCACAAAAACACCCTGTGGCGTACTGCACTAGCATCAAATAGTCCACGCGATAAGCAACTTTTCAGGGAAGTCAGGAACCAATACACACAGTCAGTTAGGAAAGCAAAGGCTAGCTTTTTCAAACAGAAATTTGCATCCTGCAGCACTAATTCCAAAAAGTTTTGGGAGAATGCTCACTGCACTGAGACTAGGAAACACTGTCACCACTGATAAATCCACAATAATCAAGAATTTCAGTAAGCATTTCTCTATGGCTGGCCATGATTTCCACCTGGCTACCCCAACCCCGGCCAACAACTCTGCACCCCCCCGCAGCAACTGGCCCAACTGTCGCTGGAAGCTCTGGACTGAGAACTGTCGCCAGAAGCTCTGGACTGGGAACTGTCGCCGGAAGCTCTGGACTGGGAACTGTTGCCGGAAGCTCTGGACTGGGAACTGTCGCCAGAAGCTCTGGACTGGGAATGCGCACTGGAGGCCTGATGCGTGGGGCTGGCACAGGTGGCGCCAGACTGGTAACATGCACCTCAGGGTGTGTACAGGGAGCAGGAACAGGACACACCGGACTGGGCAGGCGCACTGGAGGCCTGATGCGTGGGGCTGGCACAGGTGGCGCCAGACTGGTAACACGCACCTCAGGGTGAGTACGGGGAGCAGGCACAGGGCGTACAAGGCTGTGGAGGCGCACTGGAGATCTGGAGCGTAGGGCTGGCACACTCCGTCCTGGCTGGATGCTCACTTTAGCCCGGCAAGTGCGGGGCGCTGGCACAGGACTCACTGGGCTGTGAATGCGCACTGGAGACACCATGCGTATCACCGCAAAACATGGTGCCTGACAGGTCACTCGCTCCCTCAAGCGAGTGTGTGGAGGAGACACAGGGCGTACCAGACCGAAGGCCAGATGCGTGAAACTGGTGCATATGACACCGGACTGGTGTCACACTCCTCAGCACGCCCACTCTGCAGTGCTCTCAATGCCAACACCTCTCTCCGGAATCTTGCGTCGAGTTCCTCACTCGTCTCCCTGACTGGCTCTAGTTCACCCCTCAGCTCTCCACGGTAAGCACAAGGAGTTGGCTCAGGTCCCAAACCTGATTCCACCAAACTCCCCGTGTGCCCCCCCCCCCCAATTTCTTCCGTCGTTGCCGTGCTAGTTCCTCGTATTGTCGCCGTTCCTCTCTCGCTGTCTCCGCCTGCTTGCCTTGATGGTATAACGCCTCGTAATTTCGCCGTTCTGCTCTCGCTGCTTCAATCTCCTCCTTTGGACAGCGATACTCCCCGGGCCTTGTCCAGGGTCCTGCCACATCCAGAATTTCCTTCCAGGTCCAGTCCTCCTGACCACGCTGCTTGGTCCGTTGGTGGTGGGAGATTCTGTCACGGCTGTCTGAAGAATGGGACCAAAGCGCAGCGTGTGTATCGTTCCACATTTTATTATAACTGTGAAACTACGCAAGACATACAAATAAACTAATGGACAAAACAACAAACCGTGATGAAGAGATGCAACATACACTACTCAAAATACAATCTCCCACAAACCCAAGTGGGAAAACAACTACTTAAATATGATCTCCAATTAGAGACAATGATGACCAGCTGCCTCTAATTGGAGATCATCCCAAAAAACAACAACATAGAAATACAGAAAAAATAACATGACAACATAGAAAATCTAAACTAGACACAACCCCGTCACGCCTTGACCTACTCTACCATAGAAAATAAAAGCTTCTATGGTCAGGACGTGACAACAACACTCCTTCCGTGGCCTCCAACTGCTCTTAAATGCTAGTAAAATGAAATGCATGCTCTTCAACAGATCGCTGCCCGCACCCACACCTGCCGCCCGACTAGCATCACTACTCTGGACGGTTCTGACTTAGAATATGTGGAAACTATAAATACCTAGATGTCTGGCTAGACTGTAAACTATCCTTCCAGACTCACATTAAGCATCTCCAATCCAAAGTTAAATCTAGAGTTGGCATCCTATTTCACAACAAAGCCTCCTTCACTCATGCTACCAAACATACCCTAGTAAAACTGACTATCCTACCGATCCTTGACTTTGGCGATGTCATTTACAAAATAGCCTCCAACACTCTACTCAGCAAATTGGATGCAGTCTATCACAGTGCCATCCGTTTTGTCACCAAAGCCCCATATACTACCCCCCACTGAGACCTGTATGCTCTCGTTGGCTGATCCTCGCTACATATTCGTTGCCAAACCCACTGGCTCCAGGTCATCTATAAGTCTTTGCTAGGTAAAGCTCTGCCTTATCTCAGCTCACTGGTCACCATAGCAACACCCACCCGTAGCACGCGCTCCAGCAGGTATATTTCAATGGTCATCCCCAAAGCCAACACCTCCTTTGGCCGCCTTTCCTTACAGTTCTCTGCTGCCAGTGACTGGAACAAATTGCAAAAATCACTGAAGCTGGAGTCTTATATCTCCCTCACTATATTTAAGCATCAGCTGTCAGAGCAGCTTACCGATCACTGCACCTGTACATAGCCCATCTGTAAATAGCCCATCCAACCAACTACCTACCTCATCCTCATATTTGTTTTTGTTTTTCTGCTCTTTTGCACACCAGTTTTTCTACTTGCACATCCTCATCTGCACATATATCACTCCAGTGTAAATTGCTTAATTGTAATTACTTCGCCACTATTGGCCTATTTATTGCCTTACCTCTTTACTTCATTTGCACACACTGTATACAGATTTTTATATTGTGTTATTGACTGTATGTTTGTTTATCCCATGTGTAACTCTGTGTTGTTGTTTTTGTCGCACTGCTTTGCTTTATCTTGGCCAGGTTGGAGGTGTAAATGAGAACTTGATCTCAACTGGCCTACCTGGTTAAATAAAGGTGAAATAAAAATATAATAAAACATGAGCAATTAACATTAGATCGTGTAAATCTGTCCTTTGGTCTGATGAGTCCAAATGTTTGATTTTTGGTTCCAACCGCTGTGTCTTTGTGAGACACAGAGTGGATGATTGGATGATCTCTGCATGTTTATTTCCCACCGTAAAGCATGGAGGAGGAGGTGTGATGGTGTGGGGGTGCTTTGCTGGTGACACCTTCTGTGATTTATTTAGAATTCAAGGCACACAGCATTCTGCAGCTATATGCCATCCCATCTGGTTTGCGCATAGTGGGACTATCATTTGTTTTTCAACAGGACAAAGACCCAACACACCTCCAGGCTGTGTAAGGGCTATTTGACCATGAAGTAGAGTAATGGAGTGCTGCATCAGATAACCTGGCCACCACAATCACCTGACCTCAACCCAATTCAGATGGTGTGGGATGTTTTGGACCTCAGAGTGAAGGAAAATCAGCCAACAGGTACTCAGCATATGTGGAAAATCCTTCAAGACTGATAGAAAAGCATTCCAGGTGAAGCAAGTTGAGTGAATGACAAAAGTGTGCAAAGCTGTCATAGAGGGAAGCTAGGCTAGTTTAAAGAATCTAAAATCTACAATATATTTAGATTTTTTTTTAACACTTTTTGGTTACTACGTGATTACACATGAGTTATTTCATACTCTTCATGTCTTCACTATTATTCTACAATGTATAACATTTAAATAAAAAGAAGAAAAACCCTTGAATGAGTAGGTGTGTCCAAACGTTTGACTGGTACAGTATATTTATATTTTTTTATCCAGTCAGATAAAACTCCAAACAGCCTACCTGATGCTTGGAGGCGTCTGCATGGTCCTGAATCACACTGTTGTCTCGTTTTGTCTCACATTTCAATGATAAAACTGGGGTGGACAAAAACGCAATTTCAGTGAAAGTTTTGCCCGTTTCTGGAAATGTTTAATTTTAATCTGCATTTCATCGCTCTCCTTCACGCTTCATAAAGTTCACCCTGTCTTTTTGTTAGATCTTATGAAGCATTGATTTTCTTTTATTATCTATAAAATGATTTCATCACCATCCCGTCATAATGAACCCTATTACAGGTTCTGAAATGCAGCCCACACATTAGTAGTCTTTGGAAGATGTGATCAAAACAAGGGCCTGTAATTCACTGGTCTGTGAAATATGATACTGTTCTAGAAGTTTACTTAAGCAGTAAGGCACGAGGAAGTGTGGTATATGGTCAATATATCATGGCTTAGGGCTGTTCTGGATACAGCCCTTAGTCGTGGTATATTGGCCATATACAACAAACCCCTGACGTGCATTATTGCTATTAGAAACTGGTTGCAAATTAGAGCAGTAAAAATACATGTTTTGTCATACCCATGGTGTACGGTCTGATATACCACAGCTGTCAGACAATCAGCATTCAGGGCTTGAACCACCCAGTTTACACTTTACATTTTACTATGGTTTGGATTTCCCATTGTTAGAGTCTATCCTGCCCATGATAGACTAGACAACACGCACATGGCCTGCACATTCATAAAATAGTGCCATCGTTTTATGTTGTTTTAAGTCGGCTTTGCCTCGTGGCAATGACCACATCAAAGCCATGACAAAAATGTCATAACACATGGCTTCTCTAGTATTATTGTTTAATTACATCATGACTACTCCTGGGGATAGACATAAGAAAAATACCTTGTGATGACATTTCACTAGATACACTACTAACCAAAAGTGTGTGTGTGGACACCTGTTCATCGAACATCTCATTACAAGATGATTCCAAAATCATGGGTCCCCCCTTTGCTGCTAAAACAGCCTCCACTCTTCTGGGAACGCTTTCCACTAGATATTGGAACATTGCTGTGGGGATTTGCTTCCATTCAAGAGCAAGAGCATTAGTGAGGTTGGGCACTGATGTTTGGTGATTAAGCCTGACTCGTAGTCGGAGTTCCAATTCATTCTAAAGGTGTTCAATGGGGTTGAGGTCAGGGCTCTGTGCAGGCCAAGTTCTTCCACACTGATCTCAACAAACCATTTCTGTATGGACCTCACTTTGTGCATGGGGGTATTGTCATGCTGAAACAGAAAAGGACTTTCCCCAAACTGTTGCCACAAACTTGGAAGCACAGTATCATCTAAAATGAGCTCTTCAGTAAGGAAATTCTACTGCCAATGTTTGTCTATGGAGATTGCATGGCTGTGTTTTGGGGTGTGGCTGAAATAGACAAATCACCAATTTGAAGGGGTGTCCACATACTTTTGTATATATAGTGTATATAACTACATCTGTGGAAGCAGGTTTACAGATTGCATATAGAAATTTTGCCAAAACTAGGGAGCGAACTCACATCCCTCGATACAGTAACATGGCGTGTTCAAGATGCACCGTCACTGCCATTGACCCCCCAAAAATGAGTGTTGGCACAACAAGTGGTGGGCCTAACTATCCACCACAAGAAGCACTGTTTATTCAGGATGTCCACAAAATGCAGAAATATACAGTTTTTAAAGGATGTACATTCTTTGATTGACCAAGTCTTGAATGCAATAGCTGATCCTGATGACTAGATTTTTAGTAATGAGCACTGTGAACAAGCTACCCAAGTCAGAACCAGCCTTTGCTCTTATTTTCCATCCTGTCAATTTGGGGGGATTTCATCATGTCATCTTCGCAGGCTCTGGCTGCTACCTCAACATGTTTTGTTGCTTCAAGTGAGTAGAGATACAGAAGGTGCACCCCTGGGGTATTGGGCAAAGTCATTGCAAGGGGCTGAAGGGCTTATCAAGGGATTGTAGCTGACATATTACAGAGTAGATCAAATTCAAGACTCATGGAACTGAGCCTGGGGTAGAGTAACAGTGTAGAGTTGAAGGCTGTTTGGTGGGGCACAACTATGGACTATATCAGGTAGACAGGGAAGGCTATAGACTGTATCAGGTAGACAGGGAATGCTGCGGACTGTATCAGGTAGACAGGGAAGGCTATGGACTGTATCAGGTAGACTGGGAAGGCTATGGACTGTATAGACTGGGAAGGATATGGACTGTATCAGGTAGACTGGGAATGCTGCGGACTGTATCAGGTAGACAGGGAAGGCTGTGGACTGTATCAGGTAGACTGGGAAGGCTATGGACTGTATAGACTGGGAAGGATATGGACTGTATCAGGTAGACTGGGAAGGCTATGGACTGTATCAGGTAGACTGGGAAGGCTATGGACTGTATCAGGTAGACTGGGAAGGATATGGACTGTATAGACTGGGAAGGATATGGACTGTATCAGGTAGACTGGGAAGGCTATGGACTGTATCAGGTAGACTGGGAAGGATATGGACTGTATAGACTGGGAAGGATATGGACTATATCAGGTAGACAGGGAAGGCTGTGGACTGTATCAGGAAGACAGGGAAGGCTGTGGACTGTATCAGGTAGACAGGGAAGGCTATGGACTGTATGAGCTAATGTGCACAACAGGTATAATCCTTAAAAGAGACCCCTACATTTTGGCCATGGATATAATCTGGAAGGAATTTGGGGAAATGTGTCCCCTATTTGTCCCTTGATCCCTCATCCACTCTTCCCTTTTCACTCAGTTACACTGACTTTTCTAAGGGCCTTTGTGTGTGTGTATGTGTGTTTGTGTGTGTGTTCGTGTGCGCGTGAGTGTGTGTGCTCTGAACAGCTACGGTAGACAGGGAAGTCTCATTCTGAGATAAATATATAACTAAACACACAGTGGAGGCCAAACAGCCCTGTAGATGAACACACAGTGGAGTTCGGCCAAACAGCACAGTGTAGATGAAGAAGCGTCCAGACTTGGCACACATACAGCTCACTGTCTTTTATATGGGCTGATATTGTAGCATCAATATAGTGTGGCCACAGTCATCGTCATGCATGTTTTCATATTGGAGACATGAGGGAGGATTTACTGTAAATCGATGTGGGCTGCTACGTGAAAATTCAGTATTTGCTGAGATTGGTAGCATTGATTTTGGAACTTATAAGAACAAGGGAGCTTAGATATGATTGCGATACAGCTTAACATACACTATTCCCAGTGCTACCATGGAAGAGTTACATCAGCAATCTCCTAACTATCCGGATTTCCCTCAGCTTTTTTTTCTGCATGTTTGGTACGACTTTATTTAAATAGTCCCCAATACATTGTTTATAGATAGTTCAACTAACTGTTTAGTTCAGCTAAGCCCTAACATTCACTCTTTACATCCTAAACCAAACTACAATGTAACGCAGGTCAAGTAATGGGTTAATAGTGATCCATCCACCAATAGGATAAGAGACCCATGGAATTAGAATTTCTATGGAGTGAAAGTTGGCCTACCTCTGTTGCTCATCCCAATGTCTGCTGTTCGTTTTAGGCAATCAAACCTAGCAAAACTGAATGCCATGAGATACATAGAGGCAAGCTAGTTTGTGTATAGAGCACTTTAATAGGATGAGTGCAAGACGAATTGGCTTTTTTTTTTTGATGTTGAGATCAGAAGAAAATAGGAAGCCAGTCCTTGGACTTGGTCCCGCCCCTAAGGCCAGTCATGAGACAATCTGTGCAAACAACGTTGAAGAAACAGAACAGCAACAGATGAACAAGCACCATTTTCTGAAATACAGAAGATTACCATCTGCTCATTCACCCATTACTACTGTGGATTGTGGACGTTGAGTGACAAAAACGAGTGAGGATTTGTTGAGTTCAAAATTACCCGCAGAAGCCTTCATATTAGCACAAAACTTGCACCAAACTAGCTAGCTAAACTAGCTAGCAGTCATTGATATTACATAGGAAGTTAAAGCCAAGCTAGGCTTGTTACCTTTCAAACGTGCTTCATGTTTAGGGGAATAGTGAAGCAAACTTTCTTTTTGTTAGCCTTAAGGATCGGACCCTTTAAAAAAAAAATTGCCTAAAATGTCATACCAAAATCTAACTGCCTGTAGCTCAGGACATTTACATTTACATTTAAGTCATTTAGCAGACGCTCTTATCCAGAGCGACTTACAAATTACATATTATTGATACCATTTGAAAGGAAACACTTTGAAGATTGTGTAAATGTGAAATTAATGTAGTAGAATATAACACATTAGATCTGGTAAAAGATAATACAAAGAAAAAAACATACATTTTCACATTTTGTTT